>NC_063347.1:23583440-23724426 GCF_021869965.1 Rhincodon typus
CATCCAGCTCGACGCCTTGTTACCTCAGATCCTCCAGCATCGGCAGTTCCTACTATCTCTGAGTCGGTTTTTAAACCCTTGTTTTGTATTTTCCTGGAACGCCAAAAAACCAAGATTCTGCACACACAAAGATAGTCAGCTATCTCATCATCTCTTCTTGAATGTTTCCTTCTGTGTTTTAAGTTTGCGTGACACTCTACAGGTTCAACATTCCATGGGTCCCAAACAAAAATTTGCCGGACAGCAATTGAATTGACACCTGCAGACATAGCTTTGCTGTAACACACTTCTTTTAAATAGCATGTTGGATGACTTTACCTGTTTATGTGATAAGACATTTTGAGCCATGCAGACTCAGGGGATAAAATACTCTCCTTACCCAGGGTAAGGAGAAGCTGGGTCAGTGGATTGTTAAAAGTGCCCTTGTTGCTAATGAATTGCCAATCCTCCAGTATTGCCCTGCAGTCTCATTTAAAGTTTAATGTCCTTCACTCTGCTATGGACAACACAGCGGGGTAAAAAATGGACATTTAATTAATGTTTCATTTTGTTTGCACCCTTTGACTTTTGGTTTGTTAGTTACTAAATTATTGAAGCTCCTCTCAGCCCCTTAAGTTAAGGTCTCCCTTGAACGAGGAAACCCCTTCACTTCCACTGACTGAGAGGCTAAGGAAGAGGGTCACTTGAGACCTTCTTCCAGGCACCACAGCTTCAGTTCCCGATGAATTCCTGCCACCTCCTATGCATGTGAGAAGCAAGATTTAAAATCCCCCAGGCAATATCTTGCTGAGGTTGGGAATAGCGTGCAGCACATCTGCTTAAACAATTGCTGACCTGAGTTAAAATCAAAGCCTAGTACTGAAACAGAAGTGAAAACTGATTTCTAAATGTATTCACCAAAGAGAAGCAGTAATTATAGCTGTCTTTTGTCTTGAAACTTTTAAACTGAAATTTTCAGAATTGATATTGTTTATGCCATAAGAATTATTGGCAGGTTTTGAACTAAATGGAAGTGTGATACTTAAGGTTTTGAAGGTCAGCTCATTAGCACTGCTTGAACCACAATATTGGACTTCATTTTCTGACACTGGCTGCCAGAATACAAAAAAATTGGAATACACAATGGAATATGTAACTGTTTTGAAATAATCCTAATGAATCAGATTAGTTATGAATTCAACATTTCTCCATTGTCAGCTACACATACTAACATCTTAAAAAGACCAAATTCAAATACAAACTACTGCAAATGACCCTGTGATCATGGCAAAATTCCAAGCTTGTATTAAATTCCTTTGCCTGTTACTTTATTATCCAAAAATAGCAATGATTAATTTGATACAAATGTTTTGCAATGCTGCACAACTGAACTTCCAGGTCATAACTAGGAAATCAACTGTTTCTTAGTGAAATGAGTATCAGCTATCACTTCCCATCATTTCACCTGAGATAAAGTTGACACATTAGTTATAATTTCAAAGGCTTACATTTCACATGGAAGAGTAGAAACTAAGATGAGAAGATGAAATGACTTGTTTCCAGTCCTGTGTATCAGTTCCGCTTTGTAAGATTGCGTTACTTATGGATAAGGAATGCCATTAAATTCTTCTTAATTCATCTATCCAGAAACATTCCCTATGAAATAACTCCACAGAGGCTGGTATCCCGTCAAAAAGTGACCCTTTAATTACATCTGAAGAGTCCTTGACTTTAGTACTGCCTCTTCAGAGTCAGCTATTAGAGTTGCAGTATCTCTGACACTCCTCTTAATCTGTCAACCAGGGCTCCCTGATTGGAGCGGATCAACAGTTCTAAACAGGGAGCTCATATTCTGAGGTCCAGCTGGCTGACCCCATTACAATCATTGTAACCTTTTGCCTCTAAGGCCTTGGTTGGTTTTTTTTTCTTGGAGAGCCCTCCTGGGGCATTTTAGCACTGGGTCAGGTTCTTCCAACTTGGTGCCTGGTATAGACGCATCAACACTTGAGGGAGCGGGTGGACCTATCAGCTTTTCTGACTGTCTTGAGGGGCAGGCCACATTTTGCTCTCACACTATTTGCAAAGTTGTGGTTTTCATATGGTCCATGTACTTGTTCAGGACCGTCATCCCTACCCGACCTTTATACGTCACTGGTCCTGACCTCACGTCGACCATGCCTCTTACCCATGCAGGGCTATTTCTGTGATTATTACACCAAACTTCATCCCCTGTATCAAACTGACTCTCGCTTAGCAGAGTCTTGTGTTTGGCATTGGTGTTCCTGATAACTTTTCACCCTCTGCCCCAGGTCCAGGAAGATCAGGTTTAACCTGGTGCAGAGTCTTCTACCCATTAGCAACTCTGCTGGTGCTATCCCTGTAGTTGCATAATCTTGCAAACACAAACCCATGACAGCTTGGTATCTACCGTGGCTGTAAGCCGTTTCTTCAAGTCAGCCTTCAAAATTTGGATTGCGCTTTTTTGCCAGGCCATTGGATGACGGGTGGTATGGAACTGTACTTAAGTTGAATCCCATTTGACTTTAGGAAATACCCAAATTCCCTGCTGGTAAACAATGGTCTGTTATCTGTGACCAACTCTTCGGGAACTCCTTGTATTGAAGTAGATGCACGCAGTCTCTCTATCGCACCCCTGTTTGATAAATGTACCAGAATGGCACATCCAACCATTCTGAGTGGATGTCTACATTGACAAAGAACATTGAAATCATGAAAGGACCTGCAGAGTTGACATGCAACTGAGTCCCAGGTTTACCTTGCACTTCCCACAGAAGTGGGGGCAGCTGCTGGCTGATAGGTAGGAAAGTGAATTGTGAAAAGGACATGAAGAATCTACAAATAGATGCAGATGGGGTAAGTAAATAGGCAAAGACCTGGAGTCTATGTGGGAAAATGTGAAATTGTCCATTTTGGCAGAAAGAATAAACAGAAGCATATTATCTAAACAGTGAGAGGTTCCAGATCTCTCTGATGCGCAAAGATCTGGGCATCCTATTGCATGAATTGCAGATGGTTAGTGTGCAGGTCCAGCGAGCAAATCAGAAAAGCGAACAGAATGTTATGTTTTATTGCAAGAGGAATTGAATACAAGAGTAGGAAGGTCGTGTTTCAGTTATACAGGGCATTGTGAGACTGCATCTGGACTACTGCATACAGTAGTGGTCACTGTACTTACAGAAGGATGTTAATGTGTTGGGAGCTAGAAGACTAATACCTAGAATGAGCGGCTTGCCTTCTGAGGAAAGGCTAGATAGGCTCGGCAGGCAAGGCCTACATCCTCTAGGGTTTAGGAGAGTCAGAGGTGACTTCATTGAAACTTGTAAGATCCTGAGGGGACTTGACCAAATGGATGTTAAAGGATATTGTTCTTGTGGGAGAATCTAAAGCTAGGAGTCACAGTTTAAAAGTAAGAGGGTGCCCATTTAACACAGAGATGAGGGACATTTATTTCTCCCAGAGGGTTTTGAGTCTTTGGAATTTTCCTCCTCAAAAGGCAGTTGATGCAGAATCCTTAAATATTTTTAAGGCAGAGGTAGACAGATTTTTGATTACTAAGTGGGTGAAAGCTTATTGGGGATACAATTAAAATCAGGTCAGCTGTGATCTTATTGAATGCTAGAGCAGGCTCAAAGAGCCAAGTGGCCTCCTTTTGTTCCGTGTTCATATGATGCATTTAAATTTCAGTCAATTCTTCTGCTCAATTCTATGACAGTGCAGTTGGCTGATTCTGTCTTGTTATTCATCACACAATACAGATCCATAAATCCATTTATCAGTCATAAGGACAATAAATTCTTTCTGCATTTTTACCATAAGATAAAGGAGCATAGTTAGGCCATTCAGCCCATAGGTCTGCTCTGCCAGTCAATCATGACTGATGTTTATCAACCCCATTCTTCTACCTTGTCCCTGTAAACTTTGATCAACTTACTAATTCAGAACCTACCTCTGTGTTAAGGACATTCAATGACTTGACCTCCACAGCCCTGTGTTCCATAGAGTAACCACCTTCTGACTGAAGAAATTCTCTCATCTCAGTTCTAAAGGGTCATCCTGAGGCTGTGCCCTCAGGTCTTAGTCTCTCCTGCTAGTGGAAACATCTTCTCCAGGTTCACTCTATCTAGGCCTTTCATTATTCTGTAAGTTTCAATGAGATCCATCCCCATCCTTCTAAACTCCATTGAGCACAGACACAGAGTTCTCAACTGCTCCTCATATGAGACACTCTTCATCTCCAGGAACATCGTTGTAATCCTCCTCTGAACCCCGTCCAAAGTCAACATATTGTTCCTTAGATACAGGGCCCAAAACTGCTCTCAATATTCCAAATGTGGTCTGACCAGAACCTTATACAGCCTCAGCAATACATCCCTGCTCTTGCGTTCCAGCCTTCTTGAAATAAATGCTACGTTTTCTGTTAGATTGTCACTGATCCAAAGATTAATAGATCTGAGATTACTGTACTGAATCAAAAGAAGACATACAGGAGAAACCTGAATATCAGAGTTTTAGACTGTGCGGTGCTAATATAAACAGAGATGTAGCATTTTGCCGGAAAAATATATTTCTGTAAAAATATCAGTTAATCTTTGGATTCAGAGGAAATTCTGTGAAAGGATTAAAAAGTGACTGAAGGTTAGAAAGTAACAAGCACTTGTTAGGAGTCACATCTGAATGAAAGAAAATACTGAGGGAGTAGCCAAGAATCGGTGTGGAGATCACAACTGTATTGAATTCATACCAATAACATGACTTCAGAAACTTACTGTGGATTGACAAAATAATGATACTAACTTAATAAATTCCATGGAAATTTCAGCAGACTGCTGAGAGTGGCACAAAATATAAATTTGAACAGAACAATCATCAGATGTTATCTGAGCCAAATCTCATTTAAAGTGGACCCCACAGGCTGAGGACAAGTGTCCTTGACCATCTGTAATTCAAACTTGTAGTCAGCACGATTGCAGTGGGAAAGCTAATAGAATGGCAAGGTTAGCAACCAAAAATACAACATAAATTGGAGATGTCGTCATCAAATTGTACAGTTTTCTGCTCAAACAACAGCTTAACTATCTTACCCAATTGTTTTCAGGTGACATTCAAATGCTGAAGGTAATTCACAACAGAATTAAGAGGCTTAGTTCTGTTATGAAGCTTATAAATATACACATTTACATCATGGAATGAGGCCTTTCAGTCTATTGTATCTGCACAAGTTGACAAATGACCATCCAGTCTCATCCCACTTTCAGATTCTGTGTCTGTGTTCTTGTAGGTTATAGCATTTTTACGCACATACAAGCACTTGTTAAATGTTAAGATCAATAAATCAAAGGTACATTTAATATTGAGGTATACAAGGTGTAGAGCTGGATGAACACAGCAGGACAAGCAGCATCAGAGGAGCAGGAAGGCTGACGTTTCTGGCCTAGACCCTTCTTCAGAAATTTGGGAGGGGAAGGGGGTTCTGAAGTAAATAGGGAGAGGGGGGAGGCGGATAGAAGATGGATAGAGGAGAAGATAGGTGGAGAGGAGACAGATAGGTCAAAGAGGCAGGGATGGAGCCAGTAAAGTTGAGTGTAGGTAGGGAGGAGATAGGTCAGTCCAGGGAGGACGGACAGGTCAAGGGGGCGGGATGAGGTTAGTAGGTAGTAGATGGGGGTGAGCCTTGAGGTGGGAGGAGGGGATAGGTGGGAGGAAGGACAGGTTAGGGAGGCGGGACGAGCTGGGCTGATTTTGGGATGCGGTAGGGGGAGGGGAGATTTTGAAGCTTGTGAAGTCCACATTGATACCATTGGGCTGCAGGGTTCCCAAGCTGAATATGAGTTGCTGTTTGTGCAACCTTCGGGTAGCATCATTGTGGCACTGCAGGAGACATGTCGTCTGAGGAATGGGAGGGGGAGTTGAAATGGTTCGTGACTGGGAGGTGCAGTTGTTTAGTGCGAATCGAGCGTAGGTGTTCTGCAAAGCGGTCCCCAAGCCTCCGCTTGGTTTCCCCGATGTAGAGGAGGACACAACGGGAACAGCGGATGCAGTATATCATATTTGCAGATGTGCAGGTGAACATGTGAAAAGTCTTCTTGGGGCCTGGGATGGGGGTGAGGGGGGAGGTGTAGGGGCAGGTGTAGCACTTCCTGCGGTTGCAGGGAAAAGTGCCGCGGGTGGTGGGGTTAGTGGGGAGTGTGGAGCGGACAAGGGAGTCACGGAGAGAGTGGTCCCTCCGGAAGGCAGATAAGGATGGGGAGGGAAAAATGTCTTTGGTGGTGGGGTCAGATTGCAGATGGCGGAAGTGTCAGAGGATGATGCGTTGGATCCGGACGTTGGTGGGGTGGTACGTGAAGACGAGGGGGATTCTGTTTTGGTTGTTATTGAGGGGAGGGGGTGTGAGGGATGAGTTGCAGGAAATGCGGGAGACACGGTCGAGGGCGTTCTCGACCACTGAGGGGGGGATGTTGCAGTCCTTGAAAAACGAGGACATCTGAGATGTACGGGAGTGGAATGCCTCATCCTGGGAGCAGATGTGGCGGAGGCGAAGGAATTGGGAATAGGGGATGGCATTTTTGCAGGAAGGTGGGTGGGAGGAGGTGTATTCTAGGTAGCTGTGGGAGTCGGTGGGCTTGAAATGGATATCGGTTTCTAGGTGGTTGCCGGAGATGGAGATGGAGATGGAGAGGTCCAGGAGGGAGAGAGAGGTATTAGAGACAGTCCAGGTGAACTTAAGGTTGGGGTGGAAGGTGTTGGTGAAGTGGATGAACTGTTTGATCTCCTGGTGGGAGCACGAGGCGGCGCCAATATAGTCATCAATGTAACGGAGGAAGATGTGGGATTTAGGGCCAGTGTAGGTACGGAAGAGGGATTGTTCCACGTAACCTACAAAGAGGCAGGCAAAGCTTGGGCCCATGCGGGTACCCACGGCCACCCCCTTTGTCTGTAGGAAGTGGGAGGAATTGAAAGAGAAGTTGTTGAGGGTGAGGACGAGTTCAGCTAAGCGGATGAGGGTGTCAGTGGAGGGGGACTGGTCGGGCCTGCGGGACAGGAAGAAGCGGAGGGCCTTTAGGCCATCTGTATGGGGAATGCAGGTGTATAGGGACTGGACATCTGTGACACCACCCACGCCCTCCACCTCCTCCAGAACTTCCAATTCCCTGGTCCCCGTTGGACGTCCATGGTAAAGATGAGGTGTTGGGGACCGGGGAATTGGAAGTTCTGGAGGAGGTGGAGGGCGTGGGTGATGTCACAGATGTGAAGTCCCTATACACCTGCATTCCCCATACAGATGGCCTAAAGGCCCTCCGCTTCTTCCTGTCCCTCAGGCCCGACCAGTCCCCCTCCACTGACACCCTCATCCGCTTAGCTGAACTCGTCCTCACCCTCAACAACTTCTCTTTCAATTCCTCCCACTTCCTACAGACAAAGGGGGTGGCCGTGGGTACCCGCATGGGCCCAAGCTTTGCCTGCCTCTTTGTAGGTTACGTGGAACAATCCCTCTTCCGTACCTACACTGGCCCTAAATCCCACATCTTCCTCCGTTACATTGATGACTATATTGGCGCCGCCTCGTGCTCCCACCAGGAGATCAAACAGTTCATCCACTTCACCAACACCTTCCACCCCAACCTTAAGTTCACCTGGACTGTCTCTAATACCTCTCTCTCCCTCCTGGACCTCTCCATCTCCATCTCCATCTCCGGCAACCACCTAGAAACCGATATCCATTTCAAGCCCACCGACTCCCACAGCTACCTAGAATACACCTCCTCCCACCTATCTTCCTGCAAAAATGCCATCCCCTATTCCCAATTCCTTCGCCTCTGCCACATCTGCTCCCAGGATGAGGCATTCCACTCCTGTACATCTCAGATGTCCTCGTTTTTCAAGGACTGCAACATCCCCCCACCTCAGTGGTCGAGAACGCCCTCGACCGTGTCTCCTGCATTTCCCGCAACTCATGTCTCACACCCCCTCCCCTCAATAACAACAAAACAGAAACCCCCTCGTCCTCACATACCACCCCACCAACGTCCGGATTCAACACATCATCCTCCGACACTTCCGCCATCTGCAATCCGACCCCACCACCAAAGACATTTTTCCCTGCCCACCCTTATCTGCTTTCCGAAGGGACCATTCTCTCCGTGACTCCCTTGTCCGCTCCACACACCCAGCACTTTTCCCTGCAACCACAGGAAGTGCTACACCTGCCCCTACACCCCCATCCCAGGCCCCAAGAAGACTTTCCACATCAAGCAGATGTTCACCTGCACATCTGCTAACGTGGTATACTGCATCTGCTGTTCCCGTTGTGGCCTCCTCTACGTCGGGGAAACCAAGCGGAGGCTCGGGGACCGCTTTGCAGAACACCTACGCTCGATTTGCACTAAACAACTGCACCTCCCCGTCACGAACCATTTCAACTCCCCCTCCCATTCCTCAGACAACATGTCCATCCTGGGCCTCCTGCAGTGCCACAATGATGCTACCCGAAGATTGCAGGAACAGCAACTCATATTCCGCTTGGGAACCCCTGCAGCCCAATGATATCAATGTGGACTTCACAAGCTTCAAAATCTCCCCTCCCCCTACCGCATCCCAAAACCAGCCCAGCTCGTCCCCGCCTCCCTAACCTCTCCTTCCTCCCACCTATCCCCTCCTCCCACCTCAAGTCCCATCCCATCTCCTACCTACTCACCTCATACCGTCCCCTTGACCTGTCCGTCCTTCCTGGACTGACCTATCTCCTCCCTACCTACACTCAACTTTACTGGTTCCATCCCTGCCTCTTTGACCTGTCTCCTCTCCACCTATCTTCTCCTCTATCCATCTTCTATCCGCCTCCCCCTCTCTCCCTATTTATTTCAGAACCCCCTTCCCCTCCCCCATTTCTGAAGAAGGGTCTAGGCCCGAAATGTCAGCCTTCCTGCTCCTCTGATGCTGCTTGTCCTGCTGTGTTCATCCAGCTCGACACCTTGTATATCTCAGATACTCCAGCATCTGCCCTTCCTACTATCTCTAGTACATTTCGTATTAGCTAATTCTACACCACACCTCGGATTATTTTTGAATTGGTTAAAGGAAGAACTAGGCTGCATAACGAGGTCAGCCAGTGGAACTTATTGAATGCGAGTTCCCTGATTGGGGATGCTAATTCAATCCGGGAGCGCTGGCTGAGATAAAAAGAGGAGTGTCAGAAATTCTGGCACTAAGAGCTGACTCTGAAGAAGCATTATTAAAGTCAAATGACTATTCAGGTGTAATTAAAGGGTGACTTGGTGATGGGATACCAGCCTCTGTGGAGTTATGTCATTGGTGACCAAAGTAAAGCACTTTCCTGAAGAAACTTGCTTGCAATGGTCATCTTTGAGTTGGGGTAAACATTTCTTACACCATGCATTTGTTTGGGAAGCTTGACTTGTTCAATCCTACCGTCGAAGACTAGGCCCAATATGTGAAAAGAATGTTTGATTTTTCCGGCAGATGAAAAGCAACAAGTAATTCTTCTGACAGCTTGTGGAGCCACAGCTTTTTCTGTTATTAGGAGCCTAACTTTAAAGTTGAGGCAGCAGATACTCAAACCTTTCAAGTATTGACAGGCTTAGTTAAGAAATATTATGACACCAAGCCCCCTCTAATTTTGAGACACTATCTTACTTGGCAATTCAAGAACCAGGAGAATCTGTATCGGGATTTGATCTGTATTTGACCAGGTTAAGACAACTGGCCGAAGCCAGTGGCTTTGGTTTAACCCTTAGTGAAATGCTGAGAGACTGTTTGGAATTAATGATGTAACTGTGAAAAGCCATCTAACAGTTAAAGACCAACTGGTCTTCAAACAGGTACTACAACTGGATTTATCATTGGAAAATGTGGCAAGTAGAGCATGTGAGTTGTAGGGTGTTCCAATAGAAGTGGACTCCCTCACCGGTCCAACTGAGTAGGGGAACACCACTTGAATGCAGTCAATTGCACAGCCTCACTCAGGACATATGCTGATCCGAGGGACTCTAGGTCAGCCCACAGCAAAACCCTAAAACAAAGCCAAACCTCGGCCAAACAGTTAGAATTTTCTTCCGGATCCAGGCCAGCAAGCCATTGTAGTTGCTGTTGGTATATAGACTTGAGACAGCCAAAAAGTCTCACTGGACCTAAATTGAGTAAGACAACTCATAGGCTGGTATCCAGAAGGGTATCCAGGAGAGTTCATACCCTGTAAAGTCCACCCACATCTGGTTTGGAACAGTTAAATTGTTTAACAACATCAAAATCAGAACCAATTAAAATAAATGTCTGTTTAAATGGTCATCTAGTTCTAATAAAGATTGATACTGGTGCAGCTGCATCAGTGATCACAGAACCAGTTGTTAACAAAATTTGCTCTGGATTCCAACCCTTATGTTTGTGCAAGACCTCGGCTCAACTGAGAACCTATTCTGAAGATCTTTTACAGATTAAGGGTACAACTTTGGTTCCGGTCTCTAATGAAAGGAAGCTGGTTCAGTTACCAATGATTGTAGTAAAAAGCTCAGACCCACACATGAAGGGGTGAAATTGGTTGAGAAAGATTCACCTAGATTTGTTCAATATTTTTCAATATAAAATAGCTGTCTGAGTGAAGCCCTAATTAAATATCCAAAAGTCTTCCAGAAAGGTCTGGGGACCATCAGAGCAGCCAGAGCCACCTTACACATTGACCAGGAAGTAATTGCATGATTCTGCAAGGCCCCCCCAGTGCCATTTGCCTTATGAGCTAAAGTAAAGGCAGAAATCAGAAGGCTATAAAGTGAAGGAATCATGAAACCAGTCTAGTTTGCTGAGTGGCAGCACCAGCCATACCGATTTTAAAGCCTGACGGGGATTTTAAACAAACAGTAAACCACTTTTTGCAGCTGGATAAATACCCAATCCCTCGCATAGAGGATTTATATGCAAAGCTGGCGGGGATGGGGGTGAGGAGGGAGAGGTGGGAGGGGGTTCTGTTCTTCATGTAGCTGGACTTGAGCCACGGTTACTTGCAAATGCGTTTAGAAAGGATTCCCAGAAGTATGCTACAATAATACTCATTAGGGCTTGTAACTATAAAGGTATTGTCAGCCTGTTGAATTTTTCAGCAGATGATGGAGAACATTTTGCAATGTCCACCTCAGGTTGCCATTTACCTAGATGATGTTCCAATAACAGGGAAAACTAATAAGGAACGCTTAGAGAACTTAGATATAGTCCTAAGGCAGCATTTTCTCAATGCAGGCATACGTGTAAGAAGGGAGAAGTGTGTGTTCTAGGCCACCCAAGTGACCTACTTGGGATACAGATTTAACAAGACTGGGTTACACCCGTTGGAAGATAAAGTGAGGGTGATTAAAGGTACCCTGGCCTCCATGTTTCTGCTGGAGCTTAAGTCACGTCTTGGGCTGGTAAATTATTATGGAAATTTCATACATAACCTAGCTTCCACCCAGGCAACTTTGCATCAACTCTGAAAATAGTCACATACACAAGCCTTAGCTTTTGGTGACGTATATAAACAGCTTTCATTCTTTAAAATGTGACACATTATGATCTAAAGAAAGATCTGATATTGACACGTGATGTCACACTTTATGGCATCAGCGTGGTATTAGCTCATAGGTGGCCCAATGGTGGGGGGGATGCCCAGTAGCGTATGTATCCAGGACTTGGGCTAATGCAGAGCGTAAATACACCCAGATAGAGATGGAGTGTTTGACGGTCATATTTGGTGTCAGGAAGTTCCACCAATACCTTTTTGGTTAAATTTATGATAATCATGGACCATAAACCCCTACTTGGTCTGCTTAAAGAGGACAAGGCAGTGCTACCCATAGCTTGGGGCCACATTCAGCGGTGAACTCTAATACTAAGCACTTATAATAACATGTTAGAACATCATCTAGGAGGCCAAGTAGATTTGTAGAGTTACTGAGTCATAGAGCCATACAGCATGCAAACAGACCCTTTGGTCTAACCAAATCATTCCAGTCACGTTTCACAAATTAAACTAGTACCTCTTGCCTGCATTTGGTGCATATGGTTCTAAACATTTCCTATTCATGTACCTGTCCAAGTGTCTTTTAATGTTATAACTGTATTTGCATCCATTACTTCCTCTGACAGTTCATCCCACATATGAACCATGCTCAGTCGAAAAGTTACCTGTCACGTCCCTTTCTAAATCTCTCTCCTCTCACCTTAAAAATATGTCCCCTAGGTTTGAACGCCCCCAACTTAGGGAAAAGACTTTTGCTATTCACCTTGTCTACGCCACTCATGATTTTATGAACGTCTATTAGGTTACCCCTCAACCTCCTACACTCCAGTGAATAAAGTCCCAGCCTATCCAGCCTCTGCCTATAACTCAAACCCTCCAGTCACAGAAACATCCTGGCTAATCTTTGTTGAATTCTCTCCATTTGAATAATATCCTTCCGAGAGCAGGGTGTCCAGAACCAGACACAGAACACCAAAAGAGGCCTCACCAGCATCCTTTACAACCTCAAGATCACATCCCAAGTCCTGTATTCAATGTAACGAATGCAGATGCATTGAGCCACCCGCCATTAGTAGATACACCACCAGTGGTACCCCCACTGGAACAGTCTATAGTGATGTTCAATTTTCTGGACATGCTTTCAGCTGACAATATTTAGACTTTAGACTTTCAAAACTGAAACAATTAGTGTGATGGGAGAAACCAAGATGCCATCACAACTAGAAGTGAAACCTTTTTGGACCTGGACAGACCAGATCACAGTAGAGGATGGCATATTGTTATGTGGAGCAAGAGTGATTGCCCTGAGCAAAGGCCACCACCAGCGCCATCTAGGAGTCTCCACAATTAAGATGTATGTCTGGTGGCCAAGCCTGGATGCAAACATGGCCACTTCTGTGGGTCATTGCCCAGAGTGCCAACCAGGACAAAAACCTACACATCCATGAACACTGTGGGCAAATTATCATAGCCAATCCACCTAATCAGCACATCTTTGGACTGTGGGAGGAAACTGGAGCACTGGAAGGAAACCCACACAGACACAGGGAGAATGTGCAAACTCCACACAGACAGTCGCCCAAGGGTGGAATCAAACCCGCGTCCCTCGCACTGTGAGACAGCAGTGCCAACCACTGAGACACTGTGGTGCTCTTTTCTGTTCATTAAGTTTGATGAACCTCATAAACTATGTGATGTGTATTAGAAGGAGTGTAAGGACGACGAATGGATGGGGGTGGAGGAGTCTTGTGGAGGTGATGGGCATCTTGGCCATGAGCCAGAAATCTGGTGAGATTCCCCATGTCACCACTTTGCTGCCGTGTCTTATTGTCACTCATAGAATTTGACAGACAGGTGATGGGCCTTCCCCTGGAATAAAGGACCCTGAGGATGGGCATCCAGACTACAGAGAGCGGCCAGCTAATCAGAAGCTGGCATCTCTTTCGCAGTCAGCAGTGCCATCGAGGGGCAGACATCTGCTGCTGGTATGGCAATCACCTGAGGCCTCAGGTCAAGGAAGGACCCAGGCACAGCAGAGTGTTGGCAGGAAGGGAGTCATGGGTGGGGGATGCAGGAGAGGGGCTGCTGACACCAATGACAGTGGGGTCACCGTTTCTGACTCCAGGTTCCTTTATCAAACATTGTGCCCTTTAACAATGGGCTCCCTGGGTGTCCACAAACAAAGATGCCAGGGATTGCTTATCATGCTCCCCACATGGCTGTTAAAACCAGCAGCAGGGGAATGAAGCCCTTTAATGGGCATCAATTACCCATGTAAGAGCTTTCAGCCCTGGACTTAATTAGGTCAGAGGTGGGATGATGGTAAAGTTCCAAATCCTGACCCTCCTGGCTGATTTAATGCCTCTAAACACCCAACTCACTGAGGGGAAGGGCACCCGATTCCACTCAAAGTGGTTCACAGTTCAGAGATATTTGGATTACCAAAGGTAAAAGTACAAATGCCCCAATAAGATTGGTAGATGATAATATCCAGCCTTGATTCAAACTTAATAGAACCCAAAAACAGCAAAATAGCCAGTAGTGTGTTTGAGAAACTGGAATTGCAAAAAAATGGTAAAGCAATGAAAAGACAGCAAAAAGTGGAAGAGGTAGTTTTTTGACAAACTTGTGGAGTAAAGAGTTAATACATCAACGCTAGCAACTAAGAGGGCTATTCTATCGTGATGGTATATCAGATAGGTCTGAGACCTTATAGAGAAGGTGCCTGCTAAGCTCTGCTCACTTTTGCATCAATTATAATTAAACAACTTGCTCAAACATATTATTCTGAGCTAGTGGGATTTGAATCCAGGTCTCCTGGCTCAAAGTTAGGGGCACTACTACTGCAAGACAAGAGGCCTCATGTACATAGTTAACGGCAATAAATGTTTATAGTTTGCACTTGTCTTTGTCTAGAACTAGCAACTCTCAAGCTTGTAGAAGCTCTTATCATATTCTGAAAAAACCACAGCAAAACAGTATTCAAATGGGCTGAAGGAGTATTCCTACACAGCCTAGATTAATTAAACAGTTCACACAATCTTTCTCCCCAGCTCAAACTATAAGAACAGCGCTGATAGTTTTCAAAGAACTCTAAGCTACAATAATGCTTCACTTTAAAAACCAAGTGGTGAATCACCCACGGGCCTGTATTATTCCAAGCTTTGCTGTTTATTTCCAAGTATATCCACAACCATATGCTTTGACGCAACAGCTACTTGGCCACCAGTTCTTGTACTCTCAATCCAAAATGGGCAGTTCTTGTTCTTATAATTTGGATTTTCTTGACATGATTAAAAATTCTCTTTGAATAACAGTGTATTTTGCAGTTTATGATCATGATAGTCTGTTCTCCTCTCTAGTTTCTTACCAGTCACCAGCATGTGCAGATTTCTCTACTCTTGATAGTGGTCTCAAAGACTAGCACTATTGTTGTTGATCACAACAGTGAGAAAGTTCCATCTCTTACTCAGTGCATTAAATTTAGAAATATAATGATTTTCTTCAGGTGTGCACGTGGAAACATAATGTCAATTTGTATATTTTCTGTCCATGTTGGTTTTTGGTGGCCCATATTCATATATAGAATGAATTGCCAGAGGAAGTGGTAGGGGCAGGTACATGAATAGGAAAGGTTTAGAGGGCCAAACACAGGCAAATGGGGCTAGTTTAGTTTGGGAATCCTAGTTGATGTGGACGAATTGGGCCAAAGGGTCTGTTTCCGTGCTGTATGTCTCTGTGACTCTGAATACAAGTCAGACTTGTAATATCTAACCCAATTACTTCTGTGTCTGATTGATATGAGGCCATTAACTATTGCAGTTACCATAGCTCATAGCTAAACACAAACTAAACGAGCTTCGTTTATTGTAGGAAGTGCCAAAGTCTCCTCCTAAGCATTGCTCTTCACTTTGGAGGGAAACCTAGAATACAAGTGGAATATAAATAGGGGTTGGATGTGCAATTTTGAATGAATCATGTAAAGACTGATATCATTCATATTTGAAGATTGATTATTCGCATCTTTGAGCAGGGTGTTGATTTGATTGTCTATGATATTCTATGGGTCATAATGACCTCATTTGTATACCCTTATTGTCACCTTAGCTGAGGGTGGCTGACTCAGCATAAATTTATAATTGAATCCAAGAATTTTTGCTCCATATCATCCAATCATATGCAATTAAACAGCTGAAGAAACTAGATGATTTTGAACGATTTTAATTTTACTTACAGAATTGGATTGCAATGGTAACAATGAATTGACTTATATGGCATAACAACTGGACATCTGAATGAACAAATTGTATTCGTGAGCAGTTGGCAAGGAGCTTCACTCACCAGAACACACACCGAGCAATTGTATCTGTGCAACCTACAATTTTCCAGCCATTAAGGTTAATTTTACTGGATGGGATGATAGGAGTTAAGTGTGCACATAAATATTTGGTTTGCATTCCTGGTATTTGTAGCTCTGCACTGGTACAATTGGTAATTTATGAATGACAGCTTTTAACCAGAGTCATTTCTGTATGAAGCTGAAGCTATGTCTTAGTACAATTACCCTTCACATACAGTCACATAAGCTCTTTCATTCATCATTGCCTACATAAAGTTACTAATCTGTTGGGTTGCCTACAGACAATGTTTTATGAAGCAAATATAAGCTGATTGGATACACTATTATATGAGGTACTTTTAATTGCACACTGTTTATAATTAGAATTGAGCAACAGGGAGGTTATATTACACGTTCATAGAACTTGGTTTAGACCACACTTGGCATGCTATGTACAGTTCTATTTCCTATATTGCTAAAGGAATATAAAAACACAGGAATGGTACAAGAGTTGTCCAAGAATAATTCAAGAACTAAGAAGCTATGGCCATCGGGAAAGCCAGAACAGGCTAGGGCTGTTTTTCCCAGGATAAAGAAGATTAGGCTGAAGGTGATTTAATAGAACTCTTTAAAATTATGAAGAGGTTATAACAGGTGGGACAGTCCAAAACTAGACATCATAAATACTTGATAGTTACAAATAAATTTAATTGGCAGAGCAGTGAAAACATTTTTTTACCCAGAGAGTAGTTAGAATGTGGAACTTGCTACCATCCAGAACAGTTGAATCACATGGCATACTTGCATTAAGAAACATTTAGATAAATGCAGGAGGGACAAGTGAATAAATATAGCTGGGGCTTGGATGAGCTGAAATATGATAGGAGGAGGCTCATTTGGACCAGAAATGCCACATGGACCAAATGGCCAGTTTCTGTGTTGTAAAATACAGGCAATTTTTGAAATTTCAGAGGGTTCAGATGTTTTCAGACTAATGCCAACAGTACAGATGAAAACACTTTAAATAAAAAAAAAATTACAATTATTTGAAAGCTGCTCAATACCAATTGAGACACATTTGTTTTACCAATAAGGCAACATCTTCTGATGGAATACAAACCTGTGCTGTAAATGAATATCTTGAATATTGTATTTCTGCGCTGTAATAAAATACTTCAAGTCTCTGTTAGTGAGGCCTTCGTTTTAGAAGCTTGTGAGTTACTAGACTTTGTAGGCATGCACTCATGACTCGTAACCATTGTTACCATTTGGAGAATGGCAAAATTATCTTGTTTCAAAAACTTTGCCAGTGTCTGAGACAATAGAAGTTCCTTTGAGCACCAAGGCCAGAGGCACATCTGGTGAAATACACATTGTCTATGTAGTCACTGTTGTGAAAATAATCAGTAGTTTGTCCTGCTGGTTACTTCCAAAGTATATTATCTGATGTGCTAAAATTAGCATATATTAACCACAAAATTATCATGAACAAACTTCAAAGTTGCAGAGGAAAGAATAGGTTGATTTTTATGTTAGGGGCCCACATCTGGCAGGAGATGGGCATGGACATTATCCATCAATGTGAAGCCTGATCTGATTTTTGGTGGATAGACCAATTATAAATTGAACAGACAAACTGGCTAGCACTAATTGCATTGCTACTAGACAGCTCGATCTTTGGAGATGCAGAAAATATGAAACAGCAAATGTACTTTTTACATATTCAGCAGTACTTTAAACAAGAACAGTGGAAGCCTTGGATATTAAATAAAGTAAAAGATTTCAGTGTGAAGAACATTTTATGAGCCATACAAAGCAGCAAACTGGTGAAACTTGTGGAAGCCTTTAAGTGCAAAAATACTCAAGACATTAAAGTAATGATGAGTTACAGACTTTTTTCAGGGGCTTCCCCTTCTCCAGCTAAAGATTCCTTTTGAATAGCTGTGTAAGTAGTCACTTGACACCTTTTACCATTCATGGTTTGTAACGGGGTTGAGAGTACAGAAGTGAATGACAGAAACTTGACATTAGATTATTCCTTGAAACTATAAAAATGGAAACATAACATTTTTCTGTCTTTTTTGGAGCAGTTTTCCACATCATTAGGACGGCTCGATATCTGATGGAAATTGGTAAACTGCAATAATTTGTATTCAGCGTTCTAAATCTGGCATAGGATCTTGATTTGCATATTCAAGAAGCACAATGCCAGTTTCAATCAGTCAGCGTCAGCAACTAATAGTTGGTCAGGCAACTGCGTTGTCCAGTGCCTTGTGATCTACATTGGACATGCCAGACTCTGATATACGACTTGCAATCAAGGCATGTATCATGCACCTGTTAATTGGTGTCAAAAATTAATTTGTCTCCTGCTGTTTCTGCAGTGAGCTAAAAGACATGCCACTACAATACATTATTTGCACACACAAGAGCAACTGAACACCAAGAAGAGTCAGTGAGGATAAAATGCAACTTTGTCACAAATTGGTCATTTAGAATAAGGATTGTCCATTATACATTTTCCCCAATTTCACTTTCTGCCCATTTTGTTTTCCCAATAAGTTGCATTTCACATTTGTTGTCTTTGTTTGTTGGGAAGAAATGTATGTAATATAAATGTAACATTTTATATCAGAACATGAAGATAGCTGTTGTTGAATTTTCATTTTTATCTCAGTCACTGGTTTCAGGCAGGGGCTGTGTTTATTTGACTAGAGGAAAAGTGTTCCTGAACAACGAAGGTAAATGTACAACTGGTACAGACTGATGGGATGTGTTAAGAATCAATAGTCAGTGCAGCAATATAAGGAAATTAATGCAGTCTGATTTGCCACAAAAAGTACTGAATCTTTCAAATTTATTTTGCTATTTATTCATAAATATTCAGTCCATGCTTGCTGTTAAGGAGAAAATAAAGCTGGGAATTTATCTGTAATTAGCAGTACTGCTCTGTAGTTTGGTCAGGATTGAACTTGCTTGTTGTACATTAAGAGGCTAGCTTGACTTTAAAGCTAAAGGAGATAAATGTATTAATGAGATTATGGCTAATAAAAAGAAACTTGTGACATAGACTTTTCATCCGCTGTGAAGAAATTTAAACAATGGACAGGAAGTGCTCTTTCCTGACTTGTTTCCACTTTTCTTCAATCTGTGGGAATGTGTGTGCATTGTTGACACCGGTAACAGGCAAAACACGAGTTATAAAGATTTTGGCCTGGATTGTTATGGCATTGTGGAGACTCTGAGGACCTTTTAAATATTGCAGGTGGGACTGAGATCTGGAAATCTCACCCCAGTTATGGAAAGACCCCATTTTTGTTAGAAGGGGCAAGTGGACTGGGTGAGATTCATACATGAGCTTGAGTGTGATTCACACACTGTGGATTAGATCATTTTCTACAGCAAAAACATTGTCAATTTGAACTCAGCACTGAATTCAAATGACCCTATTGAGGTCAGATTTTTTTGATGCAGAATCTTGATCTCAGCCGGCCTCAATAATGAGTTGAAGCAGAACCCATTTCTGCTAGAGTAAGGGCCTTAAACCACTACGTGTGAGTTACAAGTTTATAGAATAGCCATGAATGCTCTTGAAGGATGGCTATGATTTGTAGAACCATCATGATGTGAACTTATTTAAATCCCTAGCCCTTTAAAAACTAAAAGGGCTGTTTAAGAGGCCTGTCCATGTCAGTGAGAGGTGAAAAAAAATCAAGCTGTGAAGTTATTTGAATCCTCAGCCTTTTCAAAATCAAACATAGGCTGCCTTTGTCAGTGTGAGCTGAACAATAACTGTTCTAGCAATTACAATAGCTGTTTGTTGTTGTTACTGCAAGGGTGCTCAATATGTCATTAATAATTCCACAACTTAAGTTCACAGCTTGATTGACTTCTTAAAGAGGTCATTAAATGATTAGCTGTCTTTGATTTTGGTCATGAATATGTCTTATTTTAATATTGTGACTTGAAGTAATTTAAATGTTTAATATTTTATAAATGTGTCAAGGTTATAATGTATGCTTAAAAGTGTACTTTATTCCAACTGAGGTCATTCATGATGGATACTGAGTTGGCAGAGAGGACGTAAGAGCAAAGGTAGGTGGGAAGGCAAAAAGTGTCATAAGTTGGCAAGGGAGGTACAAGAGCCAAGGAAGTGGGTGGAAGACAGGAGTTGTCATGGCGGGTGTGAGGGACCATTAGGGTGGTTGAATGGTTATACATTGCAATGGATATGATGGAGCCATTCTAAGTGGGTGTGGTCTCATGTTTGGCATACTGTAGCAATGAAAGGAGCATGAAGAATGAGGTTGTGAGGATTGTTGGCCAGAGAGCCTAATATTTGACAAAACAAATGAGACAACATCCCAGTGAACTGAAATAGGCCTTTTAAACAGTTGTACTCAGCTGCCCCCATGGACATTTCCAATTTGCACTGAGGCAAGGCCCTGAATTCATCACTCACTGGTCCCACACCAAACTGAAGATCCTCCATTCAGGTGTGTTGCTCCCAAAATGGGCACAAAGAACCAGAACCTTTCTGTGATTCATGCTACTTGAGTTGGGAGAGAAAATCAGTGCTGATACTTTACATTCAGGAATACCTATTACAATAAGCAACGAAAGATTCTGACCATATAAGTAATACCAAACCTCCTATCATTGACAGGTGAGGCTTGGATGTGGGGATTATGAGATGAAACAACACTCAAAACCCAAAATGATAACAAATATCCTTATTAGGTTTGGTGGAAAAACTGGTTAAAAATACATTTCACCAATGGGCAATATATTACAGCTGTTGGTGACAAGCATGTTACAAGTTATTATGTAAAATCACCCACTGCACATCCATTTCCCATTGTCTATACTGTTCAGCCACTGAATGAATGGCTCAGTGCAGTCTGAATCAATGTTTGCAATGTTCCTGATATACTTCTCTCCAATTTGGGAATGTTATTTCACTGATACCATCATTCTGTGCTATCAAAGTGCATCTTAAGATCTAATTGTCCATTGAGGCTTCTTATTCTTCATTCAAACACGAGGTTGAATCCTTTCTTGACATGTTCCATGTCTGCTACAATGAAACTTCCTTATGGGACAGCTGCTCTGAATTTCAAAAGCATACAAACTCTGACATGATCAATTAACGTCAGCCTGGGTTGGTTTCAAAACTCTTAGTGTACCACTTAACTCAGTTGAGTGAGCATTTGCAAGCATGTTCAGCAACAAGTTCTGGATTTTCAGAATGGGGTGAGGAATCTGACACATGGATGAATTCTGGATCTCAATCCCATGCCAAGCTGTGTCACTTTGGTAATTTTTAGATGGTAAAAGTGTCCTAGTTGGCCAGAAAGCAAGTTTAGCACCCAAATAGAGGCAGTGAGTGCCTCCAGAGGGCAGGAAACACTGCTTGGTGCCAACAGCAAAGGTAGGTGGTAGCCATGTTGGAGGCTGCTGCTACCTTGTTGATTAGAGCAGACAGGTCTGGTTAAGGCTATGGAGATAGAAGAAAGTGAAACTCTGACAAGTGGCAAGAACAAAATAAAACTTTATCAAGCATTTGGGTGGCACGGTGGCTCAGTGGTTAGCACTGCTGTCTCACAGCGCCGGGGACCCAGGTTCAATTCCATCCTCAGGTGACTCTGTGTGGAGTTTGCACATTCTCCTTGTGTCTGTGTGGGTTTCTTTTGGGTGCTCTGGTTTCCTCCCACAGTCCAAAGATGTGCAGGTTAGGGTGGAATGGCCGTGCTAAATTTCCCGTAGTGTCCAGGGGTGTGTACATTAGGTGGATTAGACATGGGAAATGCAAGGTTACAGGGAAAGGGTAGGGGTATGGGTCTGGGTGGGATGCTCTTCAGAGAGGCAGTGTGGACTTGTTGGGCCAAATGGCCTGTTTCCACGCTATAGGAATTCTATCTTTTACTTAAACTATCAATAGCCTCTGGATTGAATGGCTTTTGCAAAACCTACCCACAGTTTTCACATAATGTACAATTGGTCAGTCAGGAATTTACTGCTTCTTAGTGTAATTTAACAGATAAAATGTGATTAACGCTTGGCACATGGGATGATGGTTGTGATTGTTGATTCAGTCGCTGGACCTTGCTGCAGGAATTTCTTAGTGCAATGCCCTGTTCTAACTGTTGTTAGCTACTATATTGATAACCTTGTCTGTTTGCTGATGACGACACAATCTTCAACTCCATTTACAATTCTATGGACATCTTCATGCTGTTCTGTAGCAAAGTCTGGACAACATCCAAACTTGAGATAATGAATGGCATGAAGAAAGTGGCAACAATGAGTGTCAGGAATTGACCAGAGCTGAAAAGTGAAAGCCTAATCACCTCTACATTGCTAGATCAATATCCAAGAACATCCTACATAAACACAAAAGTTTTAAGAATTCAGAAGGCAGCCCACCACCACCTTGTCTAGGGCAGCAAGGGGTGAGTAAATATTGCTGACTTTAACAGAGAAGCTGACATCCCAAACATGAAAAATGAGAACCAAAGTTCAAAAGTTTCAAAGAACAACTGATCCTTTGCCTTCCTGTGGATGGCAACTTTAATCTGTTCTTTTGCGCAAGGTAAGGCACTGACTGGAAGGCTATGAGAACCACCTGAAATAATATAGAGGGAGTTTGGATTACATCATTATATCATGACTGCAATTTTAAACTGAGGTCTCAGTGAATTTGTTTTCTTGTATGTGACAGAGGCAACAGGCATTTCACAATGAAATCTTAGGTGTCCTCTGCCTGGTTTCCATCCCGCTCCTTCACAATGATATCTTGGTACCTACTTAGTTAAGTGTGAAAAACGTTTTTTGCATTCCTTTTGTAATGGCCTACTACCACCTGAAATCCCCCCACTCAGACCTAGAAAACACAATAACATCTCTACTTCCTCAGGAGGCTAAGGAAATTCGGAATGTCCACAGGATCTTAACAATTTTTATAGGTGCAGCATAGAAAGCATGGAACAAATCCCCTGCTCAGAGCTAGACAACTCGTCCCATCAGATATTATTCCAAAGTTCTTCTGGTTAGCCTCCAAATATCCTAACACGTTACTAAGCTTCATTCACCCATCACTCTGTGACTCATGATTCCTTCATGGTCTCATAATTCCGCTTCCCTGGAAACTTCTGGGGTCTCTGCACTTCTTCAGTTATGGTCTTTTGTGTATCCACATTCTTTTCACTTCTGGAAAGGCATATCTCTGTGTAAAATTGAAGGATATATGCCTAATGAAGGCAGATATAACAATTCTTGGCCTCACCTGGGCTCATTTGGATCCCAAAAAAATGGATTTAATTCATATCTATTAAACATGAACAGCTCACAAGAATCCTTTGCCTTCATCAAACTTGCTAACTTTGAGGACCAGCTAGGTTCCAGGCAAGGGCATCTCAGCATTGCTGTATCATGTTTGTATCCCTCGGGAAATCCTCATTGACGCCCCACCGCTTTGAAATTTTTATGTACGTCATCAATAATACTGTAATATTAAAACAGCTGGCATCCTCAAAATGAGGAAAGTAAAGGTTTGGCAAGATCCGAGGGCACTTTTTAGAGAGATACAAATTAAAACGCTTAAAACTGAACCAGACTTCAAGAGTGATTTCTTATGATAGCATTGCATTGAAACTGAGCCCAGAATTTCTTAGAAATTAAAATTAATAGGTAATTCTGCAACAATATTAAATATGTGTGGTAACACTAACAGATTTCTTTTTGGCCTGCTTTGTACAACCAGTCAAGATGAATTTCAGTCCAAACATCTTTTATTTAGGCAAAATATTTCAGATATTTCAAGGTCTTTTAATGTATTTTTGCAAGTTCACTTTTGGTAGATTATCATTATTTTCCAGCTGAGCGAGCTGAACCATCTCACACTGTTAGGGGAAAGTGGAATCTGATCCATTTTTTTTTCTCTTCTTAGTGATCATGATCATGTTCGATACAACCTGACACTGACATCAGTCCCAATTTAGTTTCAACTGCAGCAAGATTAAGGTAGCAGCAAGGTATACACCAGCAACTGCCTGATACTAACACTGTAGCCCACTGAAATTTAAATTTAAGACAGCTGAATGTGTGCCCATCCTTCAACCTCAGAAAGAACATTTATAGAAAAATCAATGATGACGCTGTCTTTTCAAAAGTGCTGAGGTTACTTAATAAACATTTCTGATCTTTTAGAGTCTACTTAATGGGGAGTGTTTTTTCCCAGATAATTAGTCAGAAATTCAGAAATGCACCTTAGACAACAGTTTCCAAACCCATGACCATTTTCATTTAGAAGGGCAAGGACAGCAGAGATATGATAACACCACCACTTGCAAGTACCAAGCCATTTCCAAGCCACTCACCATCCTGATCGTTCCCTGCTTCTTTGGTGTTGCCAAGCATTATGTGTCTATCTGCATCAAATAGACTGCAGTGGGTCAAGAAGGCAACTCACCATCACCTTCTCAAGGGCAAGTAGGGATAGTCAATCAGTGGGGTGGAGATGTTTGAGAGTGTCAAGTTCCTGGGAGTGATGATCACTAACAATCAGTCCTGGTCCACTCAAGTCGATGAGATGGTCAAGAAAACACGACAACACTACTTCCTCAGGATGCTAAGGAAATTTGGCATGTCCACAGGAGTCTTACCAATTTTTATAGATGCTCCATAGAAAGTATCCTATCTGGATGCATCACAGCATGGTACGGCAACTGCTCTTCCCAAGACTGCAAGAAACTATAGAGAGTCATGAACGCAGCTCAGTGCATCGTGCAAACCAGCCTTCCATCCACTGACTCCATCCATACTCCCCACAGATTTGGGAAAGCAACCAACATGATCAAAGACCCCTCCACCCTGGTTATACTCCCTTCCTCCCTCTTTCGTCAGGCAGAAGATATAAAATTTCTTCCCCACTGTTATCAGACTTTTGAATAGACATCTCAAATATTAATTCTGATGTCTCACTCTGCACCTTCCCTGCAGCTGTAACATTGTATTCTGTACTCTGTTCTGCTACCCTGATGCACTTTCTATGGTATCATCTGGCTGTATAGTACGCAAAACAACACTTTTGAGCTGTATCTCAGTATATATGACAACAATAAATCAACTTCAAACTCAAATGCCGTCCCTCCCAGTGAGGACTATATCCCAAGAATGAAGAAAAAATGTTTATATATTTATTTAAGTTATAACATATTCACATCAGTTCAGTTAAAGTTCCTTTGCAATATCTTTGGACGTTTTCAGAGATGTTCAGTTCTTGGTACAATTAGCAGCAGCCTGCTGACCTTCATTCCATTTGTCTATGGCAAAGTGTAATACATATTCTGAATTGATAATAAGCAAGCAATCTTGTAAAAAGTCAAGCAACAAGGATAACAAGGCCCAAAACTTGAATTTACAGTTGGAAATCACTCTCCTATATTAGTTTTAAGTTCCTTTTTTGGGGCACTATTCTGATGGAGCACAGGCAAAGATAATGGAAATTAAGGCAGAATTTAACTCAGCAGAATTTCAGCTCCATTCATAAAATCCCACCAGATTACGATTGAGAAACGATAGTGTTTCTTCTGACCCTTGACCTGAAAATGTCAAAATTTATTTGAGAACTTGTCCAGTGATGTTCCAAGGCACCCTCGTGAATCCCATTGGAGATTTCAACATGAACTTAGCAATATCTGTATCTATTGACAGTGGACGTATGTAGTGTTCTGGGCCGCACGTGATCTCCACATCAAATAACTAATTGTGGGCTAGTCAGTGTAGCTGTATCTGCTGCAAAAACAGTGTGTGAAGTCAATGGATTCAAAACTCACCATTTTACTGATCCACTGAGATTGCCGATGGCCAGAAGGTCTAGACCAAATGTGAAAATGATATAATGGTAAAAAAAAATACACATCTGCATTCAAGAAGCAAGTTTTATGGCACCTTATGCAAACTCAGAACATTCCATGTTTTAATAATTGGAGTTTTTCATTAACAATTGAGATCTATGGTTGTGTATATTTTCTATTCGTGATACGTAATTTCTTTCTGAGTTTTACACCAGGAAGGTTTGCTCCATTTGCTACTTGGAGTGATATTTTAAACATGCAGATAAAGAATTTGTTCACAATTTTGTTAGAAACACAACTATTCCCACAGAGTATTTGTAAATGCCTGGCACGGAAAATAGTTTTGAGTCATTCCTTCCTTCTTGGGCTGAAATTCTATTGCTGCCCTCCAAGGGTTAAAGGCAAACTAACAATGTTTTTTTTAAAATCAGCAAAATCGTGCACTTTTACACGGCAACATGTTTAATCATGTTTGTGGATATCTATGTGATACATGAAATTCATATACAAGTTATAAAATGCTACAAAATTTCATAAGTAATACATTCATCCAAATTGATTATTGATGCTTAAACCAAAATACACACCCTGAAAAAAGTCATTTAGTGCCTGAAACCAAAGACAGAAAGAATAAATTGGTAATTTACAACTGGCAATCAGACACTCAAAGCAACTTGCTGTTTGGGTCCTTCATAAAACAGGCACCTCTTAATTGGACAGCTGGCATACTCTGGTGGTGTGTTTCCCAACCTGTAGCAGCCAATTTTGCCTTTTTGACTCCACATTAAGCTAAACTTTAAAAAATTGTGCCGCTCTTGAAACATGCATTAAGCCTAGAAAAGTTAAATAGATCATGCACAGTGCAGGATTCACTCAGATTCAGCTGAATTTGACAGTAGAATGTGTGGCCTTTGATCAGTATTTGAGAAAGACCTGATTCCTACTTCAGACACCTTGGGCACTTCTAGATCTGTGTGAGGTGCCTGCAGAAGGAATCCTGGCCTAACCCTGTCTGAAATCCATTCCATCAACACAAAATTAGTTGCAAGGAATTGTGCATATTGCAGGGAGATTGCCCTGCAGAGTTTGAATGAATAATTTAAAAGTGACTGTATTAGATAAAGGTCAATAATGTACGTAGTGTACACATAAAGATCCATCTCCGAGTTCCCAGAAGAAAACAGTAAAACTTGTGAATATCGCATTCTGGTTTTGACTTGAATTACGCACCTCAGAGCCAGTGTGTGACAATCACTTAAAACAATTCATCAAAATTTATTGCTTTGTGGAAAATAGTTGGATAAATGTTATCTGAGATTTCATTTCCGAATTTAATAGTATTGGTTTTACATGGGCCCAAATTAAATATCAAAATATGTTGCAAGGACTGCACGGAATATGGAAACATCTGCAAGAAATCTAACAGCCAGGTACTGTTGGAAAGTTTATTTTATTGCCTCCACGGGAGAAATAGTGTCATAAAGATAAAACGGTTCCAGAGTACTACTTAAACAATTGGATGATGATCAAAGCTATGTGAAACTTCATAGTACGCACGGTAACTGTACACAAACATCTCCCATATTTTGTTTCCTGAAAATTTGAGGAAATGACCGTACTCTGATGCATAAGGCTCTCTTCTTGATCTTCATCTATGTTTTGTGGCCGTTCTATCCTGGCAGAATTAACTTATTCTGAGGTGTCTCATCTATGTACCTATATGGAAATGTGCTTTCATGTTATAGTACCAGTTTGTCTCCAGTGCATTCTACTCCTCCAACAAAATTAAAACTGGAGTTTTAGGTTTCTCTTTGACTGGTTTGTCAACCATACAGAGCTCCTCTCAGGTATGTCCTAAAATGGCTTTAGGGAATCCAATATACATCTCAGAAGCATAATTTACACATGAAATATTTTGACATCAGACAGAGGCAGCCACTACAGTTTCCCTGTGGGAATTCCAGGGAATATAGCCTACAGCCTCATAGTCAATGGGAAGTAGAGAGGTAAGTGGGATGCCTATATTTTTGGGACATTGCTATCTGTTTTGTCCAGGCAGATGGTCTGAAAACCTTTCCCCTTGTTTTTAGATGTTAGAATAAAGAAGAAGTGAAACTCTAGCCTCTTTGGTTTTCATGCCTATTTATATTGCCTCGGCCTGAAGAGTGGATAGGTGGGAGAGAAGATGGACAGGTTATGTCAGGTCAAGGGGGCGGGGCATCTGCCCCTCCCACGTCACTGACTAATCCCCACCACTCCCTACCTGCACTCACCTATCACCATCCTACCTACCTTCCCCAGCCCCACCCCTCCTCTCTCTATTTATTTCTGAGCTCCCTTCCCCCTCCCCCATTTCTGAAGAAGGGTCCGGACCTGAAATGTCAACTTTCCTGCTCCTCTGATGCTGCCTGGCCTGCTGTGCTCCTCCAGATCCACACTGTGTTATCTCTTCTTATTTTTCGCTCTTCCTTTGGGTGTCAACCTCACAGCAAAACTCAGGTGATGTGATTGCAACTAACAATTTGCTTAAAGGATTACAGACTTAAAACACATTCCACCTTATGATCCGTTCCTCTGTAGTTACTTCAATCAACCTGTTCAGGCGTGTAACATCACATCTTTAAGGCAGGTGAACCATCTGGCCTAGAGGTAGGGACACTGCCACTGTGCCCGAAGACCCCTTCTGTTCCTCCATATGTTTAAAAAGAGAGCCACTTATAAGGAAACATTCAAGTAGAAGTCAGTTCATATATGTATCTTACTGCCAGGACTTATTGTTAATGACATACATTCTAATCCCATGAAAACTACCATTTAGAAATGATGGCCTAGTGGTATTAACGTTGGACTGTTAATCTAGAGACTCAGATAATATTCTGGGGACCTGGGTTCGACTCCCGCCACGGCAGATGGTGGAATTTGATTTCAGTAAAAGTCTGGAATTAAGAATCTAATGATGACCATGAATCCATGGGAAAAACCCATCTGGTTTACTAATGTCCTTTAGGGAAGGAAACTGCCATCCTTATCTGGTCTGGCCTTTATGTGACTCCAGGCCCACAGCAAAGTGGCTGACTGTTAAACTGCCCTCTGGGCAATTAAGGATGGGCGACAAATGCTGCCGAGCCAGCGATGCCCTCGTCCCATGAATGAATAAAGAATAAAACATTAGGGTCGTAGATACATGGGAGCACCACCACTTGCAAGTTCCTCTCTAAGCCACGCACCATGCTGACTTGAAATATATCACCATTCCTTAGCTGTCACTTGGTCAAAATCATGGAATTTCCTTTTTAACAGCATTATGGGACTGCAATGGTTCAAGAAGGCACCTTCTCAAGGGTAACTAGGGAGGCCAATAAATGCTGACCCATACAGCAATGCACACGTTCCATGATGAATTACAAAAAAAAGTAGGAAAATTAAGAATGCTACTTTGAATAAGCTGAAATAAATTGATAATTTGTGTGTATAAAAATAATAATTAATCTACTTGCTTTTCGATAATTGAACGTTACAGGATTCCATGATGATAGTGATCATATCGTACCCACCTGATCTCTTTTATTAATCGTTGTATCCAGGAAGGATCCACTAGAGAATCTGAAACCAATGCAGCCAATTAAATTACCATGCTAATATGACTGTTTATCAGAAGTACCAAATATTAGAATTCCAATTTTGCCTTCAAAGCAAATTACTTCTGGACTAGTGTTTGGCTCCTCATTATTTGAAGGCATTCAATATTGAAAGTCCTTCTGCTACACTTGACTCCATCTTGAATAAATGCAGCACAGTTCAAACATCACTTTCATATTGTACTATTTGCTCTGGATGGCACCAGCAGTGCAAAATTTTGATTGATATATTCACATCAACTAACATCTGTAACTGATAAAACTTTTGGCTCTCAATTTATTCGAAAAATAGTGGTGCTATTTTTGCTTTGAATCCCACTGTGTCTGTCTGAGTTTCATGCCAGTTTTCCTCAATTTCTGTAAATCCTCAGGGATTATTTAATAAGTGTCTTGTAGTTTGGGATGGTGTTAAATTTGGGGCAGATGAAATCACACAACATTGTGGGAGGGAAGACAAAAGCTCCGGGAAGTGGAGGTTAAGCATTATTGATACGCCTCCAGGCCAACAAGGAAATCTAAAACTAATATAAAACAACTTACTGTTCTGGCCTAACTTCAGAAAATACCATGAATACTCAGTAGGCAAGACAACATCTACAATAGAGAAAGAGAAGTTTATCTTTCAGGTGGTTGATCTTTCATAGATTCTGGTGAAAGGTCATTAAACTGAGATGTTCACTTTTTATCTCTCTCCATGTATGCAGGCCGCCTTGCGCAACATTTACTGAATGTTTGTTTTTATTTTAGCTTTACAATATGTGCGGCAATTTGTCTCTATTTTTATATTGTTCATTCAATATATAATTAGTATTCATGCTAATATTGTCAACTGCTTTAATGACATTAGGAAGATCAAGGGCATTTCCTTTGACAATCCTGCTGTGAAGTCCAGAGTCTTGCCATCAATTCCATTCTATTCCCAGCCCAGCCTCTTAGATGAACCACATTGTTTAAAACACGTGCAGTCTTTTTAATCCCAAGCAAAGTTCCAAACTCCCATCCCCTCCTACGATCATGTCTGTAACATCATTCACTTCTCCTCATGCTTGAGCCAATCTGTTGCCAAATCTCTTAATACATGTCATCCCTCGATGCCTTTGTCTCTTCTAACTTCGATTGCTTCTGTACTGTTCTGGCTGGCCAATCAGCCTCCACCCACCCCAATAGCTTCAACTCATCCAAAATTCTGTAAACTGCATCCTATCCCCTTACCTATCACTCCAATCTTCACAGACTTACTTTGGCTCTAAGTCCATCAGGATCTTAAAATAAAATTCTCATCAGTGTGTTTATATTCCTCTGTGGTTCACCCTCCCCACCTCCTACCTTTCCTGCACTCTGACTGTTGTACGTTGGACAGCCCCTCCCTTCATCCCACCGTTGTGGTCTATATCTTCAGATATGTAGGCTGAGTCCAAGCCTTGGAATTCTTTTCCTTAACACTTCCATCTCTCCAATGCGTTCTCCTCCTTTGAAATTTTCCCTAAAATTAATCTCTGACCAGTCTGTTGGTTAGCTCCACTGAATCTCTTGCTTGTCATCCTCTCCCTAATATCATTATGAAGCTATATTTGTAAATTAAACTTGTTGTATGAGACCAAATTTTTGATAAGGAAGAATAAAGTGAATATACCATGACTTTCACTTATGGTATAGTTTATTTTGAAAGGGATTGGTGCAGACATTGCATTAAAACAAAATCAGGAGATATTAAATGGATCAATGTCGTATTCCTCACTTTGAGAGTGTTGCAAAGAATTGTGATAATGTGCTTGATAGTCTTTCAAGCTTAAGGTCAGTTTGATCTGAAGCTAGAGTTTAGGATTTTAGTGCTGTATGTCATATAAAGGTAAAATTAAAACAGACCTTCTCTTTCCTTGGCATGTTCTTAGGAATTAAGGTTTCTTACATCAGAGGTGAGAAGGTTAAGGGTTGACCTACTAAAGATCACTATTAGTTGTAATAAGGTAATTAGTGCTAGATAGATTGCATTGATTGATAAGATTCTAAAGCAATAGCACAGATTTAAGACAATTGGGAGAGACATTAAAGAGGAGTTTAGGAAATTATTGACTGAATGTTCCCACTTTTAGGTGTTTTGAGTGAGATTCAAGGTGCCTGGTCTGCTGTGACACATGTTGTTGTCTTTTCTCATCCGAGTTTCCGCTCTTTATTTAATTAATTCTGTAAACAGCCTATTTGGCAGCTGTTTTGTGCAATGACATAGCACACAGACATAGGTGTTCACCAATGCTCAGTCTTAGTGGGGTTCATGCTACCGACACCACAGTTAAATCCCAGCTGCACATTGCTTCAGATACTGCAAGACAGGAAACTACCCTTTATATGCCCCACTGATATCCCAAATGATATGGCACAGAAAGGCAAGTTTGCACCTCTGTTTACCCAGACTCCATGGACAGCAACCACACACAGCACTGAGCTAAAATGGCTGCTGTGATCTTTTGACAAGCTTAGGCAACTCACATGGAATATGTGAAACTGCCTCCATCCAAATCACCATTCTAAATATGGGGCTCTGAAGCTCAGTGAGGGGCCTAGAAATTTGCATCTCTTGTTTTACTCACACCTGCATGATATATTCACATTCTGGAGATGAAAGGCTCACCTGCCAGCTAATACAATGAGCAACCCCAGGAATATATACACGGACTTTTATTAACAGATGGTTCTGAGCAACTGGGCAGAGACAAGAAAAGGATAGGTTTATAGCAAAACGTGGAAGGTACCTTGTCTATCTGTCTTCCTCAATCTCAAAAGTCAGTGCCTGGTGAAAAAGCCACTTTGAAAAATGACGATTCACTGAGACCCCAAGATCTACAAGTGTTATTATTGCTGAAGAAATGGGGAAACAGCTAGAAACTGAGCACTCATAATATTCTCACAATGAAAGGACTCAAAGAGCATTTACTGAATTGTCTTTATCTTCCTGCCTGCATTTATTTGGAAGTTTTTTTTAAACCTGTGTTTGTGTGTGCTTTTGATATCACAGTTTTATTATTTTCTTTTGGGGCTAGCAATAATAAAATTCATCTTTCTTTCACTCATTTTGATCTTGTTAACTACATTTTAATTGAAATGTGACAGTTGTGTGCTAAAAATAATATATAAAATTTTGTGACTGACAAAGGGAGGATTAAGAAAAGAAGGGCTGGTTATAACTTCCTCACCTGGTTGTAACATTATGCCATGTTAATTGATGTATATGTCTGCATTTGGGCTTGGAAGATATTTGAAGAAAGATAGACTTCTGCCTAATGAAAGAAGTAGTTTTGAAGTGTAGAACTGACCTTGCATTCTCATCAGAGTGCTGTGTTAGAAGACAGTTTGGCTCAGAGTGAGGGCTATAAACTTCAGAATTCATTCATTTTGCTGCTTCCCCTGAATGTGACTGACAGTTAGATCTCCAGCATTGGTGAATGTACCTCAACGTTTCAAATACTCGTCAATGTAAATGCTCCATAAATGCAGGAATGAAAGATAGCACAAGTTCAGACAATCAATGTAGTTCGGTAATCTGCCACTGTTGAGTTTCCTTAGCAGATGAGTGAGAGAATGGCACAAGAATGCAGTATCCAAGCAACAGTGAGGAAATTTAACTGGCATCATGTTTACATCTGAGTGCTTGATAGTGCATGTAATTTTAATTCCCTTTCTGTTAAAAGAAACCAAATACAAACTGGGGATGCTGGTGATCAGGAAATTTAAAACATTGCCCTTCAGCCTAGGTTCAGATTTAATCTTGATTAATCACAGAATCCTTACAGTGTGGAAGCAGGCCATTCAGACCCCACACTGAGCAACTGAAGAGCATCCCATCCAGACTCACCCCATTATCCTATCCCTGTAACCCTGCATTTACCATGGCTAACCCACACTGCATGTGCCTGGACTCTATTGGGAAATTTAGCATGGCCAATCCACCTAACCTGCACATCGTTGGACTGTGGGAGGAAACCGGAGCACCCAGAGGAAACCCACACAGACAGTTGGCTGAGGCTGGAATCGAACCCAGGTCCCTAACACTGTGAGGTAGTAGTGCTAACCACTGAACCACAATATTGCCCAAAATTGAATAAAAATATTCTAGTCCAGAAATTCTCAGGCATTTTGAGGAAACCCAGAACCGGGCAACTTCTGCTCAACCTCAACTATTACATTTGACTCCTAGGATCAAGAGCATTTGCTTATTCCTACTGGCTGGCTACCTCGGTTAGCTGGGAGGAAAAGTTACAGTGGTCAGCTGCAAGGTATGGGAATCTGCATTATATTCTAAGATGGTCTCAGCTATTGTAAAATTTTATTGTTTTATTTTATATCATCTTGTCAAAATAAACCTGCAATTGATTGCTTTTGGAGAACCAAACTTCTAAATTCCCTATTAAAAAAGTATTTTTTGACATCAGCCGAGGGAATAAAATTGGCAAAAGGCATCTTATTGTTCCAGTATAACACAATAGAATTGGCAATGAGATCATTGCTCCAGAATGATTTGCACTGTTGAACTTTTTAAGACCCTTTCTTTAGTTCATGGTAAGATGAAGTTAAGTTTTCTTTTTGCAAAATTATTTCACGTTAGCAGAAAGGCTACTGTGAAGATTTGTAGCACAGGTACGTATGTTACAAACCACAGCTTTTACTCTCAGAGTTATATCATGCTCTGCTGCAAGTTAGATTGCTCCCCAACAATAACCAAAAGTGGTTCAGTTCTTTCAGCATACAGAAGTATTAATAGGTGAGTATTATTTTAGAACATTTCAGTATGAGGAGCAGTGTATCACCAGATTTGGATCCTTCTGATCTCCTTTTTCTTTTTTGTGGGTCCTGTTTAGCAGTCATGAGTGATTTTGTATTTAAGTCCATCATGAGTGCATTGTGATTTTGTGCACGAGCACGAAGATGAAATAATTGGATGCAGTGAATACACAGCGATGGAAGCTGTTGCTTTTTCCACAAAAGTATTGAGACAAGGGTGCAGGAAATGGCTTAAAAGCATATCTCACAATTTCTTTTGCATGCCAGTTGAATATTAAGTGCTCAATAAAAAAAGAGAAATAACTGTTTCAATACTGTAAAATCTACTTGGGTTTTCTGTTTCCTTTCAAGTACTGTGAACTGTAAAGTATTTTTGCATTGTTCTTGAAGAACTATTTGTGAATGCATGGTTCTGATAGAAGTAGTAATCTGGACCAATTTATTCTATTTCATTTTAAAGTAGACTAGGAAACAAGAATAATTATTTTCCATTCAGCAGTGTCGGTTTACAACTTTGGCTTTGGCGTTCATACATGAATTTGGCAACTCATAGTTTGGCTTATAGATGGAACATCATTATCTTGCTTTCACTATATAAGGGAGATATGTTACTCCTTGAGACGTGTCTCATGGCTGCTGGTCATCGAGTGAAAAGTGAGGCCTAAAGCAAAGGCGGAGATAACTTTAATAAAACTCTTCCCCTGTTTGGAACAGTTCAATGTTTAGGATGGATTATAGAAGCCTACCTTACTAGAAAGTTGACGTTTGAGATTTTTTTCTTGTTCAAACTTCTTACTCCCAAAAGCAATGGCCGATGCTTTTGGATCGCATAAATTACTTTTAAAAATTTGAATAATATTTATAATATTCATAAATATTGTCACATTTATAAAGTGATAAATTCATGGCCATACTTACGATTTATAGAAGGCTATACAAAAACTAATATGCATTAAGTCTGAATAGTGAGTATACTGATACAATGAAATGCCTGAAACAGAAATGTCTGCAGTATTATTAGAAAGCAAATAAGACTTACTAAAAAAATACTCCACCTGCAGGTGTATTGCTCTTTAGTGTCATCAAATCATCATCATCCATCACTTCAGTATTGATCTGAAGCAGTGTTAGGTACAAGTGCGAACATTGTCTATACAACCTGGGAGTTTTGTGGCAATGTGAATTCCAAGCTCTCAAAAGTCAAGTGGCGTGACACCAGAATGGACTTCAATTTAAAAAGTAATAATGTAGCAATACTGAGTTCTTAGACACTCAGGCCTCATGGGTGAGGTATGGGGTCAAATTTCTGAAATTGAAAGACCCCCCCACCATCAAATCGTACTGGATTGTACTAACTATATTAAGTAGCTTTTTTGTTTCCTTCTGTGAACAATATAAATGATAAATACTTCTAATAACTAAAGCATGCTGTATACATGTTCAATAAACTGCTGTAATAGTATTGTAGGTGATTCAGCTCAAGCTGGTCCTCGGCTATGGCCACCAATGTGTAAGCTCATGCTCTTGCCTACTCAGGTGTGTTAATTCCTACTGGGTATTGAGTGGGAACCAAATGCTGGTATTAAGATTGGCAGAAGCAACATCCTTCCTGAATTTTCCAGGTGGGCACTGCCTGCTGGTGGGCTCCAATACATCAACACACCCTTTCAACCCAACCCTAATTCCACCTCTATAACAATCGAAGTTGTAGTATGAAATATTTCAATATTATGAAAGAGAGGTCACTCTTATCCCTCTAGAGACTAGAAGAAAAGAAGCAAAAGGAAATTAAGAAGAGACTAGCTTGCACTTCTTTGACATTGGTATCAGCTCAGATATTTCAGTAGCAATGATCTACGACAATCGTTCAGCCAGGGAATAGTATATGCTCTATGGAAAACCAAAAGAATCCGGCAACTCAACAGGTTACATGTAATGAAACAAAAACAGAAATTGCTGGAAAAGCTCAGCAGGTCTGTCAGCATCCGTGGAGAGAAATCAGAGTTAGTGTTTTGTGTTCAGTGACCCTTCTTCAGAACTGATGGTAGCTAGGAAAAGGATAGTTATTATGTAGAAGATACGGTGGCAGGGAGGAGGGAAGAATTAAGTGATAGGTGGAGATAGAGCCCAAAGAGAGAGAAAAGCAGTTGGATAGACAAATGAATGGATAAAGACCAGCCTAGGAGAATTTCTGTCCACAAATGCTGCCAGACCAGCTGAAAATTTCCAGCAATTCCTGTTTTTGTTTCAGATTTCCAGCATTGGCAGTTCTTTTATTTTTTTTATTTAGGTTACAAATAATTCTCTCTAGGCTTGATACCCACTTTCAGTTGTTACATTATATTGTTCTATAGATTATAATGAGCTTCCTAAAAAAAACTACTTTTGTCTTTTATTTCTGCAGATGTGATTGAAAGTTGCTGTGCTGCTGGGCAACAATGGGCTGCAAACAATGGCCAGTGCTTTGATATTCCACTGAAAAGCTTGGACTCTGCTACCTGCAGGTAAGTGGGCTCTGAATTGTACTATGTTAAATAGCTGGTGATTTTTCCCTTCTGTGAACAAAACGAACGATAAATCCTTTCAATAACTAAAGCATGCTGTATACGTGTTCAATAACTTATCATGTAACTCCTTAAAGTATCCCCTGATAAGTATGTTTTAATTCAAAAATGGTGTGCTGTGTCAGCACACTATTCTTCAGGGGTTTGTGCTTGCACACAATGCAAATTAAGCAGAAATCCTTAGTCTTCCACTAGAAAAGTTCCAATTCAAAGTGAGGTACAGAATCTCAGTCTTGTTCCTAATGAGAATGGTCAAAGTGTAGACTTGACCACAATTCACTACAACTTAGTACAAGTTTGGCAATGTAGCTTGGAATTCCAGTAAGGAGAGTAGCTGGTAATAGACTATGATAGCTTTATAGTTATACTTCTAAACTAGCAACCCAAATGTTGAGCTCAAGTGGTAAAATTGACCAATAGATCAGGTAATTTGGAGTTAGAACTAAAGAAATATGCTTTGAAAAGTTGGGATTGTCTTGGTTCATTAATGTTCTTCAGGGAACAAGATCTGGATCTGAGTTGCATATGACTCTAGTCCCCGACTATTTATCTGCGCTTTAATGACCACTGAAGTGATCTACCTGATTGTAAACAATCGCTACGAAGGCAACCTCAGACCAGATTAACCCTGCAGAATCCTCTTTAACAATGCCTGGCTGTTGATTTTCAGATTAAAAGAACTTTACTCACAGAATGATAGTTTTCATCAATCATTTCAAGTTCGTCTGTTATCATTCCAACATTTGACCTGGCCTTTTGGTAGGATAGAGTCATTGGGTCATACTGCCCAGAAACAGACACTTTGGTTCAACTCATCCACGCTGACCAAACATCCCTGTCTGACATTGTACCGGTTGCTAGCATTTGACCCATAACCCTCTAAACCCTTCCTGTTCATATATCCATCCAGATGTCTTTTAAATGTTGTAATTGTACCTGCCTCCACTACTTCATCTGGCAGCGCGTTCCATTTGCGCACTACCCTCTGTGTGAAAAGGTTACCTCTCTGGTCCTTTTAAAAATTTTCTCCTCTCACCTTAATCTATGCCCTCCAGTTTTCGATGACCCTCTCTCCCCCTCCCCACACCTAGTGGTATGCATTAAATTGGGTATGCAACAGGACTCCTTCAAATTAACTTAATATAACATTTCCATGTTGAGCATCACTTAGAAGCCCTGTGAGCAGCCTAGGAATAGAACATGCTCTGGGTAAAGGATTTCAGGTGGTGGGATCACCAATATGAGAAGTAATCTATTGACTTTATCCTTATCAATGTACCTGCAACAGGCACGTAAACCCACAACATTGCTTGAAATGACCTGGGGTCAACCCTTACAAAGAGACTCTTATGAAGATAAACCCCTTTCTTTACACTGAAGACATCTCCATTATTGAAAATAACAGTATCACTGGGAGGGATGAAGGAAAGATCTCCAGCACAGAATTAGGCATTTGTTCAGCTGGACAAAAATAGTATATGTCCACACTTTAAAACACAGTGAATTGTGAATGATTTGCCAGGAAAAGCAAAGGGCATACCTTATAATGAAATAGCATAACTCCAAAAGCAGCAGGCTATAGATGGACAATCATTGAATCAAAGCAAAGTGTGTAGCTGCTCAATATTTAATCAAGAATATTGATGGATAACAGGGAACCAATAGGGTGAGAGGGCTCCCCAGTCTCAGTCGTGGAAAAGCTCAGCAGATGGATATAAGACATAACAATTGTTTTTCTAGAAATGTTTCCACACAATAAATCTCACAAGGTTGTAGTCTTCTGCACCTTCACAGGGTTATTGGGAAGGAGCCAACAGATAATGCCTTGAAACAGTTCCCTACATCCTGGGAACAGCATTTGTTTTAAACTGGAAGCTGAGCTAAAGTACATTTTTGGGACAGGATACAAAAGGTCATCTATATCCCAGGAACAGTACTTTTTTAGGCAGGTAGCAAAGTTCAAGTTTATCAATAGTACAGAGTACAAAAAAAAAGCAGTGTGTGGCTGCCTATGTGACACGTCAAATGACAGTGCCTAAAGTTGACACTGAGCAATTATACTGGAAAAGTGTTTAATTCTCCTCATTCAGTAGTTTTCGATTCAATAAGAGCAAAAATTGATTGATTTATTGTCATGTGTACTGAAGTACAGTGAAATGCTTTGTTTACGAGCAGTACAGGCAGATCATAATAAGCAACAATGTGCAGATCAAAAAGACTTTAGGCAGAGGCATATAGGTTACATTGCACAGGGCATGCACGAAGCAAAATCAATAGCAAGATCAGCATTATTTGAGGCTGGACAGTCCATTCATCAGTCTAATAACAGCTGGAAAGAAGCTGTTCCTGAACCTGCTAGTGCATCTGTTCAAGCTTCTGCATCTTCTGCCTGATGGAAGAGGTTGTAGGAGATCATTACCGGGGTGCAATGGGTCTTTGATGATGCTGGTGGCCTTCCTGCGGCAGCGAGCCGTGTAAATGGAGTTCATGGATGGAAGGTTGTCTTCATGATGGTCTGGGCTGTCCATGCCACTTTCTGTAGTTTCTTATGGTCCTGGGCAGGAGAGCTGCCATATTATGCACCCAGACATCTATAGAAGTTGGTGAGCGTCCTTATGGAGACGCAAAATTTCCTGAGCTGCCTGAGGAAGAACAGACATTGTTGTACCTTCTTGACTTCGTGGGAAGTCCAGGACAGTTGTTGGTTATTGTCACTCCGAGGAACTTGATGATCTCCACCCTCTCAACCTCAGTTCCATTGATGTAGATGGGGGTGTGTTCTCCTCCTTTCTTTCTGAAGTCTGTGATCAGTTCTTTAGTCTTGCTTACATTGAGAGAGAGGTTGTTTTCATTGCACCACATCACCAAGTCCTCTATCTCCCTTCTGTATTTTGACTCGTCGTTGTTAGATATCCATCCCACTATGATGGTGTTGTCAGCGAACTTGTAGTTGGCCCTCATTCAGAAGGTAACAGCACAGTTGTGGATGTACAGGGAGTACAGTAGGGGGCTGAGGACGCATCCTTGGGAGGCTCCAGTGTTGAGTGTTATTGTGGAGGAGGTGCAGTTACCTATCCTCACTGATTGCAGTATGTGGGTCAGAAAGCTGAGGATCCAATTGCAGAAGGCAGAGCTGAGACCAAGGTCATGCAGTTTTGAGATCAGTCTGGAAGGGATAATGGTGTTGAAGGTGGAGCTGTAATCAATGAGCAGGAGTCTGGCATAGGTTCTTTGTTGTCCAGATGTTATAGGGATGAGTTCAGGGCTAGGGATATGGCATGCACTGTGGACCTATTACATCAACAGGCAAATTGTAGGGCATCGAGGCAGGCTGGGAGACTGCAGTTGATGTGGAGTTGATTCACTGGTCAGTTATAAAAAAAAACCTTTTCCTTTTCCCCAGTGCAGTGAGTTTGTGAATGTGTTATTAATAGATTATTTACCATATTTCTTGCAAAGACCATCACATTAAGAACTACAGACTTAACTTAGCTGTTAAATAATTATGACCGATTAACAGGTGACATATAAAAACCTGGGAGTGAAGCTGCCATTAGCATTAAAACCGAGGAAATTATAATTGATTCATTAGTTATATTCCATCACATTCTCAAAGATACATTTCATTGAAAAGCAAATTAAAATTTGTGCAGAAGCCGGAATTTTCAAAGTGGTTTACTTTTTCATCCAGCAAGCTATATTAAACAGAGCATCATGTTTGAACACTGGCCTATTGGCTAAATTGAATGCTGGCTGATTTTGCCATGTAATTAAACATTCAAAACAGTTCAACCTATACTTGAGATAATAAGAACAAACAGGAATGTTGGAAATATAAAAATGAAAACCAGGGAATATTGGAAATGCAAAACTTACTAGTTAACATCTGAAAGATCAAGAGGTTTTGCATGAAATGAAAATAATATTTTTGATTTAAGCCGCTGAGATAGTTGAATAATTAAAGGTCTTACAATTTCTAACTATTGCTAAGATATATTTTGAAAAACATGGGCTGATATTTGAAATTCTACAGTATTTGTTCACTACTGAAACTGGGCTAGTGAAACAAGCCATTAGTTATTTCTCAGTTGATTGATACCTTTAGAAAATGGAAAATATAATTAAGCGTCATAGAGATATTAATAGATCGGTTCAACTTACTTAAAGATTAAAAAGAAAACATAGAAATCTTGAAATGGATTGGAATTGAGCAATTGATATAGTCTTGATAGGTTGTGGAAGCAACTGGATAGATGAAACAAATATCTCCGCCTTTTCCAAGCTTTCTTCTTACTGAATAGCTATGATCTTTCAAATGTTAACTAGTGAATTATGCATTTTCAATATTCCCTGGTTTTCATTTTTGAATCTCAAATATACCTGTTCCATTTCATGCATACCAATGCAAAATATTTGATATTTAGGAACATTCAACAAAGTTGATCAAGCATCTTTGATTTCAGTTTTGCTCATGTTTTTGCCTTTGGGGAGGTGATGGCCTCATGGTATTATTACTGTTAATCCAGAGACTCAGATAATGTTCTGGGGATCCAGGTTCGAATCCCACCACGGCAGATGGTGGAATTTGAATTCAACAACTATCTGGAATTAAGAATCTAATGATGACTGTGAATCCATTGCCGATTGTCAGAAAAACCCATCTGGCTCACTAATGTCCTTTAGGGAAGGAAACTGCCATCCTTATCCAGTCTGGCCTACATGTAACTTCAGTCCCACAGCAAAGTGGTTGACTCATTAATTGCTCTCTTGGCAATTAGGAACAGGCAATAAATGCTGCCTAGCCAGCTATGCCCTCATCCCGTGAATAAATAAAGAATTTAATGATGACTAATATTGAAAACTTTGCTATCCTTGATAAAGGCTGCATCACACACATCCAGAAATTCTGGCACGGTACTAGGTATAATTTCAAAACCTGCAGATGACACAAAATTGGAAGTCCTGTGAACTCTGAGCTGGAGAGTAACAGATTTCTTTTTATTCATTCGTATTATGGACATCTCACTGGCTAGGCTTGTATTTAATACCTACCCCTAAATGTCCTGGAGAAGCTGACAGCGAGTTACTGTCTTGAACCACTGCATTTTTTTGGGATACAGTGTCAATTAACCATGTCAAATGCATACAACTTCCATTAATTAATGTGCAAGTTGGCCTGTGTCCTAGCTTCATGAGGTTGACACTTCTTGTTTAGCTATGCCTGGTGCTGGTCCTGGCATGACATTCTACATTCTTCACTGATCCAGGGTTGACCTCCTAGCTTGATGGTAATAGTACAATGGGCAACATGTCAGGCCATGAGGGTACTGGCTGTGGTTTAATACTACTCTACTGCTGCTGATGGCCTGCAGCACCTCATGGATACCCAGCTTTGCTAGATTTCTTTGAAATCTGTCTGATTTTAGCATTTTGCTAGTGCCTCACAACACAATACAGGATAGCCTCAATTTGAAGACATGACTACATATCCACAAGGATTGCATGGTGTTCACCCCTACAGATATTGTCATGAATGATTTCATTTGCACCAGGCATATTTATGAATGTTGTATTATTGCTTACGATTAGTATGCAGTATGCCTTTAAGAGACATGTTCATGACATCATTAATTTATCACAGCATGTGACCTGTGAGCATAAAAGACTTAAAGTCCCTCTTAACTGGGACTGATATTTAAAAAAATAGACGTGAGGGGCAAATGTTTTACAGAGAAGGTGGGTCGCATGTGGAATGAACTTCCTGAGGAAGTGGTGGATGACAGCACAGTTATCATGTATAAAAGACACTTCATTAAGTACATGAATAGGAACTATTTGGAGATATATGGACCAGGAGCAGGCAGTAGGGACTAGTTTGGGTTGGGATTATGTTAGGCATGAACTGGTTAGGCCGAAGGGCCTGTTTCTGTGCTGTATGACTCTATGGTATGCTAATTGCAACTGAACAGCTTAATATTAGCCCAGACATTGAAGACTGTACTGTTTGTATATATCAGGAGCTGTAATAAATGTCTGTTAAATCTTTTAGTATCATGTTACCCATTACTTAGTTCTTACTTTAGGGAAATAACATAAGCATTGTCACATCAGTTACAAATACACTGCTTGAGGCAAAGCACAGTAGCAGTTCATGGCATAAAGTGATGGCTTCTCATAAAAGAGTATAATTCATGGTATGGTCACTCGGAGAGTTTTAGGATTTGGAATTTGCTGCCTGGGAAAGTGGTGGAGGCAGATTCTAGAGAAGATTTCAAGAGAGAGCTGCATATATATTTGAAAGTGTTTAATTTAGAGGGTTACGGAGACAAGTCTGGAGAATGGGACTAGCTGGATAGCTTTTTTGAGAGTTGGTACAGACATGATGGGTTGAATGGCCTCCTTCTGTACTGTAAAATTCTATGATTCTATGTTTATATAAAAATACAGCTTTAATGAGAGGCTCCCCTCTGTGCCTATGATATATGTTGTCCCTTTAATTTTAATATCTGGACCCCAACACTTTAGTCATCTCCTCCGAGCTCAGAATGTCAGACGATCAAATTTGAACAGAGAAAACAGCTCTGATGACAAAGTGACTCATGCTTTTGCAAACTAAAAGACAGTGCTCTCAATAAGCCACTTTTAAGTCATCAGCATTCAATAGGTAGATTATTGAAGATATAGGGGTCTCCTATCAGTTTCAGTTAATTAGGGAGATGGTATTAAATCCCAGGTTGAATATGAATATGGATATGGTTTCCATTGATAAAGGGTGACTTGCTTGCTTGTTTCCCCTTCCACTGCCTTCCTAACTGGGAGGTGCTTTCCTGCCACTGAGACTCTTGACATTTCTCCTCCTGCAGTTAAAATCCACTGCACCTCCACCACCCACTGAACTTGCCTACCCCAAGAGGGCTCCTCAATATCCAGCTCCCAATGTTTCTGAAATAACTGCACAGAAGCCAGTATCCCATGTGACGATGATGTCACTTTATAAAGGTTATTTTGTCTTGGGTTTTTTTGAAGAGAGGTTGTAAAAGCAGAGGTGACCAAGAGTCTAGGGAGTAACAGTTTAACAATGGGAGGGGAGTGGCCAGTTCTCCCAGTTCAGGTTTTGAGTACCAGAAATGTTGCAAGTTTCAGTGAAGGGTTCCTCTGACTTTCTCTGAAATCTCTCCAGCCTGTAAGAATCTCAGTTTGAATTTACCTTTTGGCCAAAGGGTATGTTTATGGGATGTTACCATAGTGAAACAGTTAATTAGTTAAGTTGCTGTATCGGGTCAGTTAGGTTTTCCAATAGTTAAGTTACTCTAAATTCCACTTTCTTTTGTTTGTGTTTAAATAAATTTTGTTTTGTTTAAAACCAAGTCGTTTGACCAGTTGTGTGACACCTGGAACACCCACTTCACATCTGCCTTTAAAATAAGAAAAAGTTAGTGTCTAGGTTACCTTCTTAAAATATTTTGAGGGGGGTCTGGCCTAGTCCATAATCACCAAGTCACCTTTTACTTAACATGTGCTCAGTATAGTGGCTGTGGCCAGCCAGTTCAGAGTCAATCCTTGAGCTGAGGAGAATCTGAATCCTCCTGTTTATATTGGTCAGCCAAGGCTTCCTGATTGGCCGAGGTTAACAATCCCAAACAAAGATCTCATAGTCAACGAGATCCCCCCGGTTCTAATTGCTACAGTGTCCAAACTACTGATCTAGATTTCTGGATTACCATTACACTATTGTATTCCTCAAAGAAGGGTCTCGACCCAAAACGTCAGCTTTCCTGCTCCTCTGATGCTGCTTGGCCTGCTGAGTTCATCCAGCTCTACACCTTGTTATCTCAGATTCTCCAGCATCGGCAGTTCCTACTATCTCTGTAACATATATCATCATTCTGTGTTATGGATCCTGTTTTCCATTTTAGCTTAGAATTTCCTGAAAGTCTGTCCTGATTTGAAATTGAAAAGAGTCGAAATAGTCACTATTTTTGTGCACTTATTTAGAATTGCTTCAAATTCCCTCAATGAGCAGTGAACATGCAGCATCATATTTCATCTTGATATACATTCTGACAGAGTGTGAGAATTAAGTCATGGGAGTGAATATAAAAATTGAATGCAATCCTTTCTGAGGCAATTAAATAGTCTGAAGTAACAATCTGACTATCCTGGTTGGATATTTTGAAGCTTGAATTGCTCCTTTAACAGTGCTGTCTTGGTAATTCATCTCGTTACAAGATCAGTAAGCTTTCTGATGAACCTGATGCATTGTGAATGTATGTGTGCCATGTTTTCTTGGCAAACACTCTGCTACATATTTATCATATTGCAAATATGACTCATAGTAAATTAATCAGACATAGTATTAGTACTAAAACAAAATACTGGGGGTGCTGGAAATCTGATTTACAAATAGACTGTGCTGGAAGTATTTTTCACGTCTGACAGTATTTCTGGAGAGAGAAACAGAGTCCATGTTTCAGGTCAGTGACCTTTCGTCAGAACTGCTGAACTGAAGTGTAGCTGTTTTCCCTCAGCAGATGCTGCCAAACCTGCTGACTATTTCCAGCAGTTTCCTATTCTGTATTGACCTTTTGAGTTATGAAAGGGAGGCCCAATAGTAAAACAGTAACCCTGGCACATCATTGTGATGCCATGAGATATTTCCACATGCACCCGACTGCATTTGGACCTACAGGCCAACTGGAAAACTCCAGGCAGTCTCTGATCATTGTCCTGATAATTAGCTCAAGAAGTTGTTATTCTGCCCTGGATCTGGCCTTCATGAAACTGGTTTGAGGGCAGGATGGTGCTGGCAAATTCACATGCTGGCCCACAGTGTCAACATACGAGCCCATCTGCCTCATGTTCTACCCTAACTGGTGGGTCAAAGTTTGCTACAGAATGCTAATATCTCACCTTACTGTCAATTTGAGATATCTTCTTCTAAGATTTCAAAATTGATGTGTTTAGGTCCATGACTTGTTTTATAAAGTCATTTCACTAATTTCATCAAAGCATTGTCTGACCATAAGATGTCATGTTTCACAATAGAATCGCACAAAAACAGTGCTGCATCTCATATATGGAGGAGCACAGCTGCTTAATTGGTATGAACTTTGCAAAAGAACATGGAGACTGCTACGCAAATCCACATGATGCTTGTGGAGCAGACATATATAAGGCAAGTATTTCACAGCACATTATGTTCCTCACAAAGTAATCAAACCATTAATTTTCCTTATAAAAGGTGGGTTGTGATATGATGGTACTTAAAAGTCCCAATTCCATTAAATGAGTTGTTTGTTCTAAAGGAGGAAACAAAAAAGATGCATCTATAAAGTGCTTTTCAGGACATACTGAAGTACTTTACAGCTTGTAAAATATTCGAGGTTTATTCACTGTTGCAAACTGCTACATGAGGCAGACCATTTTAGAAATTTTTAATTTGCTGAGTGCTTTCAAATGAACAATTTCAGCAGAAATGCGTGTATTTAAAGTCCAAATAAACACCTAGAGGGCAGTTGTACTAGAGTGCAGTTGCAGTTTGGTATTTACAGATTCAGTTGTTAAAGGTACACCCAAATACATTAGTTGCTACATGGGATGCTGTATCCAGCAAAAAGTGATTTTGCAGAACTATAAGTAATTTTTGGTTAGTTTGGCTGACTTATAATATTAACAATTCAAATGCAAGTTAATAGAGGACACAGCCTTGAGATTAGAGCTGAACTGTTCAGGGTGAAGTCAGAAAACACCATTGTACACAAACAGTAATGAAAATCGCTATTTCTTTCATCCAGAAAGCTGTTGAGGCTAGGACTCAACTGTAAATCTCAAAACTGAGATTGCTAGATTTTTATTATGCAAGGGTATGGGACTATAGAAGCGTGACAGGCAGATACAGTTAATTTCAGCCCTGATCTGTTTATGTGGGGAAACAGAATCAATGAGCTGAATGGTCTCCTCATCTTACGTTTGAAAAAAGCCTACTGGCTGTAAACTTTTTAAACTGATCTGTTTACAAGATTGTAAATATGAACAAATTTGCAATAACTTATTACATTTTTTACAGTTCCATCCATCACAAATATTTTGATCAGTTTGAATAGGACAAAGCTGCACTGGATGCAGATGCCATTTTTTTCCAGTCCTGAGATTTCACTGTGAATCCATCTAGGCTGATGAAACAAAACTCACTTGTTTCTGCCATCGGTCTCCCGATCAGCAAGTTACGCTGATTATTATTCAGCACAGATTAATATTAGACTGGGCAGCTCACTCAGAAAGCCAGAAATTTGAACGTAGAGGGATGTGAGGCTGGGACTGAGAGACATTTGGCTTACAGTCTAATCACTGATCTGTTTTCTGAGTTATCCCGGAATTTTAACATTGATGAGTACCCAGGATCATCTTGAATCACCTTGAAAATTAAGACATGCTTGATACTTTAGTATAAAGTTTTATTGTTTAAAATTTGCTTTTGTTAGATTATGGTTTTGATTTGGATAAAGCAGAGCTTCTAAAAGCCAACGTCATGGTCATGAATCACCTATAATATAGCATAATGTTTTTAAAATGATATAATATTTGTCTAAATGCACTTGGCTACTTACTGAAACATTTAAAGCATTTTTATTTAACACCTTCCTTCTTCTGAAGGAGGTTAAGATGCCAGAGGCTTTCTTGCTAAATTCCTAAATTCTCATCTCAAATTGATGCAATTTAAGGATGGAAAGGTCACCTGTGTCATTGAGGGGAGGTGATGGCCTTGTGGTATTATCACTGGACTGTTGATCCAGATAATATTCTGGGGACGCAGGTTCAAATCCTGCCACAGCAGATGGTGGAATTTGAATTCAATAAATATCTGGAATTAAGAGTCTAATGATGACTGTGAATCCATTGTTGATTGTTGGGGAAAAGCCCATATGGTTCACTAATGTCCTTTAGGGAAGGAAAATGCCATCCTTACCTGGTCTGGCCTATATTGACTCCAGACCCACAGCAATGACTCTTAAACTGCCCTCTAGACAGTTAGAGATGGGCAATAAATGCTGCCTCAACAATAAATGCTGCAAAGACAGTGATGATCTCATCCTGTGAATGAATAAAGGATTGAATTTGAATGATGAAATTGTGCTCTGGGCACCTATGCTTTGAATGGTTAGTCTCTTGTGTGTGTATCTTCCCATCCCACTTCCCTAATTCTCTGAGATGAAATCAATTCTTTACACACAATGCATTCATAACGTATATTTTTAAAACAACCACTTGATATTATAATGCCTGCAAGATTTTTTTGTCATAGCTGCAGAACTAAATGTTTCAACAAAATGAGTTATCCAGGGAATACTCCTTATTAAAGAAGTCATCAGAGTGTTAATGAGGGTGAAAATGCACCATATTTGGGCTTGGCCTATGCAAGGAGGACTAGACTAAATAGACTAGGACATGTTCTAAAGAAGTGTCCCTGGACCCGAAACATTAACTCTGACTTCTCTAGACAGATGTTGCCAGACCTGCTGAGATTTTCCAGAAATTTCTGTTTTTGATTTTGTTTGAGATTAGAATAAAGCTTCCTCAAGTAGAGGTCATTGGTTGTGAACTGAAATTTTGGGGTCACAAGCTCCAAGGTGGTAATGGCTGCTGTGAAGCTCTGATCAAGGGAACAACTGAGAGACAACTTTTAATCCTCGCAGGTTTTGCAAACTGTCGCTGTGACCTAAAATATCTCCCTCTGCCTGCTGTTGCCTGGTCAGTTGTACATGCTATGTTATAAGAAGGAAATTTCCTCTTAACTCTCTCTGTTCTCCCATTCTTACAGATCCTCCTCCAACTCTTACACTTCTCACTGGTGTTGTGTGGGGTGAGGTGTCCCAGTGGGATAAACATTTGGGAACCCCTGGCCTATGGGCAGAGGATGGAATCACATAGATGGTAGATGCAGGTACATTTAAAAGATATTTGGACAGGTACATGAATAAGAAAGGTTTAGAGGGATGTTGGCCAAATGCAGGTAAGTAGAACTAGTTTAGTTTGGGAAAGTTAGTTGGCATTGTACCGAAGGGTTTGTTTCTATGCTGTATGACTCTATGAATCTAAACAGCTGGAGTTTTGCATACACCATGCTTAATTTGTCTATTTCACATCAAAACTTTTAAGTGGGATCCTACAATAGGAATGGTACCTCATTTGTTGCCTCCTGCCTGTTTTAGGTGAATGCCCACTTATGTAGAAATGTACAATAATAGATTTCTCTATCAAATATCAGTATGGTAGCGGAGTGATTTATTTTTATCTGTTTTTTTTTCTCCAATTCTCCTTACAGAAATGCTGTGACTGCTGTACATTAGGAATTATGTTTCGGAACCAGTACGGAATATGTGAAGAAAAGCCAAGTCTCGGTTATCCTTGTAGTCAGGCATTTTTAAGTTGTTGTGAGGGAGCTGAAGATATTACTCACCTGCCAGTAAGAAGATGGCTCAAACCAAAGCCTCTACCGGACTCAGCTCTTGTTCCTGACCAAGGTGCGATTTAGTTTTGCATTTGGGTTTCTCCTGAAGGGAGCTAAATAAGTAAAATATCACCTTCAAATATTAAATGCCATCCATGACAAAAAGGATAAGTCATGGACTACAAAGGACGTGGGGGAAGCGTCAGGCTGTCAGCTGCTTCTTTCTCACTTGAACAAGTAGGTAGCAGTTGCTTGGAAATCCAGCGATGAAATTGTGTGCCCATTTGCCAGGCTGAATTACCCTTTCAGTCAGGTTTTTAAAAGGGATCCAGGATACACACCAAAATAAGGTATGCAAATCAGGGTGCCAGTTGGGTGGCACTTGATATGGAAGTCCCACCTCTGTTTCTGACAGTTCCAAAATTTTTACTGATTAGAGAAAGAGGGTAAGAGGGAGTCACCAAGAAACCATGAATTTAGCAGATACATTTGAACTCAATACCAAATACTAACACACTCCTTTTGGCAAGAGCTTTAAAGTCCAGCACGGGATTCACAAATTTGTGGAGTAGAAATAAACACTCTTGAAGAGTGGGTAACCTCTATCTAACAGCCATGAATTGAAGTTTTTTTTAAATGCCCTATTCTTGAAATTCTAATAAAACGGGTTGTAACTATAAGTACGAGTTTTTAAAAAAAAGCCTCTGTGAATGGCTTTGATCAGTAAGGTTACGTTAGTAAAGAATATAGCATGTGTCCATGCAGTTTCAATAGAACTGCCTGTTGCCATTTTCTCAGGAATATCATTACGGCCTTATAAATGCTTGCCTGAGTTTCAAATATAACAATAATCTCAGCAGATGTTCTGAGATCATAATTTGTCTGACAGTTTAAACAAAGATCCGTTGAAAGATTGGTTTTCTTTTCATGTGATCTGAATAGATATTTGTTTATTTTATAAGAAATTAACCATTTGAACAGATTTAAAATCTTTGATTGGGCTTTATAAATCAGTGTTTTTTTTCATAATAAGTGTGTAGGAAAGGGATGTGTATAAGGTGAAGCAAAATGATGGAATGGCTAATTGACCGTGCTATTAAGCTGCACTTGCCAAGAAATAACCATTCACTGATGCGCAGTTTGTATTCCACCAAGACCTCTTGGCTCCTGACTTCATTATATCCTTTTTGTCCAAACAAGAACAAAAGAGCTAAACTCTAGAAGTGAGGTGAGAGTGACTGCCCTTGATATCAAGGCAACGTTTGACTCTCTACTTGTCTCCCTAATGTTAGTTTACCACATTCAAGGCATAGGTCAGGAGTTTTATGGATTATTCTTCACTTGCCTATAGTGTGCAACTTTGACAATACTCAAAAATCTTGACACCATCCAGGATAAGACAGCCCACTTGATTAGCAATCCATTTTCCTCTTCAGCGTTCACTCTCTTTACTGCAGTGACATAGCAGCAGCAGTGTGTATCATCTGCAAGATACATTACAGTAACATACCAAGTCTTCAGGAACATCTTCCAAACCTATGATTTCTACCACTTAGAATGAAGAGAATAACAAATACATGGGAACATCATTAGGTACAAGTTCCCTTCCAAGTGACACAGCAGCCTGATTTGGAAATATATCACTGTTCCATCAGTGTTGCTGGATCAAAACCCTGAAGCTCCTTTCCTAACAGCACTGTGCATGTCCCAATACCCAAAAGACTGTGATAGTCAGGGTGGAACCCACCATTATCTTATCAAGGCCAACAGGGGACAAAATGGGCAATAAATTCCATCTCAGCCAGTGACACCCATATCCCGTGAATGAAAGAATGATTTTTCAATATCCAAAATCTGACTCCAAGATTCTGTTCATATCATTCAAGGTGAAAATGGTGAATAATGCAGAGTGCATACATACCTAGGTGTTTGGCACCTGCAGCCTTTGGAAAATGTTCAACAGGCTGACAACTTCAAAGTGATGTGTGAATTTCGATAGTTTCATTCTTTGGGAGTGCTGCTGATGTAAGAGTCTACTCAGATCCCAAGACGAAAAGTCCTCAGACACCATCATAAACTTTGACCTATCAGCCCTATAGTCTATTCAGGCTTCGTAATTTATAGACTGTTGTTGAAAACCACCACTTGAGCCTTTTATTGTCATCTTTTAAGCCAATATTTAAATTAAACCTGTTCAAAATTGATAATGTTAGCATTGAACCGTGGTGGAAGAGAGATTGGAGTTGTTTTCCTTAGAGATTGAGAGGGGACATGATTGAGATGTATAAAACCATGAGGAGCTTGACAGGAAGAAACTTTGCCTCTTGGTGGAGGATGAATAACCATGGGGCATAGACTTAAGATGAGGGGCAGGACATTTAGAGGAGATGTAAAGAAAAGTTCTTTCATTCAGAAGGTGGTGGAAATCTAGAACTCACTACTTGTAAGGGTTGTCGAGGCACAAACCCTCATAACATTTAAGAAGTATTTAGATTTGCAATTTAGAATTCCAATTCCATTGCCAGCCAATTTGGTTCCAAACAAGCCTTGTTCCAGATAGGTAATGGAGACAGTCTGAGATCCAATCAGCCTCCAGTTTCCAGACGTGATGGGAGTCAGTTCAGCTGACTACTCAGCGATAGGCTGGGGTAGCAGAGCTCCAGGCAGACTTACAAGCTACTTTGACCCTGCTGGGGCACAGGTGGAGTCAGATCTCACCCTGTAGTGCGATCACACCACCCTCAGAAGTTGTGGCCTTGCAATTTTCAAACATCTTGAGATTAAATTTTTGAATAAGTTGTTGAGGTGTCTCCAGGATCTTTTCAGTTACTTACTAATCATGGCAGAGGGCTGCTTCTCGGAAGCTGAAGGCCTCTGATTGACCCCCAGCTTTGAGAGCCAGTCTGCTGCCCTGAATTAGACAGGAAACTTCCTCCTAAGTAAGGGGAAGGCACAATCTCCCCTTACTGAGCCATGGTGACCCTCAGGTTAAACCAACACCAGTTGTGTCTCTTGAATAATCGAGCAATCCTATTGTCCTCTGGGCCTGTGGCAACTTTACCTTTACCTTCATAGAGCTGCCAAACCTCTGATATTTCCTGGAGCCTGCAGCCAAGCACCCAAAATGAAGAATTGTCACGTTGTTTTTTGCTGTGTGGGGCCAAGAGTAAGTGCATTCCCAAAAGCCTTCCCACGTACTGCTAGGCATTCAGTGGCAAAAAACACCCTCAAGATTCCCTTTTGCCTTTTGAAGGTATAACTACTGTATTTTTCCAGTTACTGTATTTACCATGTGTCCTCCCCACTCCCACACCAGCCTCCTCTTCCCCTGATCCGCCAGCCCAGCAAATCCCAGCCAGTTAGTATTCCTTGAACACTGCTACTTTACAAATGTTATTCATGAGGCTCTGCGATGAAAATGGTTATTGTTTCTCATTACAGCTAAGTGTTCAAGACTGTCTAATTGATCTGCCCTCCTCCTCAATATGAAAGTGAATTCTGTTATGCTTTTTGTTTATGCACTTCATGATTATCCTAGCTTATTTAAGTTAGTTTTGATAATTTGAGACAATATAATTGCATTACTATGTGAAAGCTCACCATTATGAAAGGCTCACTCCTACATACACTGGGGTAAAGAACAGTATGTGCGGTGATATTCAGATTGATTGGCTAATGTTTATACCCTGAAGTGGTGGAAAAGAGCCATAAAGGCTTTCATTGTTATGCAGTAATTTACCCTCAGAGGTCTGTGAGTCTGTGGAATATAGTACAACAGTTCATTTGTTATAGTTGGCACAGTGTAGCACAGTTTAACTGTCATGTTTCAATGTGCATAGGTTTGTACTTCTATAATGCACTGTATGAAAGCAATAGTGAGAAATGGATGTATTTCAGAAATAGCTTACTAAAAAAATTTAAAAATGAGTTAACGAATGGTGTTATAATCAAATGAATGATTGTTTTGCAAATTTAAAAGTAGCTGGATATTTCTATTTTAATAAGGATTAAGCTATCAAATTCTAAATAGTTACATGTCTGCCTTTGCATATTGAGTCTTTTTTAGAAAGTGGATTGTTTACAAACTGCTTTTCTCTATTTATAAAATGTGTGATGCAAGATCCTCGATTTTGTTTTGTGAGGTAGCATAAACTCTGCATTGTATTGCCAGTCCAACTCAAAATTAAATGCATCAAAAATCTGAGTGATAGTAACCAAAGGCAATGGATGATTTGAGAGAATCAATACATGCAATTTGGACCTAGCCTCTTGGGCTCTGCTGCAAATTCCTGCAGAGTTACCATTCACACATCAGTGCATTATTTTGCAGATCCTCTGTACATTGCTGCAATAATGTAAATTTTGCCATTCAGCAGAGCTGCTAGTTCATATTGCAGGCTTTTCTACACAAAAGACATTAGAATGGATCTCATGGTCAGGGACACACATTGTTGACATTGAACAAAACTGTGCAGGAACCTCCCTAACCCTAACCTCACAACATCTCCCCAGCGAGAATTTTGGCTAATTCAATAGAGAATTTGCTCCTGGTGTTAACTGCAGTGAGGTATAGCAGTGAGAGCTGTTCAGTGCAGACTGTTGTGGGAGTAACTTGCACTCACTGTGTCACAAAAATCCTAAAGCAGGCTGTGTAGTGGAATGGGATAAGCAAATAATGATAGTGTAACTGATTATGTTATTTACGTCAGCAAAGCTGAGAAAAGATGAGAGGATGTAAAAGAGAAAGACTTACATACAGCATCAGAGACCTGTACTAAGTAACATGTAAATATATAAATGTGAATTCAGAGTGTTATTCTTCTGAAGAAAAGGAGAGACCCTTACCTTGGGATAAGGATAAGATACCAGAGACCAATTTAAAAAAGTGATCTAGTACTATAGGAGCAGAACTATATCAAGGTTGCAAGCAAAGGAATAGAGAAATACGGTCAGTACTTTTTCGTACACCATTTGCAGACAATGCTGTCATGAGGTATGGTGTGGAACAAAATAATACTAACTTCAAGCTGTTAATCAATGCACTTGATGCATACCATAACACAAAGGAAGATCTGATCATATAAATAGAAGGGTTAATTAATAGTCTCAGCAACAAGTGGAGTGGATGGAAGTGTTTTTAAAAGAATTATATGGATTGACAGGATTTTTTGAATACCCATTCATGGAATGTAGACATCATTGGCTGTAACTGCATTTATTGCCTGTCCTTATTAGCCCTTGAGAATATGATGGTGCCTTGTAGCCCATTTGGTGTTGGTAGACTCAAAATGCAGTTTGGGAGAGAGTTCCAGGATTTTGACCAAGTAACAGCAAAGGAATGGTAATATATTTCCAAGTCAGGATGATCAGAGGGAAACTTGCCTGAGGGAGTGTTTCCAAATATCTGCTGTCCTTGTCTTTCTAGATGGAAGTGGTCATGGTTTTGCAAGGTGCTGCGTAAGGAGCCTTGGTGAATTTCTGTAGACTGTATACACTTCTGCTACTGAATTTTAGTGCAGAGAGAGTGGATACTTGTGGACATAGTGCCAATAAAGACACCTGGAGGGGCAAACAACAATCTGGAGTTCCAGATACCCACTGTGACCTTCATGTCAGGAATTGTTTCTGTCTTGTTTTTCTGCAATGTGTGAGAGAATAGGAAAATGCATGTCAATGAGGTGCAATTAGTTATTAATGTATGCTAATGATTGCAAATTGACCCCTCACCACTCACTGGTGAGATTCTCATCTCCCTCTTCAAAGTTTAGTTGCAGAATTGAACATTATTTTTCTCAACTTTCAGAATCTCATTTTTCCATTCTCACCACATTTTCCCAAATGGTTCACTATTATGCATATCATTCAGAGGCTGGGAAAATTCCAGCGAAAATTTTAGAAGAGACAGATCTCTAAATTGGAAAAGAAAGGGCCAGAACTTCTTAATCCTCTTTTCACCAAAATTAGGCATAAATTTTCTCCTGGTTTTTACAATTAATTTTGCTAAAAGGAATTTATGACCAAATTTCCCAGTAGAGCTCATTTGTCTGCACTGGGGCACAGAAACAATCAAAAAACAAGCATGAATATCAAATACTAATAGGGTCTTCTATCGTGATACCTCACAGTTAGAAACTCTGCCTCTACTGCATCCAATGTTATACAGAAGAGATATTTAGGTGGCATATAGCTCAGTGGTTAACACTGCTGCCTCACAGCGCCAGGCGACTGTCTGTGTGGAGTTTGCTCATTCTTCCTGAGTCTGCTTGGTTTTCATCAGGGTGCTTCGGTTTCCTCCCACAGTCCAAAGATGTGCAGTTTAGGTGGATTGGCCATGCTAAATTTCCCATAGTTTTCAGGGATGTGTAGGTTAGCCATTGGAAATGTGGGGTTACAGGGAGAGGGTAAGGGGATGGGTCTAGGTGGGCTGCTGTTTGGAGGGTTGGTGTGGACCTGTTGGGCCGAATGGCCTGTTTCCACATTGTAGGTATTCTAAGGATATGTCCAAGATAAAGATCATGTCAGCTTTTAGTTCTTCTAAATACCTACGGATCAATGTCTGAGAAGTACCAAAAACACTGAAGGTGATAGCACATGGGTTACGTATGGCCCAGGATTCAGTAAGAATTACTATTTTAAAAACTGTCAGACTCCAGATGTTGTACTGAGTCGAGGTAAATCTATGATATGCTACATCACATTTCTTGAAAATCCATACCAGTGCATTTCTAATGCACCAATTCAAGAAGCTTGCTTTTTGTAGATGGAAAGCAGATATGAAAAATAAACAAGAAGGATTTCAGGAGATGTACCACAAGCAAGTCAAGTGATTGGGAAAATTCAGGTGTACCCCTGTTTCAACATAAAACTGATGTAAGTTAGTTACATGCAAATGGATGTGAAGAGGATATTCCTTCTTATGGAAAAATGTATGTCTAAGTTGTCACTGTCATAACAATCAGAAGTTGCTCATTTAAAACAGATGAGGTGAGTTGTTTTTGTCTCTGAGGGGGTCGTAAGACTTTGGAACTCTTTTCTGAAAAGGTTTTGGAAGCAAAATCCTTGAATATTTTCACGGCAGTGGAAAATAGATTCTTGATAAGCAAGGGGGTGAAAAGTTACCAGGATTGGTGACAATGTGGATTTGAAGTTACAATCAGATCAGCCATGATCTTACTGAATGGTGAAGCAAGCTCGAGGGGCTGAATGGTCTACTCCTGTTCCTGATGTTACATTTTTGTAAGCTGTTATTTAAAGTACAGGTGCTACTCTTGTTGTGCTAAAAGGGTTCAGGAGCTTTCAGAACAACATTCTGTAAAACAAAAGCCACTATAACACTGAATGTTATTTTTTAAAAAGTGCTGTTCTAAAAAGAAACAGCAAGTTACAAATGAAACACTTGGAAAAATAGAAAAATAGAAATATTGGAAAGGAAATTAGAAAAGACAAAGGATTGGATTTTAACTCCCAACATTGTGAGCTGCTAACATTTTAAAACCTCAGATCTGGCCCCAACCAACTTTCAGCTCAATTCCGGGCCTAACAGAGGATGGACAACAGACCAACTGAATCATTCCTATCAGGAGACAGGTTAGAAAAGAAGAAAGAAAAATTCACACTTATCTAGCACTTTTCATGATCATTGTGTCCTGAAAATGCTTTACAGCCACTGAAGTACTTTTGAAGTTGGGTCACTGTTGTAGCGTAGGAAACATAGCAGCACTATAAGTTCCTACAAACAGAAATGTGATAATGTGCTTTTGTGATATTCATTGAGGAGTAAGTAATGGTAAAGACACCATGAAGTACTCACCATTTTTTTCTTCAAAATAGTGCAGTGGGATCATTTACAGTCACCTAAACAGACAATTGGGGTCTTGGTTTAATGTCGCATCCAAAACACTGCACCTTCAATAGTCTGGTAGACCCTCAGATTGGCACTGAAGTATCAGTCTAAATTTTGTGCTCAAATCCCAGTTTCAGACTTGGACCAAAATTTTGTTATGGAGCAGAAGGAGGACATTTGGCTCATCATGTCACTGCCAGCTCACTGAGCATTTTGACAGTGCAAAATTCCTGCTCTTTTCACATAACCACCACATTTTCCCTATTTAATAAACATCCAATGCCCTCTTGAAGGTCTCAATTAAACCTGTCTCCACCACACTCATATCCAGTCAATGCATTCCAAACATGATTACAGTACTAACTTTGTAAAAATACTTTTCACAGACCTGTGAGCCTGATGTTAATAGTGGGTAAGTTGTTGGAGGGAATCCTGAAGTACAGGATCTACATGTGTACATGTATTTGGAAAGGCAAGGACTGATTAGGGATAGTCAACATGGTTTCGTGCATGGAAAATCGTGTCTCATTAACTTGATTGAGTTTTTTGAAGAAGGGACAAAGAAGATTGATGAAGGCAGAGTGGTGGATGTTGTCTATATGGACTTCAGCAAGGTGCTCAACAAGGTTCCGTATGGTAGACTGGTTAACAATGTTAGATCACATGGAATCCAGGGAGAGCTAACCATTTGGGTACAAAATTGGTTTGAAGGTAGGAGATAGAGGGTGATGTTGGAGTGTTTTTTGGACTGGAGGCCTGTGACCAGTGGTATGCCACAAGGATCGGTGTTGGGTCCACTGTTTTTTGTCATTTATATAAATGACTTGGGTGTAAATATAAGAGGAATGGTTAGTAAGATGACACCAAAATTGGAGGTGTAGTGGAAAGTGAAGTAGGTTACTTCAGAGTATGACGAGACCTTGATCAGATGGGCCAATAGGCCAAGGAGTGGCAGATGGAGTTTAATTTTAGATAAATGTGAGGTGCTGCATTTTGGAAAGGCAAACCAGGGCAGGACTTACACTTAGTGGTAAGGTCCTGGGGAGAGTTGCCGAACAAAGAGATCTTGGGATGCAGGTTCAAGATTCCTTGAAGGTGGACTCACAAGTAGACAGGGGAGTGAAGAAAGCGTTTGGTACGGTTACCTTTATTGGTCTATTGAATATAGGAGTCGGGAGGTTCTGTTATGGCTATACAGAACATTGGTTAGGCCACTTTGGCATACTGCATTCAGTTCTGGTCTCCCTGCTGTAGGAAACATGTTGTTAAACTTGAAAGGATGCAGAAAAGATCTACAAGCATGTTGCCAGTGTTGGAGGGTTTGAGCTATAGGCAGAGGTCAAATAGGCTGGAGCTTTGGAGGTTGAAGGGTACCTTTATAATGGTTTATAAAATCATGAGGGGCATGGATAGCGTGAATAGCCAAGGTCTTTTTCCCAGGGTAGGGGAATACAAAACTAGAGGTCATAGATTTAAGGTGAGAGGGGAAAGATATAAAAGGGACTTGAAGGGCAGACAGTGGTGTGTGTATGGAATGAGCTGCCAGAGGAATTTGTGGAGGCGGGTACAAAAAGACATCTGGATGGGTATATGAAAATGAAGGGTTTAGAGGGATATGGGCCAAATACTGGCAAATGGGACTAGATTAATTTAGGATATCTGGTCAGCTTGGATGATTTGGACCAAAAGTTCTGTTTCCAGGCTGTATAACTCTACGACTCTATGATCTCACATTTGCTTCTTTTGCAAAACACTTTAAAACTGTGTCCTCTCATTTGTAATCCTGTTATGAACAGGAATAATTTCTTCCTATCTACTCCATCCAGACCCCTTATGACTTTGAAAATGTCTTTCAGATCTCCCCTCAGCCTTACCATGTCTCCAAGGAGAACAGTCCCAACTTTTCCAATATATCCACATAACTGGAATTTCTCATCTCTGGAACCTTGTGATGCAGGTAGAACTGGTTTGTTAATCAAAGCAGACAGCAGAGGGTTCCTTTTAACAGTCAGCAGCAGTAGCAATCAGTTTTCATTTCAAAGAGTGAAAGCTTCAGAAAATTTGAGATTATAGAAGTCAATAAGCCTGCTGCACCATTAAAACATGTTTACCTCCACACTATAAATTCATGACTCCCACAATGCCAATTAAGGTCCTTGCAATAACTGAATGAGGACTATTCTAGTGGCCCTTTGAGTTCCGGTTACCCTTCTGTGCGAATCTGACAGGCCGTTTTATCGAACCAGCAAGCATAGAATCTATTACAACGGGGGAGGAGGGATGAGGACTGCTGCATTTTGAACCTGCCTGCCATTTTCAAAGGACTGGAAAGTTCAGTGAAAAGCACCCCTCCCAAGTCTATTCACATAGTTTTCAGTGAATTAATGTTATACGGTGTAGGCAATGCTACAGCTAGAACTTCACCTGCTCTGTGGCTATGAAAACACATTGCGAAGAAAGTTTATAAAAATAAAAAATCCCCAAAGAAATTGTATAAAGATTCAAAATAGAAATTACTAGTCTTTTTCTCTTTCAAGGGAAAAGATGGATCATAATTACATTTAGGAATATGCTGTTGCATCAAACTGATGGTCTAAGTCATAACACAGATGGTCCTGGTTGGCAGGCTAGAAAAGAAATCTGCGTTGGAAACAATGCTTTGGCTCTGGCTCTGGCTCTGAGGCTATCTTCAGGTGGAGCCTAATGAAAGGAAGTGAAAAATGTATCCTTCTTGGCAGGAGATTCTAACAAATTCCAAAGACCAGTGGAAAGTTCTCTTTGATGTACATTACAGTACAATAATCTAGGTTATTAGTATGATTTTAATTGTACCTCTGTCAATGTAGCAGAAGAGCAAAAGTATGGGCTAACTTGGTTTTCTTAATTTAGAATGTCAAATCCAGAAATTAGAGTGACTGCAAATTTTAAGGATGATAAATAAAGTAATTAAAAAATTGAAGCAGTATCTATTAAACATGCAAATTTAAAGACAAAGCAAAAAAAAATCATAAAGTACCATTTATTATGGAATTGTATTATTTCTGTTATGTTGACTGGAACAAAGTTAAAAAGATAAAGCTTTTCAGACCTAATTATTTGAGAAAATTTCCATAGATAAAAAGTTAAGTTAAATTTGAACTAAGTCAGGCATTCTGTATTGTATTTAAAACGTAACATCAAACAAAAGTGCCTGCCCCTCAAAATCCATTCTCATATTGGAACATCTGAAATAAGGAAAGTCTGAGTGTAATTGTGTGAAAATGCAGCAACTGCAACTATTACCCACAAGACAACAAACACCAGATCAACCAAAAATAGTTGAGTTCTGATAGTTGGGTTCTGAGGAAGAATCCTGTTGGACTTGAAACAGAACTCTGTTTCTCTCCAGAGATGTTGAGTTTCTCCAGCATTCACTGTATTTTTTTCAGATTTCCAACATCTGCAGTATTTTACCTTTCTTCAGAGGTAGTTCATTGACCAAGGAGTGCTTTAAGATATCCTAAGGATGTGAACAGTCTTAGATGAAAGAAAGTTCTTTCTTGTCTACAATGGATGAGCAAATGCTTGGCAATTAAAATTAATCTTTTTAAAACCTAGCTGATTTAATTTGAAGTCGGCACCACACAATTCTTTTTTTAGAGTGTTTTTTAAATTTCATATATGACGATTTTCAACTCAAAGGAAGCAACTTTGAAGGAAAGGCAAAATTTGTTTTGGCTATTTCACAGAAATTGATCTTGCATTTAGTTATAAATTACTACAAACTTAAGTAAAATACTTATTTTCAGTATTGAGCTATTTTCTCAATGATTTCTATGCTAACAGTAATGGATTAGTGAGGTCATTAAAAATAGAACAGAGGAGTGGAAGCTGGCTTCCATAATAAAGGCTTCTTTCAGATTTTCCATTGTTTTTGTATGTGCGGTGATGAGGACAGATGGAAGGAAGTTTTGCCTTTAAGTGGAAATAACAGAAGGAGAATGCCATTTTTAATTTTTGGATGGCTGTAGAGTGTCCTCAGCAGTTAATCTCTCCCCATATAAAACTTTCTTCTTTAATGAAATCACATTTCCCTGTATTTGCCACATCATGAAGTTCATACATTCCAATAAGTGCATTTAGTGCCAGCACTGGAAAATAGCTGTATCTGGTAACTATTTTCCTGCAAAGTCATTGCTTATAAAAGACAAGAAACAAATAGATATATTTCAATCAATGAGTTACATGTGGAATTATTTTGAATTCTGAAGAATCAAATTATATTTAAAACTATTAGTCATATATTCCTAGTTTAGCTGTAACAAAGCATCTGTGTGATTCCAAAGTTCCACATTATTTCTAAGCTGGGATATGTTACACCCTTTTGTGTTATAAAGCATGAAAGTCAGATGGACAATCACGACATGTAACTTGAAAGGAAAAGCACGGACCAAGAAAATACAGTGGCGCAATATAGACACTTCCTTTTCACTTGGGAATTTGTTACAGAATCAGCTAAAGGAAAAGATTGAACATAAACTTGTATCATTAGAAGAGTAAAAGTCCCAAACTCCTGAAAAATCTAATGATGTGAATGTGGGTGTGTGACTTGCCTAGTCTGAGTAAACACTATAGGAGATGGGGAACGGACCAAGAAAATACAGTGGTGCAATATAGACACTTCCTTTTCACTTGGGAATTTTGTACAGAATAAGCTAATGGAATAAATGTCTTCCATCTGTAAGGTTGCCACATGAAGTCATTTTGAGTAGCTCTAACACAAAGATTGATTGTCTGGATTTTGGGATGTCTGATTTGGAAAGTCAGGGCACATGTGTAATATACTCATTGGTCCAGAGGAGCAATCTGACCCACGAAGAAAAGATTTTTACTTAACTGGACAGTCGCTTCATCTTTACGATGAACTTTCTTCAGCCTAACAGGGTCTCAGTTCCCAATTAAAATGCAATTGTTATCCTATTGACAACCTAGGACCTCGGTCAGCTTTTACATGTATCTGCAAGTTTCTCAGCCAGAATCCAAACCAAAGGTGCTAAGATCAAAGGTCACACATTCTCTCCAGTTCGTGCTTATCCACAGCATGAATATGAGCTGATTTGATAAGAATTGGGAATGTAATAATTAACATAGTAGAAAATAAAGGATAAGTGGTAGAGGTAGTAGAAGATGTGAGACCATTGTTCTTCTGAGGATTAAATCTAGGCTCATTCTTGTGAAATATAAGAGAGATCATTCTTCTCCTTCTTGGGTAGTCCTTTTGGATGGAGGATAAGTTGTTCCCACTCTCGTTTGATCAATTCCAAAATGACTGAGAAGTCCCAACTGCAATTGGCAGACTTTAGTTCTGGGCTGATTTTAGTTCCCTGTGTCTGCATGGGTTTCCTCTGTGTGTTCAAGTTTCCTTCCACAGTCCAAAGCGGGTGGATTAGCTATGCTAAATTGTCCATAGTGTCCAGAGATATGTAGCCTAGGTGGGTTAACCATAGGAAATGCAGTGTTACAGGGATACAGTAGGGGGTTGAGTCTGGATGGGATCAGTGAAAACTCATGGGCTGAACAACCTGTTCCACATTGTAGGTATTCTATGAAAATGCTTAATCCTAACACTGAAAACCTCAAACAGGAAGCATTATTAATTTTATCACACTTGATGATCAGAAAACTTAATGGCTTTTGGATGAAACTTTACAGGCAGGTTACGAACGGGTTCTTTTCTGGACTTTGTTTGCAAGTCGATTTATACACAAGATGGAATACAATGCAGGACAACAGGAAATGGTCATAAATGGGATCTTTAAAATTACACCCATAGAGTCATAGTGTCAGAGTAATAGAGTGCAGAAAAGCCCTTTGGCTAATCAAGATTGAGATTGATGTTCATTAGTCCGACGTTTGTAAATCAGGGGCTCCCTGCATCTGTTTTCCTATGTAAACTGTTGCCTGACAAAATGCAGTTTCATGTTGTTCAATGACTATCACAATAAAATGTGATGACTTGGTACTAGCCGCTTGTAGTTGCAGGTAAAGTACTGCCAGCAATCTTCAAGCTGTGTTAGTCTAAGGGCCAATGTAGTTTACTGCTATTCAGTGACTAACTACAAGTTTCATTTACTCTTAGGAATTTTAACTATTACTAACAAGAGGTGGAGAAATCACATGCTTTCATTGATAGGCTGTGCCAGAGTTCAACCAATTCTCCACTCAAATACTGTTACAACTCAGACTCAGTAGAGCTGAAATATTAACTCTTTTAGAACCATTACCTTACACAATAGTGATCCAGGAAACATTTCTGAATTTCTCAGGGTGTCTCGAGCAAGTCTGGAAATAATATTGTTTGCTTCAATTTGAAGGCACTTTCTAGTTGGAGTTATTGAACTAAATAATAGTTTTTTTTTTCCTTAGTTTTAGAAACAGAAAGTCTTAAAGAAGCTCATTCTGTGAGTGAAGAAGAGGCTACATTCAACTTTATAACTGATGGTGAATTAAATGAATGTTCGCTGTATCCTGGACAATTGTGTCAACATTTCTGTATGAAAACAGCGGAATCATATGAGTGCACTTGTTTCCCAGGATATATTCTGCAAGAAGATGGACATTCCTGCAAGTCAGGTGAGGGAAATCTATAATTACAGTTATCATGAGAGCCATTAGAAGCATTGCCTGAATAGAGCTATCCCCACCGTTTGACTCTGGCCTCCTCCCACACATTCTGTATACCCTATTCTCACCATTACTTACTTACCTGTAGCTTGGGCACTTGACAATCCTGGGTCTTGATTGGATGTTTTACTGACAGCTGCAAGCCCTGTCCTGGTGGCACTAATGTCTACCTCTGATTAGCTGCCAGCTCATGGGAGAGAAGTTGGCCTTTCTGTCCCTAAGATCCTTGTTTCCAGGAACCTTCTGAAAAGTATACTGCTAGAATGTAGCTTGATACTTTGTTTTGCTGTTTAAGACCTTTTGAAACTACCTTTAGCTTTGATTTTTTCCTCTGTGTAATAAACTTGTATTCTTAAAGAATATTTGCAGCCTTGTGAGAATATGTTTAGTGAATAACCACCACAGTAACAAACTGCAAGAATTAAACTAATGATTTATCAAGCCAGGTTTCTTCTGGAATCTGCCTTGTCCAGTATTAATGTTTGCTGGGATCATAAGGAAATCTGCAGTGCCTATTTAGATCAAGAACAGAAGTTTCTGGAAAAGCTAAGCAGGTCTAGCACTATATGTGGTGAAAAAAAATCAGAATTAATGTTTCAGGACTGGTGACCCTTCCTCAGAACTGTTTGGAGGCTGTAAATGTGACTCCAGATGCACAGCAATATAGTTGGCTCTTAACTCCCCACTGAAATGGCATAAAGAGCTACTCAGCTCAAGGGCAATTAGGGATGGGCAACAAATGGGGTCCTTACAGTGATGCCAATATGCCATTAAAGAACAAACAAAATTGGGCTTGTGGAAGAGGGTAAAGATCCAAAAAATCTTACCAGTTCCCTGCTCACTCAAAATCTGTAAGGAATAACTCAGAAAATGTAGTCTTCACTGTTTTTTTTTTAACAGAAATTAGAGCAATTGTACTTGTTTTCCTCTCCAAGATTTAGAATGTGCAAAGATGTACGTTGACGAGAATTAAGATTTGTATTATGGCCAGACAGCTGGTAACAATTGGAGATTTTTGTTTTGCCCTAAGTAATTGCCTTTTCCTTTGTAATCTACATAAAACCAAATAGATAATTTTGCCTAGAGAGTGCTGTGTTATCTTGAACATCTTTTTTTTTTGTTAGTGGCAAGATTGCCAATTCTTAATTGTAAAGGCAGGTTTTTGTTCTAAATGCATGAGTAGTGGGAAACAGCTTGAGGCTGCCCACACACAGTTAAGAACCCTAACACATCCACAAAATGTCATATCGTTCAGCTCCTGGGTGTCATGGGTTTATATCCAACCCAGAAGGAGGGACTGGAGAAGAAAACTTACTTATTCAAAAGACTTTGACTGTCACTTAAATATTTTGAGGCAGTTTTCTCAATTGGCTTAAGACTAGGGTACAATGCTATGAACTTGTCGCTAACTTTTATGCTTCCAAAGCAAAGATACTCATTTTGAATGCTCAGAGTTGGCACATTCATAATTGGCAAAATGATCTGTTTCTGTGCTGAATGTCTCTATGATTTTGTAACAAACCTTTCCAAAAATGTTGCAAGAATAAATAATGTTGAACGTTATTAAGAAACACTGATGCAACTTCACCATGTTTGGAGACTACGGAGTTTTGTTTTGTCTTACCCATTATTATTTCTTAATGTATTGAGTAAAATGGGAGAAACATTTATCTCAGAAGCTTTACTGCATTCATTGTGTTTGCACAAATATGCAACTTCTCACTGCTAGGCATAGTGCATAAGTGTAGTACATAAAATATTTTATAAACAAATAATTATATGTTAACTAGGGTACCAATGGCATGATACTTGTCTCAGTTAACTTAACAAAATGATCATATGTATCAAAAAGGTCGACTGTAAAGCTTAAAAGTATTGCGAGCCTACATGCTGAGTGTTTTCAGTCCTGTGACAATGGTCTTGATTTTGCGATCAAAATTACAATGAGGCTAGAGGCATTTACTGTTATTTCTGTTTAAATTGCACAGCAACTGCAGGTGAGGGTCAGGTGTGTGGTTAAACATAATACTCAAAGACTACAGGCTGGGTTATGCAGCTCTGCTGAAAATGTTACTTTGCTGTCTGACTCATGATTAAATGCATTGAGTAGTGTGAAGGTGCTGCATTTGCAAGGTGGAAATAAACTTAGTTTGTCACAAATCTTTTAACCTCACTCCTTTCCTGCTTTGAACAATGCGATCAATAATAATTACTGCTAAATTATATTTTACATTGAAAATTAACTATTACAATTGAGTCTCTTTTCTTCAGCATTTAATTATTGTTTATTTCAAAAATCTATAATTCATTAATTTTTCAATGTTTTTAACTTTTACTTTCTTTCTCTCTCTCTCTCCAGCTCATCTTTCTTCCGCCTCTATATTTCTCTTGCTGTTTTGGGTTTGCATTGAATTCATCTACTCTAATTCACTTTTCCTTCTTGGTTTATGCACTATTTATTTAAGAATATAGTTCCTCTTCCTCCGGATTTAAGTTTCTGAATGCTTGGTATCCCTCACTGAGATATTATCAACTGCCAATTCCAGCAACTTGTGATGTTAAAAAAATGTTAATATCTAAATATGCAGGGGCAAGTCTAACAATTGGCAAATACTGCTGGATTCCCTGCCACAGCAAATTATGGTCCATTAACACATATAGCCTTACTTCAGAGGAGGTAAATCAAGGTTTCATTTGTGCCAGGCATTAAAAGTAGACCTGCAATCTATTATTCTTTACAAGAACCCCTGTGCCAACACCTGAAAATGTCATCTGTGATAGGAGAATTAATTGGAGGTTCCTTGACAAATGCTAAGATCATTTGAAAGCCAAATTCTTCTTGAGGGCTACTTAATGCATGTTATAAGGGCTGCAATATCCTCAATCTTAATTTAGGTGGCTACCTTTGAAGTAGTATTGTCCCATTTCCACCAGACAGGAAGACTGAAATCTCATTCCAATGAGTACTGTCAGCATGATTTTATTGAATGGTTCAGGTTGGAGGTGCATGTTTAGTGACTGCATTACAGATCTAGAACTATTTCTAATTTACATAGATGATCCAGATGTATAAACTCAATGCAAACTGCTCACAACTGTAAATAATACCAAAGATGGACTGTGTAATGAGAAGAGACAGCTTTGAAATTATCTGGTGAATTTAAATTATAAGCAAATTATAAAGCAAATTATAGAACAAATTATAAGCAAACAGAATGATAAGCCAAAAAAAAATGCAGAGAATTGTAAGGAGCAATGCATAAGAAGGAAAAGTAGGTGAGATGAAATAGCTGAGAGTAAAGTAGAAAGTGACTTGGAAGTCTTCAGTTTAATCAACATTACATATGTCCAATAGATGCAGAATAGCAATGAACAGAGTCAATGCAATTTTGGTCTAGAAAGATAAAATAGAACATAAAACAGATGAGTTAATGCTTAAACTGTACAACATTCAGTGAAGTTTGCATCTTGAATACTTTATCTAATTCTAATTGCCAACAGATGAGAGTTGTTTGTGTACTGGAGGTATTGCAGAAATGGAAAAGGAAGCTAATGTCCAGTATTTGGGCCTGAGTTGACTGCTGCTGTAGCTACTCCTGCCAGGAAATGATATGCCATGCTTGTCTGCCTTGACCAACTTCATATATCCACAGTAGCTCGTCTGCAACCAGTCTATGACATCCATCATCCAATTACCCCTCAGCCTAGCTTTCTGATGCCCTCAATTTTTCTTCTAGAAGATATCTCAATAGCTTTTCAACTCTGATCGAATAGCCAAATCACTGAATTTCTCGGTGTCACTCTTCAGTTACATTTGGCCCTGTAAAGCACATTTTCCATTTGTTTTGAGCCATAAAGGAAGGAATAAATTGACTTGGGTTTTTCTGTTTGGGAGATATGTGGCTTAGGTTTCTTTTAGAGGTGTACAAATTTTTAGGGTTGTTCAGAAAAATTAAGCTAAAAATAAAGCAAACTAATGTATAGAGTTCAACTAATAAGAGATAAAGTTAACACTGATATCAGGAAATTCTTCTTACAAATGATACACTTTATGTTTATGAAACACTTTATGTTTATGAAACATATTTTCAGATAGAGTAGTAGAGATAAAAACCACAAAACCACTGAAAGGTCCCTAGCTGGAACTTTGTGTTGTGGGATGACAAGGGTCTCTTTCCACATGTATTGTATATCTTTATCTTTAATTAACCTATGAACCCAGTGTAATTATTTATTGGGTGAATATAGTGAGTAAACTGTGGAGCCAGTTCAACAAATCCTGATGCAATCTAATTATGCACAGAAGGTCCTCTTTGGTTTAATTAGTGTGTCAATTTTCAAATGAGCTAACATAATTTTGTCTTGATTTCTGTTATAATTTCCCTCCTTACTTATCTGGAAGAAATCATATCTGTAATAATGAATCATGTTTTCTATACAATTGTGATACATGTTTTAAAACCTTACATAATGTTCCTGGCATTCTGTTTCCTCATGGTCTAGTTACCTGTAATGTTCAGATAATATTTAACATTCATATTGCCCCAGTAAGAATGTAAAATGTGCAGGGTACAAAGAAGGGGTGGGATGAAGTCTATTTTATACATATTTAAATTCCCAATATATTTTCAACTTTTCCAACTGAATTAATGAGAGAAATTTTATCCTTATTAACTGCAGGCCCAATTTAAAATCTGTTTAAGTTACATAAACCCTTGTCCAATGATTGGACAGTTACAATAAAATGAATGACTTGGTTGCTACAAAATTGAATGTAGAGGGCCTAGCCATCCTTAATGCTACTTGATGTTTGAATGACAGCTATCCTTTCCACAGTTCCCATACTAGTGTGAAACTTTGTGATGGAATGAAGAAGAGTCAGAAGATGTGGAGGCTTTTGTCAGTTTGTAACCTTAACTTTTATAAGACAACAAGAAAAGTATAAAAATATCAAACCAGTAAGCTGTATTTACAATTCAGACTGTACAGGCCTGCTGGCCTCTGCAGTGTCAAAATAAGGTCATTCGAAGATGACTTCACGCAACTCAGTTCCTTTGAATGAAATTCACAAAGAAGGCCTGCCTGGGTTTCTTTAGCCAATGCTGCTGTGCTGTCAGATGCTGAAGTTGCTGTTCCTTCTGAAGAACGTCCCTATCCTCTTACTCAGTACACTGTTGCAGCTGCTGTATATCCTCGTGGTTCATTGCACAGCCTCATTGTATCCTCCAATTGTCTGGTGCAAAGAATATCAGGATTAAACAATGTTTCTGTCTGTACTGCATTACGATGAGCCCCAGACATGTTCTGCCTGATAACCTAATGTGGAGGAGTCAACTTATGGCCTCCATTGGTCTCAATGGAAGATGTTGTTGCATTGCAGATATGCTGGGCCTTATGGCATGGCATTCTGACATCTGTCTCTAGACAGAGTATAGAATCACTGCCTCTTTCTCAAACATTAGCCGAGAAAGGCAGCAGTGTATGTAGGTTAATGGCGTGGACATTTTATTGTCCAAGGAGTGGAGCGAGCAGCTTCTCTATTTTGTGTACGCTTTGGGTCATTGGAGGGTGAAATGACTTTTGAGAACTAGGATGAATGTTTACAGCTCACCTTATACTATTTGTGTTTTACAGCCATTAGTAGGATTAATTTGCAATGTTGAATGATATAGTCAAACTTGTTTGCAGTCAGGATTTTAGGAAGTGCTTATCCTGAACTGTGTGAGTATCTGTTTCATGGTGTTGCCCGTTTTGAGGGCCTAATATCACATAAAAGTAGAGCCCACTCTCCCCCTTTGAAAAAATCATTTCTTCTGTCCACTCTCGGTGTGATGGCAACCATATTCATTTTGATTGTACATTTGTAGTTTGAATGACGATGGAAGGCAGTACAGGTAGCACGTCATGGAGTGAGTCACAGACTCAGCCTCGCAATGTAGATGATCCTCCCCCACAAACGTTCCTTTATACCTTACCCTCCTTGTCAGCCCCTTTGACATTGATCTTCCCTATGTTCCCACTCAATTCTTATTTATCTCTTCATCTCCTCACTTTATCCCAAGCCCCAGACATACAGCTTAGTTCCACCATAGTCAGGCACAATCCTCCAATGAAGCCAGAGTAGTGATGACCATTGACGACTCCACTTGCAATACTCCTTTCATCTCCAATGGTCTACCATTTCCCACTCTGATATTGTCCCTACTGCATTTCAGGATGCCGCTTCTATTTCCCAGAATTGACTTCCCCAGCACCCTCACCACAACATTGGCTTTTGATAATGCCCTGCCTCCTTAAATTTCAGTGAACTGACTTCCTGGACTGAACATGGTCTGCTGAACGACTGAACAACTTGAAAAGACTTTCCCAATTGATAGATGACCAGACCCCTGAGTAATCTCTGTTCAGCTTCCTGACTGTGTCACTGCTATTGTCTGGACTGGTTGCACTATACATGCAGGATTGACTGTGGCCCACTCCCTGGACTGTGGTGACACTGATTCCCTGACCCTAATCAGCCCAAACTCCTGACTGGCCAATGACCAAGTCCCTGGATTGATATTGGATGATGCCCTTACTGGTCTATACCAGTACCCACTGAGTGAAGACCATCCCCATTGACTTCACTGGAGACTACTCCCCTTAGACTTTTGAGATATGGTCATTTGGTTAAAGCACATGTTGTGGGTTTGCCAAATGCATAGCTGGGACATGCTGCAGGTGTGACACTGACATAACATGGTGCTGTACAGCAACATGTCCACTCTCTTGACATATCTTATTGGCAAAAATGAAAACCTACCTGCCAAGTTTCTGTACTGAAAGGCAAGGCAATTCAGAAGCACTGTAAATCTGTGGTTGTGAATGAAGTGGCAGGATTTAAAAAGGCATGGCATGGCAAGGGAGAAATGCTGTGTATATCCAACTAGGTGCAAAGTGAGTGAGAGTTAAGAGTGCAAGCTAAGAACCATGAGTTGCACCCTGCTGCAATCTATAAAATGGGTACCTGTCTATGCTCACAAGTGGCATGGCAACAACATTACAATGCATTGTATCGTATGTGGTGAATGCCTGATACCAATCTCCAGAGATAAACAATGTAGGACGTCCTAATTATAGGAGGCGTTGGTGAATGCTGGCCAACATAAATGCCTGGCCCAGAGAAGCAAGCAATGAGCACGAGTTGCCAGGTTCATTCAGACTTTCAAGTTAGAATTGTTGCCATCTGGTTTATCTCTGCTGCCGAGGGAGACCAGCCAACTGCGTATGTGAGTTGAGAATAGGAAATACTGAGATGTTAATATATGCAGATGGACCTCGTATTGCTTACAAATGAGCCTCGCATCCTGCAGTTCAAACATTGATTGCAAAATTGGAATTCTTTCTCTTGATATTGAGAATCCGATTTTTCTGATCTCACCATATAATCCCAATTGACTCGTCATTCAGAGGCTGGGAGAATTCAACCGGTGGTATTTTTAAACTAATTATCTTGAAATTGCTGATATCGCAATCATACAACATACTTTGATGACTGAATTTTATAGTGAGATGTTAAGCTCATTTATTTCATGGCCTATGTATTGCTATTTGATACAGAGTATGAAGATGAGGAAGACAGTTTCACAGAAGCAAAGACTACTCAAATATCACAAACTGGACCATCTGTTAAAATGGATCGCTGTGGAGGTATGCTTGTATTAAGAATAATATTGTCAAATAATAATGGAAGAAGGACCTATTGATTTATAGCATGCTCAGTAGGTGTAACTTCTATTTTGTTCAGTAGAACTTCAAATATATATAGGGTTTAATGGAAAGATGTCAATTGAACATGTGTCATTGAAGAAGCAAAAACTGATTTGTAAAAAAAAAACATGGATAAAGTGCACACATCAAATCGGGATATCGTTGAATATCTTCCATAACTTAAGGTTCACTATACCCCCAGAGATGGATGAATGTCTGTAGTGCAATGAAAATGTTAACAAGTTAAATTAAGTTAGTTTGTACCCCATTGTTTTAGTTGTTATGGGAAAGTCTTTGTTTGAATTTTGCAAAGGGTAGGATAGTGAGTGTATAGAAATGTCATACTGATGTTATATGGACTATGGTGGATGTAAGGGACTTTAAGGTTCAAGGCTTCATAGTCAAAAAGGTGAAAGAAAGAGTGAGTTTATTAGTGCCATAACTTTCTACACTTTATTTTAATAAATGCAATTCTCCTTCATTGTCATCTGACTCTCTCTTTTGCACCACCTCCCCCATCACCTTTCTGATATTGGAATAACTATATATGATTGTCATTGCCAATGACAGTTAAAATAGTATAAAACAAAGAACTGCGGATGCTGGAGATCTGAAACAAACTAAAGGGTGGCACAGTAGCTCAGTGGTTAGCACTGCTGCCTCACAGCACCAGGGACCTGGGTTTGATTCCACCCTCCGGCGACTGTCTGTGTGGAGTTTGCACATTCTCCCTGTGTCTGTGAGGGTTTCCTCTGGGTGCTCTGGTTTCCTCCCACAGCCCAAAGATGTGCAGGCTAGGTGGATTGGCCATGCTAAATTGCCCGCAGTGTTCAGGGATGTGTAGATTAGGTGGGTTATAGCGGGATGGACCTGGGTGGGATGCTACAAGGGTCAGTGTGGACTTGTTGGGCCGCAAGGCCCATTTGCACTGTAGGGATTCTATGGATCTATGAAAAACAGAAATTGCCAGAGAGACTCTGGCAGCATCTGCAGAGAGAAAACACTTTTAACACTTTTGAGTTCAGTGACCCTTCTTTAGTCAAAATAATAGTTCTCCTGATTGTCAAATCTTATGAGAAAGGTTCAAACCAACTTCAAAGGGCTGCTTTTAATTCCCTTTTTATCTGATAATAATGGCATGATGAAGACTGGTAAATTAGAGGCAACATTCTGTCTCTGTTTTGGTGTGGCATTCATGAGTATATGGATATTTTCGCTGTAACAGGACTCTAATGTAGTGATAAAATGCAGTGGCAAGACCCATGGCCAATACCAGGCTCACCAGAGGGACATGCCAGGCCCAGTCGGGATCAGAGCAATTTTTACATTGCTGTTGGTTGCCTTGTGGGCCAGGCATAAAAGAAAGTGCTTTTCCAGGAAAAAAGAAAGGAAGCATTGGACTTTCCTCACAAATACCCTTTCCTTCCTCCTAGTTACAGTTTGCTGAACATTATTCCTGTAGCTCATGGCTGGCAATATTCTGCCACCCTGAAATCCTGCTCGTGACCATTGGCAGGTACTGATTCCCAGCAGAATCAAGCAGGACTGGTTCAGGCTCCACTGTGGCCAAATGAGCTTGAAGCTTATGCTGCTGTCTCCATCGTGAATTCAGACCAGAAAATAACATTGAGACTCAAAAATCTGGAGTTTATTTAGCCTCTCGCCAAAGTTCTGTGTACAATCATCATTCACATCATCATACATCACTGCTGATTAGAAGTTGCTGGTATGTAGGCACAATTGAATTTTTATTAAGAATATGTAGCATTACACTACACATTTTTCCAAACAAAAGTTCTAAGAAACGCTTAGAGTTAACTTGGATGCATCATCCATTTTCCCCATGTTAAAGTAAGCGTTTTTTCTTACAGATGCGAGTCCATGCATGCACCATTGCACACAGATTGGAGAGAATACTATTTGTTCCTGTTTCTCTGGTTACAGACTGATGGCTGACCAATTCTCATGTGAAGGTAAATGCATGGTTACATTCTGCAAAATATAAAAGATAATAGCAAATCTTTGGTTAGTTTGAAGTTATTATTTGAATTTCTTTGCTGGAGGTTGTTAAGGCAGATTATATGTTACGACAAATATTGCACAGAGACTTTATCCTTTTTGTTTGTAATTATTTAATGATACTGTAATTTTAAATAAAATTGTGTGCCATAATTTATTGATTATAGATGTGAATGAATGCATAATGGACTCGCACAACTGTTCAAGAGAAGAATCCTGTGTGAATACTGAAGGATCATTCCACTGTGTCCCTGCAAAGATCTGTGAGAATGGCTTTATCCGGAATGCAAATGACAAATGTGTTGGTAAGAATAGAAAGCCCTAGTGCTTGTAACCTTCAAACTGTTGTCTGCTGCTTATTTACTGATCCGAATAGAAGTCTATGCTGCTGTTCCACATGGAATTAGAGATATCAGATTGAAACATAATTTGTCCAGAATTTCTGCCGGGCCTGCCCCAATTGCCTGCTATAGCCTTGGCAGCAGATCAGTGAAAGTTTGAGAAACAGTCTTAAATGGCCCTTTGTGGTGCTGTTAATGGGGATTCTTTGTAGCTATGTTATAGCAGGAGATGTGGAGATTTTGAGCATTCCTGAGAGGCTGTAAGCCAAAAACATTTTATTTTAAGATACATTTTGCTATATTGCAACATTGACTTTGCTTGCAAAAGACTTCCTTAACTGTGAAACATTCTGGGGTGTCCGAACCTTGTTAGAGACTATGGCATAAATCTGATGTCTCAATGGCTAAGGAGGATTGTGTTGAGTTTTTTTTTTTTTTGGAGCGTTATTTGCCACAAGACCCATTGAGATTCCTCTCTATTTTTTGGCTTATTAACCCAGACTTTGGTATCCTCATATCTGATTCCATCCCACTTTATCACACTCAAAAAAAAAAGACCAAAAAACTGCAAATGCTAGAAATCAGAAGCAAAAACAGAAATTGCTGGAAAAACTCAGAACTGCTGAAGAAGGGTCACTGGACCTGAAACTTTAACTCTGATTTCTGTCCACATATGCTGTGAAACCTGCTGAGTTTTTCAAGCAATTTCACGTTTTGTTCCCAGTTTAGCACATCCTGTTCTCAGTATAACTTGTAGCGCTCTTTGGCCAATGGCTTCCAGCTTCTGCTTGTCAGTGAGGAACTGAATATGCAGATCCCCTTCCTGATAGCTCTTCCCATGAACACCATCGGCTTTGTACATTTCCAGCAGCCCAATCAATCCGTTTACTTGAGCCAGCAGCTTCCCACTTTCCCGTGGCATATATGAGGTGACCATTCCAGGTGTGGTCATACACAGTACCATTCCCACCCCTCCTTAGAGTAAGGTTACCACTGACCATGGACGACCTTCTCCCATATGATCCTGTTCCGATCATGTCTAACCATATACTGCCTCCCTTTACAAATATAGTGGTACCCCTTCTCAATTATTATCCCCCCTTCCCTTGGCTTGTTAACCCTGATCCCACTGAATGGGTTCCCAAGTTGCCGACCCATAGCAGCATTGCCCCCTTATCACCTCCACCCTTCTCTCCCTTTAGCTTCTATGGGTGGACTAGATTCACTGATTGGGGCTCAACCCCTTAAGTGATCTAATCAGACAGCCCCAGGCAAGGAGTGAAAAGGCCGTGACTGATGTCCATACATCTCCCCAATTGCATTAACCCACTCCCAGCTCCGTCCCCATGCTTCAGGTACTCCCATATCTTTTCTCCCTTCAAGGTACAGGGGAGAGAGGATTTGGAAATGCTTTTGAAGTGGAGGAAGGGATTTTGGGGAGGGGTGAAGATGGGAGAGGAGCTGGATATACAGGCAGGTGCAGGTGGTGAGGGAAAAGGGTAATCAGATCTTTGTGGAGGAGGGGGGTTGGTGTTCGGAGCTGCATGGCATTTTTGGCCAGGATACAAATCTCAGTAAACTTTGAAACAATTATGGAAATGTTTTACAGTTTCAAAACATGGTATAACTGATCACAATGGCTCAGTGGTTAGCACTGCTGCTTCACAGCGCGAGGGACCTGGATTCAGCTCCACCCTCGGGTGATTGTCTGTGTGGAGTTTGCACATTCTCCCCATGTCTGTGTGGGTTTCCTGCGGGTGCTCCGGTTTCCTCCCACGGTCCAAAGATGTGCAGGTTAAGTGGATTGGCCATGCTAAATTGCCCGTAGTGTTCAGGGATGTGTAGCTTAGGCAGGTTATAGGGCGATGGGTCTGGGTGGGATGCTCTGAGGGTCAGTGTGGATTTGATGAGCCGAAGAGCCTGTTTCTACACTGTAGGGATTCTATGAAAATATTAAAAATAATCAATAAAAACCATACCTGCCATTGAGGTGAAGACCACCTCAGGGATCCCAACTTCAGCTCATGTGGTTAAAGAGGCATGGTTACATCACCTCTGTAAGCCATTGCTGCTTGTCTCAATTGTGGACCCTGCTGCCTACAGAAAAGGGAATGATAATGTCACTGGACTAGAACTCCACAGACTAACTCTGGGGATTTAGGTTCAAATCCCATCACAGTAGCTGGTGGAATTCAGTTGATAAATTTAGAATTAAAAGCTAGTTTCAGTAACGGTGACTATGAAACTATCAACAATCATTGCAAAAATCCATCTGCTTCATTTTTGTCTTTTAGAGAAGGCAATCTGTCATCTTCACCTGCTGTACCCTATGTGTGACTCCAGATCCTCAACAATGTGGCCGACTCTTAACAGCCCTCTGAAATAGCCTAACATGCCACTTGGTTGTGGCAATTAGGGATGGTCAACAAATGTTGGATTTGCCAGTGGTGCTCTCATCCCATGAAGGAGTATAAACCTTTCTCTAAATCAAATGGCTGAACAATGGCATAGTGACTCAGTGTTAGCACTGCTGCCTCACTGCGCCAGGGACCCAGATTTGATTCCCGTCTTGCATGACTGACTGCGTGGAGTTTGCATGTTCTCCCAGTTTCTGCATGGGTTTCCTTTAGGTGCTGCAATTCCTCCCACAGTCCAAAAATGTGCAGATTAGGTGGATTGGCCATGCTAAACTACCATGCATTAGCCATGGGAAATATAGAGTAGGGGGCTGGGTCTGGGTGGGATGCTCTTTGGTGGGCTGGTGTAGACTTGTTGGGCTGAATGGCCTTTTTCCACGCTGTGGGGGATTCTACAAAACTTCTGAGGAAGGGTCACTGGACTCAAAATAATAATTCTGATTTCTCTTCACAGGTCATAGAATCCCTACAGTGTGGAAACAGGCCCTTTGGCCCAACAAGTCCACACTGACCCTTGAAGCATCCCACCCAGACCCATATAACCCACCTAACCTACATACCTCTGAACACTATGGACAATTTAGCATGGCCAATCCACCTAACCTGCACATCTTTGGACTGTGGGAGGAAACCAGAGCACCTGGAGGAAACCCACGCAGACACAGGGAGAATATGCAAACTCCACACAGACAGTCGCCCGAGGGTGGAATTGAACCCGGGTCCCCGGTGCTGTGAGGCAGCAGTGCTACCCACTGAGCCACTGTGCCGCCCCTACCAGACCTGCTGAGCTTTTCCAGTAATTTCTGTTTTTATAACTGAACAACTAACAGTTGACAAAACTGTGAATGAGTAAAGATCACCTCACAAGTGAAAACGTGTACCATATCGCAGTTTTTCAAAATTCTTGCTACACACCTTAATTAAAAAGATTAGTAAATGATCAGTTTTTATTATTATGAGATTGCACTTAAATTAGTTCAATCAAGAATATTATGTGTACAATTGATGTTCTGACATAATTAAGGTGGTTCTCAGTTCTTCAGTGGTAATTGCTCACTTGAAAACCATGAAATACAGTTCAATCCTAAACTTGGGTTAATATGCCAGTAAGTAAGGATATTTGTATGATTCCTTAGCTACATTGGTTTGATTATAAACTTGTTTATTGCAGCAGCTGAACAGTAATGAAACTGATGCTCAAATCTTACTTATGTACAGATTGAATTGTGACATAGCCTGTTCAATAAAAGAAGTACATTTGTAATTTGTGTTGCTACAAAAATGTGAACGCGATCAATCTCTTCACAATTACGATAGTAAAAGTGAATTTACAATGCTGCCGTAATACAAGGTCAATTCATACCAGATGGGTGTTCAAAAATATGCAGGTCTTAAGATGTCTGCCATATGGGGAACGAGTATCAATGTTTCATTACTTCACAGATTACTGAACAAGAATCAAATGTAATTAGAACTTGCGTCTGGAATTGAAGCACTATGTGTGGGTTGTAGCTTGTACAATAACCAGCAATGTGAATAGATTTATAAAAGTCTTCATATAATAGCAGAATTGCACAGGCTGCCATTACTTAATGCAGGGGAAAAAAAAAGTTATATCGGGCTGCCAGTGAGATGGGAAGGTTCGAGTGTGGAGTCTACGAACCAACTAATATGAGGGTAGTTCCAGTCCATGTCGACAAATAACTGTGACCTCACGAGTAGGGACATGAAAATGTTTCCACAGTGCTCTGACCACCCATCTGGTTTTCATCATATTGGTATTACAGCAGTATTGCAAAATCGTTTCTACCCAAAAGAAACTGAGAAGGTATTCATTTGCCTCTGCATTGTAATTTCAGCTCTGCTAAGTTCAATTACTGCAAATTGCAAACATGTTTATTTTACTAAATGAGTTATGCTGCAATGCAAATCACAATTTTGTGGTTATTTCAGCTGCAGAATGAGAAATACTTTCACTTTTATTTGTACCATGAAATTATATGAAGTAATTCTCAATATTGCTTTTCCTTTTCCCAGAGGAAGGACATTTTTTTTTAAAAGAAGCAAATTAAGCATAACAAATCCATAAGTATTTGTCAGCACCTGAATTTTACATCACTTACATTAGCCATACTGTTTGCTGATCACAGAAGGTCCTTCTCTAAACTATACACAGTCAGCCAGATGGAAAAATGGTGCCGACATCTCTCTATTTTACAAATTATTGAATAAGAATTAAATGTTTTGTGGTTTAAGTGATACCAATGATAACATTTCCAGTTTAACCTAAGCTAAAGATCAATAAATATAAGTTTATTACCTTTTTTATTTTTTAATTTCTGCTTTTCTTTAGATTAGCAGTCATATTTAACTCCACACCCAAGCTCATTATCAACGTATTATCTGAAGTTGCTCCGTAAGCCTGAACAGATTTTACTGCCAGATGGCTGCTTGCTGAGTCCTTGCTGATTGTTACAGTCTGCAGATTTAGAAATGATTGAATTTTTACATTAATTCTTGACCTGTGCACTAAATTTAAACATTGTTTATTTAAATCTCTATTCTATGTACATACACAGAAGCACACTTATGTGCATATAAGTGCACAATAGATGTATTGTAGAATCGAGCTGAAAACTACTTGACTGGATGTTACTGCATGAAAATAGTTACTGTGGGAAGTAAATTTTTTGGAGTTTTACCATCAAATGGAAGCTCCAATAGACTAAATCTTTTATAGTCTGTTGCGCGTAGTTTCTAAAACACAGCCTGACTTATGACCTTACCTTCTACAGACCATTTAGCCTAAATGGTATTTTCAACATCAGACTGTAATATATTTAAAAAGTAGCCAATCACTGACTTAGAACTACACAAAAACTCCATTTGAAACAAACAATAATAATGTGGATCATGCAAAAGCTGTCTAGCATGTACAGACAGACTGGTAGCATTTATGCAGTTTGCTGTTTATACAGCTGCTGTATCGATCCAAATCCAAAGGAAAATGAGCATTGGCTCCTTCATCACCAGTGCACTTTTACCTGTTGTGAAATGTTGAATTATCTCCTACACCAGGGTATGGTTTATCAACTTTTCAGCTTGGATGTAAAAAGCACCTTCCACATTTATTATCATGATTGCAATTACTTGTAACTTGAGAAATGGAAATATGAGAGTAATATTTTGACAATTTGTTTTGTAATGTTTTCCTGCAGACATTAATGAGTGTTTGTTGGAGACCCAGAAATGCAAATTTGGGGAAACCTGTATTAATACAATTGGTTCCTTTAAATGCCAGAAAACGATTACTTGTGGAACAGGCTATGAACAAGTGGATGATCATTGCCAAGGTTTGAAATAAGTCTGAAGTACTTTAATATTTAATGTTCTTAATCTGTTGACTTTTTCTTTGCTGAATTCAATTACGTGATCATTCTATAAGTTAACGTTAATTACTGAATTTACATTTACATGTAGAATAATGTGCCTGGAACAGCAACTGGCGCAACTGAAAATGAGGTGCTAACCTGGTAAAGTGACAACACAGGACTACATGCATGCTAAGTAGCAACCCAACACACTGTAAATAGAGTTAAGTGGTCCCTCCATAAATGAGTTAAGTCCACAATCCAGTTGTCAGTTGTGGCGGGTAGTTAAGCATCTAACAGAACCAGGAAGACTCGTGAATATTCCCTTTTCAACAAAGGCAGAGAGCATTAATGCTAAGTGGTGAGAAATCATTTTCAGTCAGAGGTGCTGAGTAGATGATAGTTGTCAGTCTACAACCACTGTGCTGTGATTCACTCCATGTAACACTAAGAAATAGCAGAGTACAGTGTACACAGTACAGGCTGCAGGTCTTGACAACATCCCAGCTGCAGGGCTGAAATTGTGCATTCTAGAACCAGCTGTGTTGCCATCCAAGGTAAAACCAAAAACGGCGGTTGCTGGAAATCTGATCCAAACACAGAAATCACTGGTGAAACTCAGCAGGTCTCGCAGCATCTGTAGGGAGAAAGCAGAGTTAATGTTTCACATCCCAGTGACTGTTCATCAGGTGCACAGTTCTGATGAAGAGTGATTGGGCTTGAAACGTTAACTCTGTTTTCTACCCACAGATGCTGCCAGACTTGAAGAGTTTCCCCAGTGATTCCTGTTTTTGTTTGACAGTAAAGGTGTTTGAGAATAAATACAGCATTGACATCAACCCATTAATGTGCAAAATTGCTCAACACAAAGTACAACATTGTACAAGGCAGGTATCTCTATCAAGAGATTCCCAACTTGCAGATGGTTGTCAATAGAAGCCTTTAGTATTGGTATCAAGTTACTTACCAATAATCTGTTCAATGATGCTCGTTCTGCCAGGACAAGCCAGCTCCAGATCTTAATACAACCAGATGAACACAATCTGAATTTCATTTGTGAAGTGAGAGTGATTGCTCTTGACATTAAGGCGGTATTTCACTAATCAAGGCAGTTCTACTTAAACAAAGCCAGTGGGGATCGTGGGGGAACACTCCAGTAGCTGCTGCCTTATCTAGCACAAAAGAATGGTTGGTGCCTCAGAAAGGAACTTTTTCCACTTGGCTGGAGTATCTCTTTGTTATTCCTGGCACCTACCAGTCTGCAACTACCTGATAGGAGATATACAGCAAATTCCTCCACTTGAGTCAGGGAAAAAAATCCATAGACTCCCATTGACATCACAGCACACAAGTTGGCGTGTGTCCACTAAATTTCCACTCTACCTAAGTCTAGCAAAACAATGCTGTTAAAGTCGGAATTGTTGATAATGGAGCTGCTTAATTTTAACTGCTCACTGTTGCATTTCCACTCAACAGGGCAATTAAAATTCCTCTCATGCAATATAAAACGCCATTAACAAGGTTCTACCTGTTTCTTTGGGCTCACCTAAGGTGATGGTGAGAACCCTATCTATGTTGAAAAATAACTGGTTATTTATATGTTGAGGCTTCTAGCCCAGACTCGATTGTGACCACTCTGCTGTATCCTGTCCAGCATGATGTGTTTTCTTATGTAGCATGTCAGCACTTGCTGAATCTGAAATTTTATATTTTGGCCACCCACATTTCATACTGTATAATCACCCATTTTTCACATCGTATAATTGTTCACATTCCACACCATGTAAACACCCACATTTCACACTGTTATAATCAATAGTCTGCCAGAAACATATTTAATGATTGTAGTTAAACCAGTGCGGCAAATGTCTTAGAAGTAAATTTCCTAGTGAGGCGTTCTGCAGTTGCATTCACTTTCAAATTAGACTACCAACTCCACCTTGTGGCTGAATACTGTCAACAGAATGGACAGATACAGGCAAAACTCAGAAACCTGAGGCATCAGTATAGATAGCAGCTTTGTTGGCAATATGTCACCAATAATAACAACAATTTAGGACCTTTCATGTATTAAAATATTCCTTGGTGTTGTACAGGAATGTTACAAAACACAATGTGATACTGAATCATGTGAGAAGATATCAGGGAAAATGACTGCACCATAATTGCTATGCCTCACTAAAAATTCATTTTCGTTATCTATGATCAAACCTTTTTTGATCCTTTTACACACATAAAAATGTACACAATGCCAAATATAGAAACACATCACAAGGAAAGTGCCAATTAGCTAATAAAGAATGCCTCGCAACAATTCCAGATAATTAACACTGTCCCAGGATGAAAAACATTCAGCTGGAAAAAAAATTCTTCATTACCTAGTGTTGTTGCTTACGATAAATTGCTTCCATGCTACTTGTTATTATTGTATGTCTGTAAAGGGAAGTGGCCTAGTAGTGCCTAGATAATTCTTGTACTAGCATCCTTCTGCAAAATGAATTAGATAAACACAGTCTTGCTTCATGATTAACACAATGCTGAGGATTGGATGCTGACGCACTCTCTTTTTTCCATTTCCAGATATCAATGAATGTGAGCGAGGCAATCACAACTGCGCAATAAATTACGAATGTCAGAACACTCCAGGGTCATTCCGTTGTCATCTAAAAATGCGTTGCTCTGAGGGATTTCTGCAGGATTCACAAGGCATCTGCCATGGTAATAGACTTTCCGAAAGAAAGCTTAAGAGACAAAATTAATTAAAAGTTGAATCCAGTTTAATATTTTATAGAATTGTACATTCAAGTAATTTAGTAAAAACGAAAGCCAGCAGTTGAATTTGAATCTGTTAACTCATTCAGTGCACCTTTTGAGACGCTTACAGTGAATTAGGTAAATTTCTTTCACTGATTACAGTGAAGCTGAATTCTGGAGATATAAGCAACATCAAAAATTTTAAGGACTCAACGTAACAAACGTTTAATTGATAAATTCATAATGACATAATACCGATACCTGTTTGTTTCAATTTAGTTCAGTGTTCATTATTTCTCAACTTACTTCTAATTTAACAGAACGGCTCCAGAAAGCACTACTATTTCTCCCACTTGCGGTCTTTAAACCTTAGGTATTCTTCAACCCAGGGGGGGTTCCAAAATATCCCATTTTAAAAATTATTTTTAAAACTCAAATTATGATGCAGAAACAAATCATCCCTCCACCCTTCACCCCACAACACTTAAGCTGCTGTTGTGGTACACCCAAGTAGCCAAGGCCTAAATGTCTACAGATTGACCTGGCTACGCCTTTGAAATGCTTTCTTTGTGATTGTGATGATTGCAATTACTTGAAATGAAATTATTATTGTGGATGATTTTTTCTGAAAAACCAGTTGAAGAATAATTTCTGGTGTTTTCTTTAGGTGAAGGCAAATTATTTTTGGACCATGGTAGCGAGCTTTGATGAACTGTGAATTCAAAGAAGCAGTACATCTAAATGCATTCCAGAAACAACTGGGAAATAACATCATTCTTATAAATTTAAGATAATTCCGTTGTGAAATTGTTGACAGCTTCTACCCCACTTGGAAGCAGCATAGAGCATATTTTCAATCCACCATAAAAATGTAGCCTTATTTCCACGGAGAAGCAAATATTTGCCTTCAATGGAAGTGTTAATTCAGAAGGAACAGATACTTTGAATGAATCAGTTGCCTACAGAATGCTGCAGCTGTGCAGAGACACTGCGACATGACTCTGTCTTGCCTTTTGATTCCTATCACCTGGCACACTTAAAATCAAGCCAAAGCTTGAAGCAAAATGCTGCTTTTATGCAAATCGTAACTTCGCTGAGAAAATCACATGTAATTGTTTAGATTGAAACAGACTTCTGCCCCCAACCAAAACAAAATCGCGTTTTCTTTTAGAGAAAAGCATGCAAATGCTGTTACTTTTTTCCCCAGGAATGGGCTGTACCCAATCCTTCACTCAGCACTGGTCAGCATCCAAGGGAAAAAGTAGCATTTGGGTGTAATGTGCATAGTTTTGATTAATTGCATGCTGATTTTTAGGAATAAAATCTGAGGCACATTACTCCACAAACACAATACCCTTGATGAATGTAATCCCGCAGTATTGTGCACAGGCATGCATATGCATGACTGCTGCCTTATATACAGGAAATCATTTCAATAAAATACTGAAAAGGTAGTTAGACATCATAATGACTTGGAATGTATCATTGTTCAACTATGAAACTGATGGCCACAAATATGCCATTTTATGTGGAAAGTCAGAGGTTGATGTCAGTGATTCCCAGTTCTCCATTGCACACACTGTTGAAGACCCCCCCACCCACCACCGAGCGAAATCCTTCAAAATTGTCTGAACTGACTTGAGCTTCCACTATTAATCTTTCTGTAAAAACCCTTGAAAACATTATGTTTTGTTAAATGCAGCGTAACTAGGTTTATATCTGTGTACTAACTTCTTAATTACTACTAAATACCTTTGTACTGCTGAAAACCCATTTTACATTTGTACAATATGAAATTTCTCAATTGAATTTCAGATTTAAAAAAATGTTTATATTCATTCAGTTTCTATCTTAATCCCCATGTGCATATCCTAGTCTTTAATTTTTAGTCTTTGAATAATTACAAAGTTGTGACAGGCAAATCCAAGCCACAGAGGTCATCAGATCTTTGTGGGCAATTTTTAAAAGGCAGCAGTGAGCACCATTATTTCACTAATGGCTGCAAAGGCAGGGTCATTCACAATCAAATTTTGTGTTTTACATTGTTATGCTAGAGTAAAAAAAAGTAACCAGTCTGAAAAATATCCACCATGCTTTATAAAAGCTCTAGACTTAAAACAAAGAGTAATGATGCTTTGTATTACATATGCTGAATGAACCTCAATGCATATTGTACAGCTGTAGGTTCCAACGTTTGTTTTTAAGCATCGGTGTGCAGTCATGAAATTGTGTTATTTTAGCGCAAGTACAAATACCATAATAATCATAAATCAAAACAGTAACTAGGTACTGTGGCTCAGCGGTTAGCGTTGCTGCGTCACAGCAGCAGGGACCCGGGTTCAATTCCACCCTTGGGCGACTGTCTGTGTGGAATTTGCACATTCTCTCCGTGTCTGCATGGGTTTCCTCTGGGTGTTCCGGTTACCTCCTGCAGTCCAAAGATGTGCAGATTAGGTAGATTGGCCATGCTAAATTGCCCATAGTATCCAAAGATGTTTAGGCTAGGTGGATGAGCCATGGGAAATGCAGGGTTATAGGGCTAGGTAGGCGGGTTAGGTCTGGGTAGGATACTTTTCAGAAGGTCGGTGTGGACTCGATGGGCTGAATGGCCTGCTTCCACACTTTAGGGATTCTATGATTCTATGACTATTTGTCACGAGAAAAATCTAAGCGCAGCAGTCTTGTTGAAACAATAGAAACAAAATAGTGTAATATTGCTATGTACACATTATTAGATAAAACGACAATATGGAACTGAATATGTAGTCCGACCAAAGCTGGAATACTGTGAACAGTTTTGGGTCCCTTATCTAAGGAAGAATATACTGGCAATCTGGAGAAGGTTCACTATGTTGATTCTGAGTTTGGAGGGACTATCTAATAGGAGAGGTTAAGTAGCTTAGGACTTCACCCATTGAAGTTTAGAAGAATGAGAGACGACCTTATTGAAACATACATGATTCTTAGGGGATTTAACAGGGTAGATGGTGAAAGGTTGTTTCCATCTCTGGGGACAGAGGGCACAATGTCAGAATAAGGAGTTGCATGGTTAAGTCAGAGATGAGGAGGAATTTCGATTCTTAGAGCGGATTTGTGAAATGCTATGCTACAGTGGTTGGGTCATTAAGTAGATTCAAGGCTGTGATTAAATTCTTAATCAGTAAGGGAATGGAGATGTAATAAGGAAAAGGCAGGAAAGTGGAGTTGAAGGTAATCAGATCAACCATGATCTCATTGAATGGTGGAGAAAACTAGACAGGCTGATTGGCCTACCTTTGCTCCTACATTGTATGGTCTTATGGTCTTAACATTTATTCAGGGCCACCACTCAACATTTTACTGAACTATTTAAGGGTTATTAAACTGATGTAGGCATGTCAGTGATGGATATTTTATGGCAAAACATGATTATTTATTAATATTTGTTAATATTAATTTTCATTACAGACATTAATGAATGCACTGCTTTACCTCTGCCTTGCAAACCTGGGTTCAATTGCATAAATACTATTGGATCTTACACATGCCAAAGAACCGTCATCACCTGTGGAAGGGGTTATCATGCCAGTCCTGATGGTAGTCATTGTGTTGGTAAGTACAGTTCGCACAATCTGCAAGGACCCAGTCACTGAATTCTCATGTCATATTTTAGAACTATGGAAGAAACTTTACTTTTGAATCGCTGAAATGTCAATCCTTTAGCACATAATGTGGTTTAAAGAACTGATGGAGTCAATTTTTTTTTAACTGTAGTGAAATCTATGAATCTTTGTTGGCACAGATGTTGATGAATGTCAGAGTGGAGTGCATCGATGTGGCGAAGGACAAGTCTGTCAGAACATACCTGGGAGCTATCGCTGCGATTGCAAGAGTGGCTATCAGTACAACTCTCTCAGCAGAACATGCATTGGTAGGCAAAATATTAGTATTAATTTTCAAGATTGTTCTAGAAAGTCCAAATGTTCTGAGAACCCACAATGATAAATTAGCTTCTATAGTGCAACATGTACATTTGATGGTTTTTAGCCATCTGGCCAAAGTGGACTGGAAGCAGATACTTACAGGAAAATCCACAACAGAGCAGTGAGAGACTTTCAAAAGAACAATAGTAGGAGAGCAGGACCAGCATGTTCTTGTAAAGGTGAAGGGTGATACCAACAGAGAACCATGGATGTTGTAGCAGCATGAATTGCAGTGGTTCAAGAAGTCAGTTCAACACCATCTTATCAAGGGTAATTGGGGATGGGCAATAAATGCTGGCCAGCAAGCAATGCCCATATCCCATGAGTGAATGTAAAAAGCTACAATTTTGAATACCAAACAATTTACTTCTATCAAAGTTGAAATGTCCACAGGGCTGTAATCTGGGGCCTATGTACAAGAGTCAGAATTTCTGAAAATATTTCTGAAAGTTTTGCATATCTCAGAATCTTCTGACAGCCTGTTATGGCAGAGGCCCATTACTGCAGCATTAAGAGATGTGGTGAACTCTTTTTAAAAACAGCAGACCTGAGCAGTTTGACCAGTTTGGGTCCTACACCGCTTTGATCACGAAGAAAGTTTTCACCATGATGCCCATAGTGTCTTCACCGAAAATAGTTACATTTTTTGGCAGCCCTCTCCTACATCATATTCTGAAGCTGAAGGGCAAACAGTCTGAGATCAGGTTCACATTGGGACTAATGACATAGGCAGAATGAGGGATGAGGTCCTGCAACAAGATATAGGAAACTAGGCAGCAAAATAAAAAACAGGACCTCAAAAGTTGTAATCTCTGGTTTAGTCCTGCCACATGCTGGTGTGTATAGAAGAGATGAATGCATGGTTGGAGATTTGAAGCAGTAGGAAGGGTTCTCGATTCCTGGATCACTGGTTTCACTTCTTGGGAAGATGGGGACCTGTACAAATGTGACAGGTTGTGCCTGAACGAGAATTGGACCAACATCCTTGCAGGGTGGTTTGCTAGTGTAGTTGGTAGGGGATTAAACTAATCGGCAGAGGTACGAATGCCGAGTAGAGGTACGGTCGGGTATGATGCACAAACAATTATAGAAGACCCAAGTCAGAAGGCACTGCAAATGCAGTCAGGTTAAGGGAGTATGACATGTCTGGATATCTTTTATTTTAATGCAAAGAATCTTGCAATTAAGGCAGATGAATTGAAAATGTTGATTAATGCATGGGGACGTGTTATCATTGCTATCACGGACACTTGGTTAAGGGAGGGGCAAGACTGGTAGCTCAATATTTCATTGTATAGAATCTTTAGGTGAGATAGGGCGGAGGTGTAAAAGAAGAGGTGGTGTCGCAATATTGATCAAGGAGGCAATTACTACAGTAAGGAAGGGTGATAACTTAGAAAGTTGCTCATTGAGGCCATATGGGTAGAACTTAAAACAAAAAGGGGGTAATCCCTGTACTAAGGGTGTAGTATAGAATTCCAAAAGTTAGAGAGAGATCAAAATAGCCCCAGCCTATGTTGGCTAATCTAAGAGAAGTGTAAAGATAATAGGATAATAATACGAGGGGATTTCAACTTTCCCAAAATTATCAGGAAAAGACAAGGTGTGAAAGATTGATAGGGGACAAAATTCTTAACAATTGTCCAGGAGGGCCTTTTAAGCAAGTAGGTAGAAAGAAGAGAGCAGTGCTGGAAATAATTTTAGGGAACAAAGCTGAGAAACTGGTAGATGTGGCATTGTGGTGATAGTGACCATAAGTCAGTAAGATTTAAGATAATAATAATAGATAAGGGCAAAGACAGACCAGAACTGTGCATTGAGTATAGACTTTGGGAGGTCTATTGCGGCTGTACAGGACATTGGTTAAGCCACTTTTGGAGTACTGCGTGCAATTCTGGTCTCTCTGCTGTAGCAAGGATGATGTGAAACTTGAAAGGCATCCGAAAAGATTTACAAGGATGTTGCCAGGGTTGGAGAGCTTGAGCTATAGGGAAAGGCTGAATAGGCTGGGGCTATTTTCCTTGGAGCATCGGAGTCTGAGGGGTGGCTTTATAGAGGTTTATAAAATCATGATGGGCATGGATAGGGTACATAGGCATGGTCTTTTCACCAGGGTGGGTAGAGGGCATAGATTAAAGGTGAGAGGACAAAGATTTAAAAGGGACCTAAGGGACAACTTTTTCTCGTAGAGAGTGGTGCATTTATGGAATGAGCTGCCAGAGGAAATAGTGGAGGCTGGTAAAATTACAACGTTTAAAAGGCATCTGGATGGGTTTGTGAATAGAAAGGGCTTAGAGGGATATAGGCCAAATGCTGGCAAATGGGACTAGATTTATATAGGATATCTGGTCGGCATGAATGAGTTGGATTGAAAGGTCTGTTTCTGTGCTGTATAGCTCTAAGACTCTATGACTCTAAAGATTTTGAATTTAGATTGATTTTAATAAGATAAGGCAGGATCTGGCCAACCTGAATTAGAAGCAAATACAGGAAAATCCACAACAGAACAGTGGGACACTTTCAAAAGAACAACAGTGGGAGTGCAGGACCAACATGTTCTTGTAAAGGTGACGTGTGATACCATCAGAGAACCATGGATGTTAAGGGATGTACAGGATTGGATTAGAAACAAATACAAAGCTTATGGTGGATAGCAAATGCTCAAAATCGTGGCTGTTGTTCAACAGTATAGAAAGGGCAGGGGGTTGCTTAAAAAAGAAATTAGGAGAGTGAAGAGGGGACAGGAAAAAGTACTGGTGGCTAACTTTAAGGAAAATGCAAAGATATTTTCTAAGTATAATATGAGGCAAGAGAATAACCGGGAAAGAATAACTCCAATTAGGGACTGAAGTAGTGATATGTGTGTGGAGTCAGAAGACAAAGCTGACGTTCTAAATGAGTACTTTGCATCTGTCTTCACAATAGAGAAGGATGATGTGGGTCTAGAAATCGGGGAGGTGGAGTGTGATATACTTGAACAAATTAAATGGGGGAGTTCGAAACTAGGGACTTTTTTTCAGGTGAGAGGAAAAAGATGTTACAGAAATGAGGGGAGATGGAATGAACTGTCAGAGCAAGTGGTGGATGCAGGTGCAGTTACAACTTTTAATAAGTAAGTAGATGAATAGGAAAAGTTTGGAGGGATATGGGCCCAATATAGGCAGGTGGGACTAGTTTAGTTTGGGAACCTAGTTGAATGGACTTGTTGGATTGAAGGGTCTGTTTCCATTCTATATGACTCTATAAGATGTATCTAAAGCTGCATGGGAGGCAAGGGAGGAAATTGCAGGGGCCCTGACATTAATTATCAAATCTTCTTTGGCTACAGGAGGGTTACAGCAGACTGGCAGATAGCTAATGTAGCACCATTATTCAAGAAGAGTGATAGGGCTAGATTGGGAAATGATAGGTAAGTGAGTCTCACAGCTATGGTATGGAAACTATTGGAAAAAAGTTCTGAGCGACAGCATTAATCTCCACTTGGAAAGGTAAGGATTAGTCAAGGATAGACATGATGGACTTGTAAAGAGGAGATCACGTTTAACAAATTTCATTCAATTTTTTGAGCAAGTGACTAAGTGTGCAGATGAGGGTACCATGGTCTATGTACTCTACATAGACTTCAGTAAGGCTTTTGAAAAGGCCTGGCATGCCAGACTGGTCAAGAAACTAAGTGTTCATGAGTTTCAGGGCAATTTGGCAAATTTGATCCAAAACTGGCAGCATGACAGGAAGCAGAGGGTGATGATCAAAGGGTGCTTTGTAACTGGAAGCCCGTGTCCAATGATGTACCACAGAGTTTGGTGCTGGATCTCTTACTGTTTGTCGTGTTTGTTAATGATTTATTCACGAATATAGGAGGTATGATCAGAAAGTTCACAGATGACACAAAAATTGGTGCTTTTAGGGGGAAAGCCTTAGACTACAGGATGACATAGACATGGTTAATAGGATGAACAGTGGCCAATGAAATTTAATCTTGAAAAGTGTGAGGTGATGCATTTTGGGAAGACTAACTAGACAAGAAAGTTCACTTTGAATGGTAGGACCCTATGGTAGGAAGTATGGATGATCTGAGGGACTTTGATGTGCGTATCCATAGATCTTTTGAAGGACAGATAGGTGATGTGGTTAAGAAGGCATTTGGGATATTTGCCTTTATTAGTTAGGACATCGAATCCAAGAGAAAGGGAGTTATGATGGAGCTATTTGTAATGTTAGTTAGACCACAATTGAAATACTGTGTGCCTGTTGCCTCACCAGGATGTTGCCTGGGCTGGAATGATGAAGAGAGCTATGAAGAGAGACTAGATAGGTTGGGGTTGTTTTCCTTAGAGCAAAGGGGGCTGAGGGGAATCTGATTAAGGTGTACAAAGTTCTGAGGGACATAGTCAGGGTAGATAGGAAGAAACCTTTCCCTTTAGTAGAAAGGTCGATAATCGGGGCCACAGTTTTAAGATTTTAAACAAAGGTTTAGAGGGGATTTGTGGAAAAGACATCTCACCCACTGCATTGTGGATATCTGGAACTCACTGTCTGAAAGGGTGGTAGGGGCAGGAACCCTCGAGACATTTATGAACTGTTTAGGCGAGCATTTAAAACATCATGTCATGCGAGGCTACAGGCCAAGTGCTGGAAAATGAGGTTAGAATAGACGGATGTTTGATCAACATGGATATGATGGGCTGAGGGGACTCTTTTTTTATGCTGTAAAAACATTATGACTTTATGGCTTCATTAGTACTCGTGATGCAGTACATCAACATTGCTCTGGGACATGGACACATGAATTTAAATAACTGAGTATCTTGTAGTAGTCAATTACTTGCACTTATGTCATAATTTCTGACAGATGTACATATGATTGAGGTGAAAACAGCATTGTGACACAGTGTGCCGCATTTTCTGTTACTTCCACCTCATTTACGCTACATGTTAATCATAGTGGCAGTTATCCCTGGTGTCCTGACCAATATTTATCTCTCAATCAACACTCTCAGAAATGGATTATTTCTTCATTACTACATTGCAGGTTGTGGTAATTTGATGGGCACAAATTGGCTGCTGTGTTTCTTACATTACAACATGGACTATAATTCAAAGCTCCAAAGCACTTTGGGACACCCTGTGGCTATGAAAGATGCTATATAATTGCAATACTTTCTTTTACTAGTACAGACATTTTACCTTGCATGAAAAAATTATGCCCTGACTGCTGAGGTTTCCCTCTATCACATTATGCCAAATGTAAAATCTACCCCGAAATAATGCAATGGGCTATATAGTACTTCAAGTGATTTTCAAAAAAAATCTAAAATTGTGCTTTAAAAAAATTATGTCATTCTTTAAAGAATTTGTAAAGTTGCATTAATATAGCTGAAAACAAGAGTACTCACTAAAAATAAACATTTTATTCAGTCCAACAACTGTGAGTGATGTGTGTTTAGTTTAGTGCAAAAGACTTAAAATCATTCAGATTATTTTATAATTTAATTGAATTACAGTGGTCGGTTATCAACAAATTTAAAAAATATAATCACAACCCTTTGAAATATGACTCTTTATTGTCTTTGTCCTTTAAAGTTCCAACTTAGTCTTTTTGAAGACTTGCAAATGAGAGCAATTAGCAGCATCTCCCTTCCTCCTGGAGGCAAAGTTTTGTGGGCAGTGCTTATTTCTAACTTGATGCTTTTAAAACAAACATAAAAGACCACAGAAGCTTATGCTGACTGTGTTTTGTAACGAAAAGTCCATGATCTTTTGTGCTCATTATGCTGATATTGCTGAAACTGCACTGAAAAAAGTAACATTTCCAGGCAACACTTCTAATCAAGCTTAACCTAACGTCCAACCTTGAAACTGAAAGACCAGCTGCACACAGTAAAGGAACATTCATTCACTCCTGTGGCACTTAACCACAAAACTTTCTTTTAATTAGCTCCATGGGTTCCATTCCTCTCCGATCTAGAGAAAACGGTTTCTGGGTGGCTTCTCTGAGATAAATCTACCTCTCTATAGGAACAAAAACAAAGTTGCTGGAAAAGCTCAGCAGGTCTGGCAGCATCTGTGAAGAAAAAACAGTGTTAACGTTTCGGGTCCGGTGATCCTTCCTCAGAACCTTCTTCCGTTCTGAGGAAGAGTCACCAGACCCGAAACGTTAACACTGTTTTTTACTTCACAGATGCTGCCAGACCTGCTGAGCTTTTCCAGCAACTTTGTTTTTGTACCTCTCTATAGCGTTCTGAAGAAGGGTCACTAGATGCAAACTCTGCTTTCTCTCCACATCTTCTGCCAGGCCTGCTGACTTTTTACAGTAATTTGTTTTTGTTTCTGATTTCCAGCATCTGCAGTTCTTTTGGTTTTTTTAAAGTTACCCCTCTAATAGGCTTGTTTGGTGATACCAATGCATTTTCCCTGGCATTCTATTCAGGATTAATAGGCAGTGAAGGAAAGAACTGGAGCCAATATTTGAACTTTTCTTTACAAATCCATATTAGACATATTGAGCCAAAAGCTCCCACATGTTCTAGAAGTGTGTAATCATATTTCTGAACAGGTTGATTAATAATATCTAAAATGAGTATTATCTTTGAACACAATGGTAATGCTGAAGCTTCTTCTTGGAGCTAGAGGAATCTGTTGGTGTCGTATGCTCTGGCATTAGCCTTAAGTATCATGATGATGTGCAGGCTGGATAATTTTGCATAACAAAAGAATCTCCAAAAGGACAATGCCTTCCATCAGGAATACACACTGTCTGAAGAAGAATCAAAAGAATTCATTGAAATTGGTCTGGGCCTGGATTGGAGTTGGAGTCTTACTGTGTAGGCCAGTGGCGTTATCCTTAGCAATCATTCGCCTCATGACAGAACTGAATAATCAGGCTTTGCGTGTCGCAAGAGCAGTTATTTTTAACCATTGAAAGAATAGCAGAAAAGAAGGAGACTTTGCCTTAATGTCAAATGGATAATTGTCAATCTCCAGCAATCTGAAAAGCTGCCCAGAATACTGCTTTGTCGATATAGCTGCGTTTGATTGAACAGCTTCTGGTTGCATTCACTTCCAGAGTAATCAATGTGCAATATGGCCAACGAGGCCACCATGCTGGACTACCCCTGTGGGAAATGTGAACTTTTGAAATACTTTTTGCATTTCTAATATGTTTCAAACCTTCTTCATGTTATGAGTTATGAATTCTTTTTAGTACTGCAATTTACTTTTTTATGCATTCCTGTCACATTCAGGATTAATATGAGATGGTTTGGGTTATTCAGAACCACATGGATGGATGTATTCTTTGTATGCTAAGGATATGCCGTTGAGTCATGCCCATGGTTTATAATCATGGATCGCGATCACAATTGATGACTTAATGCAAGTATTGACAGATAACAAGACCAGAAAATGACAACACAGATTTCAAAGGGTTCTTTGTACAGATTTCAAGAAGACAGAAGAGAAAAGAGGAAGGAATAGGAATTCATGAACTTCTGTAGCCACTTGGGTCAATGGGAAGCAAGAACCATCTGAACAAGGATATCGATCATTTTCTTTAATTTAGTGTAACAGAACTGCTTAGTAAATTTTCCTGATACCACTGAATCAAGTGTTTTCTTCTCCAAAATTTGTTATTGGGCTATAGGGAGAGGCTGAATAGACTGAGGCTATTTTCCCTGAAGCATCGAAAGCTGAGGGGTGATCTTATAGAGCTTTATAAAATCACGAGGGGCATGGATAGGGTAAATAGACAAGGTCTTTTCCCCGGGGTGGGTAGAGGGCAGAATTTTAAGGTGAGAGGGCAAAGATTTTAAAAGGACCTAAGGGGAAACTTTTTCACACAGAAGGGTGGTGCATCTATGGAATGAGCTGCCAGAGAAAGTGGTGGAGGCTGGAACAATTATAACATTTAAAAGATATCTGGATGGGTATATGAATAGGAAGGGTTTAGAGGGATATGGGCCAAATGCTGGCAAATGAAATTAGATTTATTTCAGATATCTAGTTGGCATGGACGAGTTGGACCAAATGATGTGTTTCAGTGCTATTTATCTCTATGATTCTATTTAACCTCTGCACTTTTGAATGCAAAATCTTGCAAGAAACACTTGCGTAGCCACATTCACAAATTTGTTCAAGGTCTTTGTGCTACATAAACGCATTTTTTAATCCTAGCACATTTTTCAACTGTATCAATTGAGATAAGTCAATAAGAAATGCTTGTTTCCATGGCTATCTTTGGAATGGAGAACAAGTGTGGAGCAAGCAAGTCCAGAACCATAATGGGTCAAATGACGTTTTCCCTCCTTTTTTTTCAATTTCTCGGACATTATATTGATGGACACCTATTGCATCCAAAATGGTATGAAAACTCAGCTCATAAACTTAAAAAAACATTTTAACTTGATAATACACAGGCTAAGTATAAACATTACATAGGCAAGCACTCTTGGGTTCTGTTGGCTGTAGTTTATCTAAGGCATTGATGTTATTACTTGTGGGTCATTTACTCAAGTCTAGTTGGATAAATACTCAGCCAAATACATCATTCCAGTGCATAAAATTCTGATCCACTTACATTCCATCCCACTTGCATTACATAGTATTATTATAAATGAAATAATTCTTCTGAAGTTTTGAGTAATTTCTCCACCTATTGAAGTGCAAAATTACTTACTCGGCTATGAAAAGTCATTTTTATGTAAAATACCTTTCGAACATCATTTTGATGACTGTAGACTTGCTAAAGTGGAGAATGTAAAAGAGATGATTAATACTGCACAAAGGTTGGCAAACTGATGCTTCTATTTTTGGGTTGTACATGAACTGTTCCACACATTCTAACTTGGCATTTGCAAATAAATGAATTTTCTATTTAAAATTACATTCATGGATGAAACCAATGGTGCACACAGTATTTGGTCTGATGCAAAAATAAGTTTACTCCGAAGAATTGTGACAAAGAAATGATACATTATTGATAGGAATCCAACACCTTCATACCAAACAAATGCCTGTGTCCTAGCCTCTGATTTCTTTTTTATGACTATCTGTGTAACATCTAACATGCATACTGTACCTTTACACGCACAGACATTTAATCTTTGCATCGCTGAATTCAGCTAAGCCAGATAGATTCAAGTTTCCTAGAGAATTGGTTGCTGGAGCTTGAAATGAATAATGAAAGGCATCTTTATTGGAAAGGATTGGTTAATTTCTGCTTTTGCACTATCTCATTTTTGTCCTGTCATTGAATCTTGCTTGCTTCTGGCAGATGTTAATGAATGTTGGCGCTATCCTGGTCGACTATGTGCACATACTTGTGAGAATACCCCTGGGTCCTATTACTGTACCTGCAGCACTGGATTCAAACTAGCTCTTGATGGCAAGAACTGTGAAGGTATTTTTAATCGTTGTGCGGTCAGTAATAAGAGCGATAGACATGAAAACTTAAAGTAATATGCATGTCATAAACATTGCATTACATACCATAGTTCATTAAAGAATGTATGCTTATGAAAAATGCATTACCTAGCTTAAAGTTGCCTCTGATCAGGCCAAGTCTTACCAAAAATACATTTTCTTCATCCTCGTTGTGCCATTTTGTCGTACAATCACCAAAAAAACAGTTCAATTTCCCTTACCCTGGGGAGGCTGATCTCAACCTAGTCTCAGCTTAGAAAATTCTTAACAATTACTCCAATTTTTGAATTGTCAGGGCTTTTGTAAACTCTGTAGGAAGCCTTGGCAACGTGTTTCAGGAGACTGCAGACAAGTGAGCAATGTCCTTTCTCATCTCTTGCTTCATTTTCTACAGAAGCTTTGGAGGTATTGGATGGGGCTCTCTCCTGTGATCCTGACCAAAACTCTTCACATCAGCATTCTCATGGCCACTCGCTCTAGACATCAGAAGTAACCTTGGAGCTCCTTTCTCACCGTCATTGACAAAGTGGCCTCCAAATACTGACAGATTTTCATTTTCCTACATGTTCTCTGCATGTACAAGCTGTGCAATGTCACTTTCAGCCCTTGCAAAACTCTCCTAAGATTTCATCCTTAGCATGCTGTCTGACGGATTCTCCTTTATTTCAAGCCAGCACCCTTTTTAAAATACTTTTTATCAATATTCTTTGAGTATCTCAAATAATTCAGTCAAGTCTTGCCTCTTTCAGATCCCAAAATGCCTCACACCTCCTCATTTCAGCTACTTCTCCATTCTGAAATCACCAATGATAACGTAGACCATAAGGTATATTCATCTGGCTTATCCATCAGCTCTGACTGCATCACCTTTTAAGTTGTGCCCTACAACTTTTTTCTGGCTAATATGAACTGTCATTCCCAAGTTTGTTTTAGAAAGACAACTTGAAGCTCCTTTTCTTCAGTGCATAAAGCTGAAGTTTATTTTTAGCCACGGTTCCCAAGTAGCAACCAAGAGCAAGGTCATTGGACAATTTCCTTCTTCCGAACATAGGGACACTGATTCCAATTACTTTGCTCGTTCTGCCACTATGGCATATTTGTTTACTACAACAAAATTAGAATGTCTTGAGCTTCTCTCAGTGGTTGGTGCTAATGTCATATTATAAAATCCTTAACAGTAATGTTCAAAACAATTACTCAGAAGTTGCGAGGTGATTTTTATTTTAGAAATTTGATTCCATAACCATCATAGATCATTGTTGAGCTGCCTTGTTTTAGTTAAAGATGATATCATTCCCAATTCCGATATAGAATGGTATTTAAAAATTAACGAAGTAAGACAGCATAGAATCGATGAATATGATGAAGCAATTTTATCTCTCTATTTTTCTCTGTAGATATAAATGAATGTGAGAACAATATATGTGGGCAGGAATGTGCCAACATTTATGGCTCCTACCAGTGTTATTGTAGACAAGGTTACCAACTGACTGAACTAGATGGACATTCCTGTGAAGGTAAGGGGAGCCAGAGCAAGATATGTCTTTCTTATGTTAATAGTCTTTTATGTATTACAGTTCTATGGCTGAGTAAGGCCATAAATCACCTGCAAAATTCTTTTACTAATTGCTCAAATCAAGATGAACTAAAGTGTAAGCTGCACCAAGACAAGCAGTTTTATGGTGATATTATTTACATCTGAGCTTCTCCTCCAGAGTACTGTGTGAGTATTGGTTTATCATAATTAATACATGAAAAGTAATTGGCCCAGAGAGAATTCTTCCCTGCAATGCTCATGAGAGTAGTGTGAAGATATTAAATTAATTTGCATGATGGGATGGGAAAACATGTTATTTGACACAAACTGTTAGAATGCAGTCCTTTCATCTCCCTTTCTGGGAGCCAATCTAGGTTAAATTGACAGGTTAATACATTAGCAAACAGCTTCGATACTATTAAATATTAATTTTGCAGCTTCAACACGCATACAGTTATCACATGACACAAACAGGAAGCAAAGTCCTTTGATCAATTTGCTTCATTTCTTTTCAGAGATCTTGCCAAACAGCCAAACAATGGGTTGTTTAATAAAAGACTGTAAAGTAAACACATGAAAATCTATAATATGTAAATAAATGTGGATCTAGACCTTTCACTGAAACTGCTGAAGCCTGTTAACATATGTAATTTCATGAATAGTTCAGGTTTATTTTTACTGGCCCTCAAATATTGTCACTCTAGGTGACTACCTAGTTTGCCCAGTGGTTGGACAGATTTGGCTGCCAGTTATCTGTTTCTGCTACTTGAAATACCTTCAGTTGCGTTCTGTTCAGTGTTTTTAATTCATGATTGCGGTGTGGTTAGAGCAGAGTTTTAGATCAATGTTCCACATTATTTTACACAACCTCTTCCACTGCGGTTTGTTGATTTGCACTGAACAGTGTGCTCTATGCATTTGCAAGATCCTGTCATTGCCTTCATTATATTTACCTTTGTAGGTTCCTTCAAAATGTTGATGTGAAAAATGAAGTTTAACTGTCCAAGACAGGCAGCAAAAAACATTTGTCACTCAATTGAAGTCCCGTACCGCCACATCTTGCTGTGCTCCATGTCAGCTTCAGGCCAATGGTTCAGATGCAGCAAGCTACCTTATCGTTTAGCAAGCAATGGCGATGCTTACTTAACCTGAGTTCATTGTTCACACTAAACCTCCTCTTGTTGGCCTCATGCATCAGCATCAAAACACGAAATCACTTGATTTGATTTTCTCTCATGACCAATTGGCCCAGAACATACAATTCTTCTTTCATAGGCAGATGCTCAATCTCATGGCATTCATCCCAATGTTCAGTTAGGTTACACTGAGGAATTCTTGACTGTCAATTATTGTGATGAAACCTATGTGTCCTTTCTATTTTTTGACAAAACATAAGTGTCACCTTCTTGGCAATAAGATGCACTTCCCAAATGAAGTGGCACCCCTTTCCATAGTGGCCTTCTGGGTTCTAGCTGAACAATACAAAATTGTTCAAGTAAAACAAACTGCTGGCCAGTACAAAACTCTCTTTTTTTTTTTTTTTTTTTCTTTTGAAAACAGGTACAGTATTGTTGGTAATGTAGAATTTCCTTGACATGGCATCCAATTCTCAGTACTTGACCCGGAAATTTTTGATGAACTTACAAATTAGAAGCAGGAGCAAATGATATGATTCCTCTAGCCTGTTCCACAATTTAATAAATCATACTAATCTGACTGTGGCCTCAAAAACCACATTCCTATCTACCTCGGATAACCTTTGGCTCCTTTGGTTATTAAAAAAAACAAACAATATTCTCTTCTCCGAATCTCACATCCATTATATTATTGAGCACAAAATTCAGTGTTCTCTCCATCAAAAGTAAACAGAGGTTGTCTTTTCTTTATTTTAAGATAGTTATATTTTAGCATCTGGCTTTTGCCCTTGGAAAAATGGAAATAAACTGGTCTTACACTGACTCTGGCACAAACTAAATTAATGGTGGAAACTAGCTTTTTGATTTCAGGCATGTTGTTAGCATTGACAATATGTTGCCTAATGCTCTTGAATAACTAGTTTTCTAATATTAATACTGGTATATAATTGAACTGCATTGTACTACAATATTGAGGTATTTATCTGGTTTTCAATGATACAAAATGATAATATACTGTAATCATTCTTCATAATGTATATTTTCATTAAATGGAAGTCATAAGCCAATAGAAAATTTTGTTTTACAGTAGATATTGAAAATACATTAAAATTTACTGTTTTGATCTGATTATTCTCGATCTACACCACTGAAGACTATTATTATTATTCCATGAATAAAACAAACAGCGTATACATTTCTAGTCTTTAGAATATTAGGTAGGTAAGAAATGGAAACTGGTCAAGAGTGCAAATCAAACAACCTGGAATTTCTCATTAACTGCATAATTAGTATCTTCGAATCGCAAACAGGAGACAATTATCTTTACATATTCAACTATTCATTTCGATGAAAGATAATGGCTGAATCTTTTAGTGGTAATGCCAGTGCATCTCATCTTACTTGGGCATTTGACAGGTCCGGGGGGGCCATTGTCCCCATTTCAATGACCCCAGAGGTGGAAGTGCCACCTGCTGAGAGCTGCCGGTCTACTCAACAGCGCTACCACTTGGTTGTTGCTGAGATGACACTCACTAGAGACCTTGGACCAAAGAAAGACTCAGGCACAGCTAAATGATAGCAAGAGGGCGATCACAGGGTGAGGCTGGCGAGGGAGAGGGGTGTGATTGGGCTAGAATTAGCTTTCATTGGTGGTCCCCCTTCCCAATGGTGGACATGCACTCAATGCCTTTGAAGAAGGGAGATCCTGGAAACCTCTAACCAAAAAAACCATTGTTAGCTTTTTGTGTTCTCTGTAGCGTCAGTTTCTGCTGGCTTAATATCAATTGTGCTGGATGGGGACCTTAACTGAGCCTTAATTATCCACTTACAAGCCTTCATTGGTGGTGGTGGTGGGGTGGGGTGCAGGAATGCTGCCCAAGATTTAATCAGGGTAGAACTGGAAAGGTGCTGGAGTCCCCACTTCATAGAATCCCTACAGTGTGGAAACAGGCCCTTCGGCTGAACAAATCCACACCGAACCTCAGAAGCATCCCACCCAGACCCATCCCCCTGTAACCCACCTAATCTACACATTCCTGAACACTATGGGCAATTTAGCATGGTCAATTCACCTAAACTGCACATGTTTGGACTGTGGGAGGAAACCGGAGCACCCGGAGGAAACCCATGCAGACACAGGGAGAATGTGCAAACTCCGCACAGACGGTCGTCCGAGGGCGGAATTAAATCCGGGTCCCTGGCGCTGTGAGGCAGCAGTGCTAACCACTGAGCCACCATGCTGCCCTACTTTCCAGCTGATTAATTTCTCCCATCACTAAACTCGCAAGGAGGTGAAGGCAAAAGATTTCCACCCATCATTTCCAACTTAGCAAAATGTGAATCTATAATTCTATTGTATTGTTTCAGTAAAAATAAAAAAACACAAGATGAGAGTATATCAAAAACAAGAAAAGTTAATTAATAAATATCAACCATTGTTAAGTTAATAATTTCATTGCATTGTATTGTTATGTCTTTCGTTATGTCATAACAATTGTTATTGTTATGTTAATGAGAATATGCAATTAAGTTTTATGCTACCAGCTCGTGTAGCATATTTTTGAAACTTTTTTGTTGCATTCACTGAAGAAAGTTTTGATTTCAGACATTGACGAGTGTGCACAAAGTGGAAGCACGCTCTGTACATTCCGCTGTGTGAATGTCCCTGGGAGTTATAATTGTGCCTGCCCTGAGTTTGGTTATACAATGTCACCAAATGGAAGAACGTGTAGAGGTAGGATTTTTTTCTCATTTGTTTTTAATTTCTCAGACACACATACACTTCTAAATGCTCTCCATTTTGGAATATTATGTACATTATGAAATGCATATAATAATTAAGATATTATTTTTATAAATTGGGTTCTGGTGCTGCTGTTAAACATCCATTTTTCAAGGTCTTGTTTTTACAGAATTACTAAGGTTGGTTTAATTTCTCCCTTGGTAAGACAATGTTCAGAAAGTGGTATATGATGTTCCTTTTCATATTAGCTCTATTTGTAATATTATTTCATGGGCTGATGGTTACTACAATCTCTGATTTCCAAATAAAATGAGTCTGAAAATTTTACCAGAATGCTTTCTTTTGGAACACATCCACCTCCCCCCTCACTGAAGTCTGTCTGCCCCCACTGCTAGTGAAGTTTCCAATTCAGAATTTGAGTGCTGGGTCAGCACTCCTAAGCACCAATTTTATTTTATTCACTCATGAAACAGGGGTGTTACTGGCTGGGCTAGCATTTATTGTCCATTCCTTGCTGTCTTAGAGAAGGTGGTGGTGAGCTGCCTCCTTGAGCATTGCAGTCCATGTGCTGTAGGTAGACCCACAATGTCAATAGGGAGGGAGTTCCAGGATTTTGACTCAATGACATTTAAGGACTGATGATATATTTAGAAAAATTTTGATCATGGAACTTGATTCAAGAGTATGCTTCATCAACAAAATTTCACCTTTCCACTAAAACACTAATGTGACATTTATTATCCAGAGCTTCAGTTTAAGATGGCATTGATTTCAGCCAGCATTTGTTATTAAAGTATAAAAATGTCTTGGTATTTCTGGTCCACCACCCCAAGCAAGGATTTCAAGTTTCAATCATTTACTTGGCTGTCCTAATTTGTTGAGCTTTACATGTCTTTTGGCCAGGCCATAACACTATTACATTCTTCATAGTTGTATTATCTTCCAAGATTATGTCGCCTGTTGATTGATCACACATCAAAATTGACTGCAGCCCTAACCCTGCCACTGGGGTTCTGTATTTGCTTACATTGATTTTAACTTTTGAGATATTCTGATGACGTACTCAATAAGCGTGTCATTTCTTTCTTAGATAATATGTTAAGTAAAGTACCAAGAGGACAACTGGTTAAATTTATTGTTTAATAGAAGTTCTGAAATGATATCCAGTCTTCATGCAGGGAACAACTGGGCAAAAAATAATCACTGTATTGTCAAATTTCATGGGTGAAGTAAATGAACGTCGCTGGTAACATAATGTTAATTGCTGAGCTGGAAGGTTATATTTCCCTTTTTTGAACATGTATGTTAACCTATAAATTATGGACAAGCTCACAGAACTTCCAAAAAGCTGACAATCAAGAAGTATTGTGTATGAAAAATAGTTTTCAGTAAAGATCTCTGCTTCAAGGTAACTGAATAAGATAACTTACCTTTTGTTGGATGAGATTTCAGGGGTTTTATTGACCTTTGGGGATTACATTTCATAGTTGAGTCTGTCCGTCAAAACTGAAACCCAATGGTCTTCTCTATGACTTGTGAAAAGAATTAGTTCTAATGGGAGTGTAGAGGGCCTGAACTGGTCATGGCTGAAGTTGCAACCATCCTTGGTTGCATTGTGCAGGCAAAAAGCATTACAGTACACTAAAGAGTAATCTTCTAGAAGATAGATTTAGATTATTTTGAAGGGCAAATTAGTTCTGATACTGCGAAGTTTATTTGTTAAGTGGGAGGTAGTGTGGATTTTGACTAGGAAATATGGATGCTTGGTACATTTTGAAGCTTTTTGCAGTATTTTGAATACTATCGTGCATTTTGTCTGTACCTGCTAACTGTGCTGTTATAATCTACAGGATTTTAACTATTTCTTTATTTAGCTTACCCCTGTCTCTTGCTCATTGCAAACTTGGTGGTATCTTACTCTTTGCTCTTGTCTTTCTACCAAGATGGCAAAAGGAATATAAAACTGAAACAGGAATATGAAATTCTAATGTCAATTGATGAAAAGATTGCAATCATAATCTAATGAACTGTGGGGAAAAGTTCTGGGATTCACAGAAGCTTTAAAAATATAGTGGACTTTCTGTGTGTTGTATGGGGGAGTGGATCGGGTAGTAGCCGATATTACACAAGGTATAAATCTATTCCAAATTGTTTGGAGAAGGAATTGTAAAATTGGCATTATTGTAGAATCTGAGGAAATTAGGTAATGCCTTTTTAACAGTAGTTTAGATAATACAGGGGCCGTATACACGGCCTACTAGAAAAAAAACAATTTAACTTACCGAAAATATTTACATTCTGCTGATTGGAAATCTACTTACAAAGTCTCTAGAAACAGTATGAGACCGTAGAATGCAGCTTGTTATTACCATTCACTGCTCACGATGAAACAAAAATAATGGGTTGGATTTAACACTTCCCCACCAACTGTTTTGAAGACAAAGGACATATCAAATCCAGCAGGCAGCATTCACCATCTTTGCCTCCATCAAATTGTACAGGTTAGCATCCTGCCAATGGACTAATTGAACCCCTTACCTGGGCAACTAATTCCCACTTAAGAATCTCATCCTACACCACTGGCATTTAGCTGGTGGCAGGAGAGGTCCAAGCATCCAGAGGTTGGCCAGGGTAGGTCATTTTTTTCACTGGCCTGAAGGTCCAATTGCAGGGATTCCCCAAGACATAGCCACCATGAACTCCCCCAACCCCAGCCCTACCCCACACATCCCGACTGAGCCCCAAATGTTTACAAGGTTCTAATCCATTACAATTACCTCTTCAGCATCTGAGTGCCATGCTAGCAGCGAGCACCATTCCCACTGGTGTTATCTCTAATTGGTCAGCAGCTCTCCGAGGAACGATGTCCTTCCCCTATGGGGCAAAGTTCCCTCCTGCAGCCTACCAGTGGTTGTTATGCATTATACCATTAAGTGAATGGGTCAGCCAGTCTTCTGGGTGGGATCCCTCCCCCCTGACATTCTAGCCAGGGGGAGATAACATTGGTGACCGATGTGCCCTGTGTAGTTGAACCTAATGACATTATTGGTGAACTAACAAAGATACATGGTAGGCTGGCTAATATTGGTTATATCATCATTGCCATTCAAGCTGCTGTTGCTCCTCCCTTGTCTATAACCTGCCTTGTGGTTGTTCTTCATTTTGTGTGGTCTTCATATAAAACCTGAAAAGAAAATATAATGACTCCAGTTCCTTGCAATATGGACAAAGAGATTGACCCAAGCACAAGTTATGGTGATTCTCACTGAGTAGAATGGAGTAATCATCAAATTCCTAAAATAACAGAAGTATCTTTATCCATACTCATAATCCCTGCACGCTGTTATTTTCAACAACCAGATTGGCCCACACGCATACAAAGAATTAATCATTCTTGCTTTATACTTTTAAACATATTCTGGTACAGTCATGGAGAGAACACTGTGCGATAGACAGGATCACATTCACTGTTGTTTTGTTAATACGCACTGTTGGGCTGTTGTACTGAACAGATGTGCGTATATTTGAGAAGGGATAAAAATGAGACCTCTGATAGGCTTGTAGGTCCTTGTAGACTGATAAACAGATAATAAGATCACTTCTAATTGGGTGGGGGGGGGGGGGGCGGGGGGGTGGGCACAGGGAGAGGGTTGTGGATTCAGGAGACAACCAAAAAATGTGCTGGTCGATGGGCTGTTGCATGAATGCAGTGGAGTAATGGTGCAGTTTGGGGCGGGAGTGAATGGTTTGGAAAGTTGAGTCATCTATTCTGGAAGGAACTAATTTGATTTGGAAAGATAAGCGGAATGTATTTAATTCAATTTTGATGAACCATGGAGTCATAGTCATACAGCATAGAAACAGACCCTTCAGTTCAACTCGTCCACATTGACCACGTTCCCAAACTAAACTTGTCCCACTTGCCTGTGTTTGGCCAATATCCCTCCAAACCTTTCCTATTCATGTACTTATCCAAATGTCTTTTAAATATTGTAACTGTGCCTGCATCCACCACTTCCTCTGGCAGTTCATCCCACACACGAACCACTCTCTGCATGAAAAAGTTGCCCCTCATGCTCTTTTTAAAACTTTCTCCTCTCACCTTAAAAATATGCCCCAAGTTTTGAACTACCCCACCCTAGGGAAAAGATCCTTGCTATTCACGTTATCTATGCCCCTCATGATTTTATAAACCTCAATAAGGTTACTCCTTAACCTCCTATGCTCCAGTGAGAAAAGTCCCAGCCTACCCAATGTATTTCTTTTTATCACTCAAGCCCTCCATTCCCAGCAACAATCAAGGAGATCTTGTCCACCCCTACGCTTAAATAGGGGGCTCCATTCTAAAATAATGCTCAAATAACAAAATATAAAAATTTAATTGTCACAAGATTAATAACAAGGATATGAAAACAGCTATAGTCAACTAAAGTTAGTGTTAGGAATACTAATTAAAATGGCATAGTCATCCCATTGCAGTAATATTGCCAAAGATTTCCTCAGTTTGCTAGAAGACAGATTAGAATTGGAGATACAGATATGGCTAATGATCTTAATGGATACTTTGCATTGCTTTTCACTTCTGAAAGTGATGATTCATTCCTGATTGTAGAGAACATATGTGCAACCAAAATTGTTTCCGTGTCTAGAATTGCAGAAATCTGTTCAGTTAATATTTAAGTACTTAAAGCTGTTTGTGCTGCTGAATCTGCTTCTATTTACTGTTAAATGAAATGGGATCAGTAATGTGAGCCACTGGCCCATATAATCAATAACTCATGAAGCCAGAGTTGATTTCAATTGAACTGAAAGAGATTCATGAGCTTCCATCACTCAAGGAGAAAATAATCAGTATTTGACATTGCTGTGGGAAAGCTATTAAAAAGCATTATATGGAATGTAATTTATGATCCTTTAGCGCACTTAGCTGTTACTAAGGGATCAAGAGATACAGGGAGCAGATAGGAAAGCGGATTTGAAGTCAAAGATCAGCTAAGACTGTTATGAATGGCCAAACACACATGAGGTGCTATATCATCTACTCCTGCTACAATTTCTTATATTAAAATGGACAGTGTGGGAATGTAGAGTTAAGAAAGATATTTAGCCAGGATTTTATTGAATTGCACAGCAGGTCTCAAGTGTTTAAATGAATTGCTCCAACTTCAACCTCGTGTTCTTACGTAAGTTCATCAGTACAGTGTAATGCTGCATATTCTTGTCATTTGATTACAGTAATTTCAGTGTTCACTCTATACTTGTGAAATAAACAATTAAACCTCTCAGTTGTGTGTAATTTCCCACAGACATTGATGAATGTGCAATAGGAACACACAATTGCACATCAACTGAGACCTGCTTCAATATCCAAGGTGGATTCAAATGCCCTGTCGTGGATTGCCCACCAAACTACAGGAAAGTGTCTGACATGTAAGTGCTCGACTATTTCCAATCCAAGCAAAACAGAGATTTTTCTTTGTAGTAAGATTAAGTTCCTGTTACTTCTGCAATTGACGTAGAAAAATAAGAACCGTGGCAAAATACATCACAGAAAGAGGGTGTTGGGGCTCACGAGGCCAGATTTCTCTGTGACTGGCAGTATCACAGAGTGAAAAATGGAGCTTATGCCTGTGCACTGGTTGATAAATCCTGCTGTTTTTTCCAATGTTGTCAATTAGAATTTGCAGAGAGAGAGGCTGGATATATTGGTTCGACTGACTGCACAAATACATCAACTGAGTGGCAATTTTAACTTTTAAAATCATCTTGCAATGAGAATCTGAAGCATGGCTCTTATCCAAAGTGCTGCTCCCAATGCTCTGCTCTATATCTGTTCGAATTGGTTTGCCTGTTTCCACTTAGGGCACATCATGAATTTGAGAATGGAGATTCCACATGATCTGCTGCATCCGAATGACCCCCAGATAACACCAGATGCATTAATGGCTCAGCTAACTATCACCCAAGACAGCTGCCTGGGAAAGGAATTATACTTCAGAAATGTGAGTTAGGTCTGTATTTGTTCAAGGATCCAGCATGTGGAATTCGTTTACAAATTAGCAGAGCTGGAAGGGGACAGATCAAAAATGGCTTAGCTTCAGCTTTTATTTTGCTGTCCTAGGAGAAACAGAAAGCGTCCATTTTAACTCAGAAATGACCCCATGGCTCTTACCATGTTTGAGATACCTCCACAAATGCCTCTTCTTCCACTTCATCAACCCCAACCTTCCCAGACTCAATTTACTATTAGGCTCAACAGAGGAGTCAGTATGTCTCTGCTCCCTCTGACTGGTGAGCTGTAGTAAGAAATGAATATCATGGTTGCGACTTTCTGGTAGCATTAAATTGACGTCTGCAGCCAAAAATGCCGGAAATTTCCAGCCATTGTTTAACGAAATACTTGTGACCATTTTGAGTGTGCTTTGAATTTCTGGTGAATTTTTATTTCAATGAGTATCTCACTTTGTGACTATTCACCATATCTGCTGCAGATATTAGGTGTAGGAAAAAAATGCATTTATACAATCTCAAGAATGCCAAACATTTTGCATTGTTTGTACATTGGAAATCATTAGATAGATAAATGCGAGGTGTTGCATTTTGATAAGACCAGCTAGGGCAGGATTCACACAGTTAATGGTAAGGCCCTGGGGATTGTTGTTGAACAGATACATCTAAGGGTGCAGGTCCATAGTTCCTTGAAAGGGGTGTCACAGGTCAACAGTGTGGTGAAGAAAGCATTTAGCATGCTTGCTTTCATCGGTCAGAACATTGAGTACAGGAGTTGGGATGCATTTGGTGTACTGCGTACAATTCTAGTTGCCCTGCTATATGAAGGATGTTATTAAACTGGAAAGGGTGCAAATAAGATTTACAAGGATATTACTGAGACTGGAGGTTTGAGTTAAATAGAGAGGCTGAATAGGCTGGAATTTTTTTTTCCCTGGAGCATAGGAGGCGGAAGGATGACCTTTATAGAGGTTTATAAAATCATGAAGGGCACAAAGTCTTTTTCCCCAGGGTAGGGGAGTCCAAAACTAGAGGCCACAGGTTTAAGGTGAGACGGAAAACATTTCGAAGGGACCTGAGGGCCAACATTTTCACACAGAGTGATGTGAATATTGAATGAGCTGCCACAGGAAATTAGTAACGATAGGAAAGGTTTAAAGGGATATGGGTCAAACACAGGCAAATTGGACTAATTCAGTTTAGGAAGCCTAGTCAGCATGGATGAGTTGGGCTGAATTGTTTGTTTCCACACCCTTTGACTCTATGAGACAGTCTACTTCATAGCGCAAACATATTGTCTTTGATAATTGGCCTCTTTTAGTGCAATATATAAGATTGTGAAAGCCCTAACACTTTATTAAATCACCCAATAGACGTCAATTAGAGCATTGTACCAAATTCTGAGCATTGTATTTTAGAAATGACATCGAGCACTGGGTGAGGGTGAAGACATGATTGAGTAGAATGGTACCATGGATGAGGAGTTTCACTAATCTGGGGAGACAACAGAAACTGGGTCTGTTTTTGATTTGAACAGAGAAGGTGAAAACAGAAAAGATTAATGGAGGTGTTCAAAATTGAGAGGGATTTTGATGGAACAGACAGGGAGAAATTGTAACCACTAGCTGGTCAGTCACTAAGCAGAATTCTGAGTTGGAGCACAGATTTAAATAATTGGCAAAAAAAAGTCCAGTGGGGCAATAGAGATCTTCTATGAAAAGTCAGTGATATATTATGATCTGGAATGTATTTCCAGAAAGCTTGGGTCGTAGCAGATTCAATAGTACTTCTCAGAAGATCACTACTTAATAGGATAGAACGTGCTGGGCTGTAGGAAAAGAGCATTGGTGATTGTTTCAGACAATTGACACATGCTTCCTTCAGCACCAACTGTATGTATAACATTTTGAATAAATTTCAGATCTCCATTTATTCATACGGTCTCAGTGGTCATTTCGTATGTATACAGGTTTTGTAACAAAATAAGCTGTTTGTGTACAGAAAATGCAATGGGTGACTAATTTAGTTTGGGTTTACTTTGCATTTGGTCAAGCAGTCTGTACTAATTTAATAATTATGGTCTACTGTCTGTTTTATGATGCTGTATAATGGTAACAATGGCTCCTGATTCTGCAAAGCTTTCTCAACTCTTATGCACATTATTCTAAGTTTCTGCGCTGATAGGCTTTTGAGCTTTTACAGGAGGGCACTGTATTCTTGTTTCATTATATATATTAAGTAAGATGACATTCCCTTCTCAGGCGCTGTGAACGCATGATGTGTCCCAACTACATGGATTGCCAGAATATGCCAGTCAGAATCACCTACTATCAGCTGACTTTTCCAACCAATGTCCAAGTTCCAAGCACCATTTTCCGTATTGCTCCATCACCTGCGTATATAGGAGATAGCATTATCCTGACCATCACTAAAGGAAATAACGAAAATTACTTCAATACACGGAAGGTGAATGCTTACACTGGAATTGTGTACGTACAACGGCAATTCATGGAATCCAAAGATTTCCTACTTGATGTTGAAATGAAACTGTGGCGTCAGGGAATGTTCACTTCATTCCTTGCTAAAATTTATGTATTTGTTGCAGCTTATCCTTTCTAAAGCAATCACTGTATCTGTTGTAAATGATATAACTTTATAGCTCAACACTAATATGCCCACGAGGCCAATATACATATTGGGAGGACTTCTGCCTTTTAAGTCCGTGGAAGTGAAGCCCCAGCAACTGAATCAATATTGTTTGTTACACATTCATCCAAAATCAAAATCACTTCCAATGAATCTAAAGACAGCATGGGAATTTTATTCGCTGTATGTCTCATTCCTTTCAATCAGATGATATAATTGTATTTGTGAAGTAATTTTATCAGACTGTGTCTAAATGTGGAGCACGGTCTATCTGAATTACATTACTAGATTCATCGGTGCCTAGCCATAATGGTAAATGGGATTAAATTATACAGTAGAGGTTTCACAATCCTATGTATATTCATTTTAAATTCTTTGCCAAGATAATTGTTAAAAGCGGCATATTTTAAACAAAGTTTCAATGGATTCTATAACACCAACAATCACATTGAAATGAGTCATCATCTGTGTGGGGGCTTAGAGTGACAAAAAATTATGGTTCTTCTATCATCATATTAAAAAAAGGGCATTTTTGATAAAAACAATGGCTACAAACTTATCCTGGGCTGCAATGCAAAACAGCAAAAGCAAATAGGAGGGATGCAAAATAGGTTGCTAATTTACTATCACCTGCTGCACTATTGATCAAAATAACCGTTAATTTCAACGTTTCGGAAGTGGTACCTACAAATAGGATGTGTTCATGTGGAATTATGTCCTAAGGCCTTAAGTTCATTGACTGGTTACATACCCTACATGGCTTTACTAGTTGAATTCAATTTCTTTTTATACTATTCTAGGCAACTCTAATTTTGAATAGATTTCTGGCCTTCAAGGGGCTTTAGAACTTATTGTACTGCAGATCATGTAAAAGATGTTGAAATAAATTGGTTGTGCAAGAATCAGTAATATTTTGCACAAAACCACAATGTTACAATGAAAATGTAAACTGGAATGGATTTGGTCTTTTGTTTTACTAAAACCAGCTTTATCAAATAATCATGATTCTGGTGCTATAAAAAGCATTTTCTTGTCTCAGCCATTGTTTCATGCCTTATTAAGCACAGCTGATATTTACTTAAAATGTACAGCAAATCCAAAGGCTAAAATGTTTACACATTTTCTAAATATGTAATTTTGGAACTTGAGACTATTTGTTGTCATATGAAAGTTTGTCTGTATTTCTAACCCTCAAAGGGTTAAATGTTGCCATCCTCAGCCATGTAGCCATGTAATGACCTTTAAATAAACATGGACATAGGTTTCAAATAGAAAATAAAGTAAGTCTTTATATAAATATTTATGCTTTTTGTTTATATTTTCCACAGTCCTCTGTAGATCCCATGGCCGAGATATTCTTTGACTTTTGCAGATGTAAAGTGTCCACAATGGTGGGAGGCTCATTCTGTGGTGAAATTGTGCTATGCCATATTTGTAAAGGCACCATTATAGGTATTCAGAGCTCATGCCTGAAAATAGGCACATGCAGATAGTGGGTGTTACTCCGTTCAAGGCTACCTTCCCAAATTGCCTCAAATGTCCCCAGCAAAGGTCTTACTGCATGTGGCCTAATCAATGACTAGGGCATTGCCAAAAAGGAAAGTTTATTTTAAAAAAAATGAAATTATGAGCACTCCACATTACCTCCCTGTTGTCAGCCCTTGCTCAGCCTCACACAAATCTCCTACAGCTCTCCTTCCAGGACCTGCAGGTTGCTGACGTGGAGACATGGAATCGGAAAGTTTTGACAGTAAAATATCCAAGCACTAGGTCAGTTCATTAGGATGACAGCTCTGGTAGAGACCTTGCTATAACCTCAACCATTTGATAATGTGGAAGGCCCACAGCAAGGCTGAAGTGGGAGCTCTGGAAGCAGCAGTTGCAATGCAATAGAATGGCTTCAAGCTTACACGTGAAGGAACAGCGCCATCAAGTGTGCACATTTTTATACACTGCCAATGATGTTCTGGTAAGACAAAAGATGAAAGACAGCACTATTCTTGAGAGCAACAGTGGATTAAGCAAAAAGTAGGATCTTCTTGTAAAAGAAGTGTAAATCTATAGCACTAATTATATACTTTGTATAACTGTAATGTGGTGTAACATTTTTATCTTATTTTTTTTTGTACCTAAGATGTACCTAGATACTTTGTACCTAAGATGGTACTATGTGTTGGTGACATTGTATACTTTTCACCATACTCCTGTTCTTTCGTAAATTGAGTACACATGACAATAAACCTAATTCTAATACTAACTCACACTACCACTAACTGGCAACTGAGGGAAAACTGAGAGAAATTTATGTAACTCAAAAATCTAATGAGTGCATTACAGTCAAACAACTCCTGACTGAAAGGGTGGTCACAATGTAATCCAGCAGATCAAGTGCTGAGCAGGAACAACTCTTGACAATAGCGGAATATTTATTGGTGTTTGACCATAGAGTGATTCTCCCACAATTAATGGTCAGACAATCTTACAGAAACTCTGTGTAGGATATTTAGGTATCACAAAGTGTTATGCTCTTGCTCCACAATCAGTGTGGTGGTCAAGTAGTTCAAAAGATAACAAGGTGCAGGGCTGGATGAACACAGCAGGCCAAGATATACAGGATTACATATTGTCATGTAAATTGTCTACCATATGCAACCAAATACTTACAGAGCCAATGAGTTCATAAAGATCTTTGAAAAACCATAGATAGGGGTAGCAACAGATTTGTTTCATTATAAAGAGAAAACGTATTTAGTCTTAATCGGCAAGTAATCAAGGTTGATTGAAGCAGCAAGACTTCATTCAACTACAGTAGATTCAGTGACTGGAGCTTTGAAAAGGAGCTTTGTGATGTATGGTTTTGCCAGAAGAATTAGTATTAGAAAACAGTTTCTAATTTATGAAAAGGAGTTCAGGAGATGTTCACATTCAGAAGCAGGTGTCAACCAGCTGACAGCCTTCTCCATCTCATTTTCAGTTGAACAGAGAGGCAGAAAGAGTTGTCAAGACTGTGAAGTCACTGATGCATAAGATTCCAGCTGGAAACTATCTATGCTCAGTTACAAAGCAACACTTGATTAATGAGAGTTTGCCAGCAGCATTGCTCTTGGGCATTAGGTTAAAACAGGTTTATTACTTTTATAACAAAATTTCAAGTCAAATATAACCTCTCAAGACAGCAAGAAGGTAAAACAACTTAAAAGAAAAGATATGTAGGAAGTAACACAGTTGGTGCAACTCTAGATGCACAGTAAAAATTCTGTCACCATTAAAGCCAGGGCAGAAAGACTGGTGAATGTATAGGAAGTCAGAAGTCACAATTATCAGACAAACAGATCAACTGAGATCTTGTCAGATTGCCTGCAGGAACATTCAGGAGGAACAGGAAGGCATTGATAACCCTTGAGTTGTGTATGTACTACATCAGACAAAGTATAGAATGGTACAATTATTCCAGCATTGTACAACAGTATTACCCTAGTGTTGGACTCAAGCAGACCTGATTGTGATGTCCAAAGTTCCAGATCATCTCGATCTGAGAGATTCAGACTTGGACGGGTGAAGGAGATGGTGATAATGGTGATAACAGTGATCATTATAATAATGATGTTAATGAATTCAAAAACAATGCAAGTAAATAAAAGTAAGCCACTGAAAAATGTAGATCAATTGGAGAGAACTTGGGAGGAGATGTAGAATAATGAGGTCCATGTTAAAAAAAATGACAAGATAACTGATCAAATGACTCAGACAGTAGCAAGAGAGAAGACACCAGTGAAGAATAAGCACGTGAAGAGAAATGTCTTAGATAATCAAATACAGCTCTCTGGCGTATAATCTATGTACAGATGGATATAGAAGAGTGTCGCAGTACATCAGGAGTTGAAGAGATAGGGAGCATGGGGTCGCAGTGACAGTGTATGTGCAGACATCCACAGCCTGAAACAATCCAGACCGATATCACAATGTTCAGATAGCAGAAGATAAAGCATTCCCTTCATTCACTACATAAAAATTGCATTAGAGTTAATGTATTAGTTGCAAAGAAAGATTGCATTGCAACCAATACTACATCTTGAGCACTGTGAGCTATTGTGGTTTACTTTTTATGCAGTTTAGTTTGCAAATATATTTTTAAAACACTTCTTTGCGGTCTTCCCAAATCTTGATCACCTCTTGCAAGTGTTCATAGGCATTCAGAACACTTTCAGAAGGTTTTGAATTATCAAGAACTCACAACTCATTTGCTTACTTGAAGCTCCAGGCTCTCCCTCCATCTCCCCAAACCTCAATGTTCTTTATTTTTATTGTTGTGTGGGATGTGGGCATTACTGGTTGCTCTGCATTAGTTGTATGAATAGGAGAAGTAACTGGTGACCTGAAGAAGATGCCCAAGGGGCAACTACCACTGGCTTGATCTTGAGAAGTGTGTATTTGCATGGTTGCTTGAAATCATCAAATTAATTATGTTTTCATCAGAAGTGCAATGCATATATATGCACTTATGTAGACCAACTCAAACTACAAATTTAGTAAAGATTTTAGAGAAATGGTGAGATGCTGTAACTACTTTAGCGAATAAATATAAGAACATAAGAAATAAGAGTAGGCCACCTGGCCCATCGAGCCTGCTCCACCATTCAATTTCATCATGACTGGTCTTTTTGTGGACTCAGTTCCACTTACCCACACGTTCACCATAAACCTTAATTCCTTTCCTGTTCAAAAATCTATCCATCTTTGCCTTAAAAACATTCAACGAGGTAACCTCAACTGCTTCACTGGGCAGGGAATTCCGCAGATTCACAACTCTTTGGTGAAGAAATTCCTCCTCAACTCAGTCCTAAATCTGTTCTCCCTTATTTGGAGGCTATGCCCCTCTAGTTCAAGTTTAATCTGACAATGGAAACAACCTCCCTGCTTCTATCTTATCTATTCCCTTCATAATTTTATATGTTTCTATAAGATTTCCCCCTCATTCTTCTAAATTCCAATCAGTATAGTCCCAGTCTACTCAATCTCTCCTCATAAGCCACCCTCTCAACTCCAGAATCAACCTAGTGAACCTCCTCTGCACCCCCTCCAGTACCAGTACATCCTTTCACAAGTAAGGAGAGCAAAACTATACACAGCACTCCAGGTGTGGCTTCACCAGCACTCTGTACAGCTGCAGCATAACCTACCTATTAAAAATTCCATCCCTCTTGTAATGAAGGACAATATTCCATTTGCCTTCTTAATTACCTGCTGCATCTGCAAAACCAACTTTTCGTGATTTATGCACAAGGACACCTAGGGCTCTCTGCACAGCAGCATGCTTCAATTTTTCACTATTTAAATAATAGTCCATTTTGCCGTTATTCCTACCAAAATGGATGACCTCACATTTACCAACATTGTACTCCATCTGTCAGACCCTTGCCCACTCACTTAGCCTATTTACATCCCTCTGCAAATTTTCAGTGTCCTCTGCACACTTTATTACTCATCTTAGCGTCATATACATAATATTACAGTATAAGAGCAAGAACATTCAGAAACTACTGGAAGACCTTGATGCTAGAATGATGGGTTTCCAGTGATTCATCAGGTAATGGCAAAAATGCAGGTATCCATTATGTGACATCAGTAACATGATGGAGCACACATGATTTTCAACATGCCAGCAATAGAGTTGTGGGGTGAAAAGGTTCAAATACAGTTCCAGTGCAAATGTCAGCACATGGGAAAACAACTTTCATGGTGTCAGGGGCTAGGGGTTAATATCAACATGGGATAGTTGGAGATTTGAGAAGGGATTAGAGAGCAGTGGGACATTAGGAAGCGTACTGGCACCTGTGCCAATCATGCCACCTCTCTCCATAGGATTTCCCCTGCCACCCAAGCACTGGTAAGGGGCTTACTTGGACTTCAGTCTCCACTGGACCACATATGGAAAACAAGCTTGTCAGTTAGAAATTTTCCAATTTACAGTGAAATCCTTACTTCTGGATTCCACATGTTGTATCAACACCTCCAGCTTCCATCGGATCAGGTAAGAAGGAGTTCAGGCCTTAATGCTAGTTGTTTCACTCTTCCTTGCAGAATCACTGATTACAACTAACTCCAGAGAGGTCCAACTTTTAATATTATCAATATGGAAGAATTCCACACAAGGCAGTACATTTATCCAATGAGCAATAAGGGAGGTGATAATACCTCATAAATTTGAGTTACGCACAATGAGCAATCAATTCATCATGAAGACAGCAAAATCAATAATAATATTTGTCGAATGATTTAGAAGACATTTTAGCAACTCCTCATTGCAACAGAATCAATTAATCTTACTTGCCTCTTGACAGGAAGCAACAATCTTTGCTGCTGTTTTGTCTCCTGATGTATAGAACCCACACTATTACGATTCTAAAAAAAAATCTATTAATCTTATTCAGTACGATAATGGTCTGAATTAGAATTTATTGTTACTAGCTGGGTTTCTGATCAAAGGATGATAATCTCTCTGTGTATAGAAAAATTGTAAATTATTTTTTATAAAATGTACGTCTGCATTGTCATCCCATCGAGTGCAGGATAATTTCTCATGGAGGTTTTGAACAAGGAACTACGATAAAATTATTGTAAAAAGATACACAGAACTGTATCCGAAGGTGACTCTGCTGGGAAGGTGATCTCAAAACTTTAATCTAAAATATCTGAAAGATTACTGCTGAACATATACTATTCTGTGAGCATTCACACTTCTTGTCAATTATGTATTGAGGTGATTCATCTGCTGTAAAAACCACTGCTTTGCCACTGCCCCTAATCGATCCCTCTTCGCCCACAAACTCTTGACTATTTTTGTACACTAGAACAATCCCACTGTTCCAATGGCAGCGCAGAAGTTCAATGGCTGGATAAATGAACAAAACTAGAGATAGAGGCAACTCACTGTCCCTGCAGCGTGGAGCTGGAGGAACACAGAAGGCCAGGCAGCATCAGAGGAGCAGGAAAGTTGACGTTGTGGGTCGGGACCATTCTTCAGAAATGGGGGAGGGGTAGGGAGCTCGGAAATAAATAGAGAGAGGAGGGGTGGGGCTGGGGAAGGTAGGTGGGATGGTGATAGGATGGTGGCATTTCCGAACTCCCTTGCCCCTCCCCCATTTCTGAAGAAGGGGCCCAACCTGAAACATCAACTTTCCTGCTCCTCTGATGCTGCCTGGCCTGCTGTGTTCCTCCAGCTCCACACTGTGTTATCTCTGACTCCAGCATCGGCAGTTCTTACTATCTCTCACTGTCCCTGCAAATGTGATATAGAAAAATGTGAAAATAGTCAATTGATTAAAAATAAGGATCACCTGAGCGAAGTGCTGAAAGGACAACCTACTGAATTGGGTTGTCTCTTATGCAGTGAATGGGTTGTTCTTCCATTCATTTCAATGGAATAACAATGGAACAGAATCTGGACAAACCGCCATCCAAAATGTATGGGCCATGGTGCTTAGTCAGATCTTAAAACACAAATGGTGAAGTCAAAAATTGTTGCAGCAGGGCAGAAAACCTTCTTGTCCCTTACCCAGGAGTGTTTAGATATTGATAGATGAGTCTGAAATTGGATACTATAATATTGTTTAGGTGTATTATCTTTCTCATGACCACATTCGAATTTTTTCCTCAGAGTGATATGTGACTTAAGAATTCATATCAATTCGTATGAAGTCCCCTTTCAATTTAAAAACAACCAGGAGAACGGCTTTATATTTTAAACAATGTAAGTTGTTAGGTTATTACACAGCTATTGTTGAAACCTACTTAAATTAAAAAATGGCCAAGTTGTTAGCTAAAATGCAAGTACAAAATTAAGGATGAAAGTTACAAACGAAGATTAAAACTAAATCAAGCAGTTGCAGCTTGCTTGAAAATTCTCTTTCTGTAGTGAAGAGGTTGAAATTTGAAGTCGTATTCAATACGATCTCTGAACATGGTGTTAGGTGTAAGGCTAATGTGTACCAATTCAAAAGGAAGTTTTTATTTTGAAGTAAGACTGTGGTTTATGCAGTTGAAAAGTTGAAGGTTGCTCCCACACAGAACCTTGTCAAAAGATTAGTCCTCTGTCAATCTGTTTTGAGCAGCTTTTGTTTCAGATGTCTCTCTCATGGTGGTCAGGTGATTCTCCTTGGCTGGTTTCCACAGTCTTGAATATGGGCAAGTTTCAACTGTGTGAAACTTCATTTCTATTAAGTCCATGTTTTTGTTATCAATAATAAAACAACATCCCCTTTCCCCTTGAAGAATGAGAAACCTGATTCTAATAAATATATACTAGGACAAACATCAGTATATTATCTTCACATGGTAAGATACCTTTTTAATAGGTGCATGACTGGATCTAGTCCTTATACAATTGTCATGACTTGGTTGTGTAGCTTCACTCAGGAGTGTGCCATCTGTCTTTACACTGGATGTACATTGTGTATTTTGGATGTATTGTTTGATATCTGTGACGCTTTCAGCATTGGTATCATAGTCTTGCATGATGGACTTTTGGTCATGTACAACTTGGATGGGTTGTTTGTTTCATCATAAGATTTGATCATTGTTTACAATAACTTTGTATAACCTGTGCTGTACATAACATTGTAGAATCTTTCCATAAATCCATATATTCACACAAAGATCTCAAATTCTGGTGCTTTGTTTTGGTTTAAGTTGGAATAATTGTTTGTATCCTTGTTGATCACACTTCAGTACAATTTTTCCCTTTGTTCCTTTAATGTATCATGTGCATGTAGTAGAATGGTAAGAGCACATGATGGAAGGGATGCGTATATCTATGATCCATGCGTTAGAGTTTCTGATGAGGTAATTGTACATAAATTTAACAAAGCTACCTGAAAACCTTGGCAAGCCACTTTACATTTGATGATATTATGCATCGTGCAAGCTGTGCATTTTATGAGATCATTATCATAACATTCAAGGATATGGGACAAGTACAGGCAATGGGGATTAGTACACTTTTAGTGGTAGTAATGTTGGTGCAGACTTGAGAGGCCGACAGGCCTTTACTGCACTGTATGAATCTATGAATTAGATTGAGGACAGTGAGGAGGAAAGATATGTTGCAATTCTCAGTTCCTGTATATGCGATGGGTGTGTGCATTAGTGTATTGTGGACGATTGTTGGACACAACCTATTGAGGAACACCAAAAATATTGAAAATGATGGTTAATCTGTCAGTAAATGTTCCATTGGTAATATCCACAATCTGTCACATGAAAGGATAATTTGTGAAATATTCAGTCAGCAGGATGTAATTCTACCCCTGAGCATGGAAAATATTAGTTGTCATCTTACATCACAGCTCAGAAGGAATTTTGTGTGGAATGAGATTGTTGAGAGTAATGGAGTTGACATGTTTTATGTGATTTGACGAGTTGATTGAATTCTTTGTTGACGCTGGGCCAAATGATAGATTCATATGCTCTTGACTACTTTTCTATACTCATGTACCTATGTGGATATGGACAAGCACAATTCAATGTATTGCTTGTATGCTTTGAAAATTACATTCCAAGAGTTTTCTCGTTTGTCTCTGATTGAAGTAGAAAGAATGTGCTTACTCAAGGATTTGTTGAATGCATTTGGACCATCCACTGATGAGGATCTTCTTAAGTTGTGGCAGCTGAGCTTCATCAGACATTGTTTGCTGCATCTGCTCATCCTGGAAATGACCAAAATAAATGTGATTAATATGGAGATTATCTTCCATTTGTAAGTCAAATTTGTAAGTCATCTTTGTTCTTAGGAGGGTTTGTAAGTCACTGTAAATCAATGCTAAGAACATTGCAATAGTCATCTGTTTAATATTGAAGTTCAAAATTATACTCCTGGATCTTCAAAAGTAGTTGTAGTAATGATAGGTTTTCAACAAATCATTTCCAATGGTTTGTGGTCAGTATGGACAATGAAATGCCTGCTGAATTGGTGTCCGTGGAAGTTGAATTTTCAGAAAAATAGAGCGAGAGTTTCCCTTTTGCCTGACCTGTGGTAAGAAACTTAGAACCAAAAACAATAGGCTTGCCATTCTGTAATAGGCATGCTCCAAAGCCTTCCTGGGACGTCTCTACTTCCAACATGGCAAGCTTGGAGGAATCATTACATCGAAGATGACAGTCCTTGACGATAAAGTAATTTTGATACATTAAAGATATGTTGGTGATTGGTATATTTTTGGGGGTAAATCTTAAAGAAAAAATACTTTGGTTGCAAAATTTGGAATATACATATATAAAATGTTGAATAAATTGATATACTTTTGTAAGTCATCTTTCTCTTGTGGTGTAGCTATCTTTTGTACAACTTGTATTTTGGTAGGATCATGTCTAAAACTGTTTGAACTGATTGATCTAAAAAAAGTTGATCTGGCCTATGTTGATTTTCTATTTGTTGCAATTGAACATTAAGCCTTGTTTCCTTTCTGCTGGTATGAACAGATGAAGGTTTGTGTCATGCTCATGTTTAGTTTTCCTTAAGAACTGTGATGTCATCAGTGATACAGGGACAACCTGGTAGATTCTCTATGATGCAATCCATATGTGGTTTGCATATATATCCCGGCTGACAGATCATCCAAATGGTAATCTGAGAAAACAATTCTACTAAAAGTGGTTCTAAATATTCCCAGGTCCCGGGACTTGGAAGGAAAGATGCATAGACCAATGTCCATTTTTGATATTAAGCTTAGAAAAATGCTTCAAACTTAGGGATTAAACTCTCACAGGGGAAGCATCTTGTATGGACATTTTTTGAGTGCAATATTCAGTCACCTTGAATCTAAACATACGCATAAAGTGCCATCTTTCTTCAAAACACAAGCTGTGCCGATCAAAGTGATGCTCAATTTTATGAATGATGTTGATTAGATCCCTGGAATACATTCAAATTTCAGCTTATCTTGAATATGGATATGGCACTTTACAAGGAAAGTTAATGTTTGACTGAGAATTATCTTTCCGATGTAACCCTGCATTGCCTATTAAGTTACCACTGGAATCAAACTAGTCGGATAAAGATTTATAAGGTCCTGGATAAACTCAATGTTGTGGTCTGAAATGTTTGGTGTCCAAACTCATGTATTCATTACTTTGTGGATTCTAATGATGCATAGATTTGGGGGTAATATGAGACTAATGACAGAAAGGCCCACTGTATTAAAGATGAAAAGGTTTCTGGTGTCCTTCCCAAGGAGCCACATTGGCAATTAAGATGAATGATGCCATGCATGGGATGTCAGATTTATTGTAAGCAGCTAACTTTATAAATATGGTGCACCACATTGTGCAAGTTTCTTCAGTTCATTTTGTGTAAGATGCATAAAGTGATGATAATTGTAGCTTCACAGGACTCATGTGGGCGTATATTTCACATTGTTAATTTCTTTTGAAGTACATCACTTGAGTGGAGGTAAAAGCTTCAGCTTTTCTGACAGTGACCGTGTGGTGTTACAAAGGGACCACTTGTTTATATAAAAACTACTTTTGTTGCAGTTATCTCTTAAACATTTTTGACATGTTTGTGTGCCATTGATTGGAGTTTGGAAATGTGCTTGACATTGTTTCTTATTTGGCTCCTCTTCAAATGCTGTTGTGTCATTTTGTGTTACACTTTGCATTTCTCTTAGCTCTTCAGCTTCTTGTACATTTGAGCACAATGTCCTCTTTTCGAACATGGCTACTACATGTTGTGAAATGTTGCACAATGCTTTGGTGGATGGAATAATCCACATCTCTTACAAGATGCGGATGTTTTGCTGATCTTGTGGCTGGCTACAATTGTAATTGCAGAATCAAATGTTTGTAGATACTGCTGGCCTAGTAGAATTTCTTAATCTTAAGTCCTTCTAGCAGTGTATCAATAGAGTAATCTTTATGTTGTCCAGAACTACCTTTCAGAAAGGTTTGATGGATGTGGAGGAAATGACCAGTACCATAAACTTTTCTGTTGTTAGCTAATAAAATTATGTTTTCCATTTTTTCATTGACATCTGCTCATGAATTGGTCAATACTTTCACCTGGTTGTTGATGGTATGACGTGAACTCAAGGTTACCATGAAGTTGACTGAGCTTACGTTGATCTTCTAGGACTTGGAAAATCTTGACTCGATCTTCATGCTATCACTTGAAATGACTGTAGGATTTAATCTGTCCCAACCCTTCATTCCCCAAAGTGATAAGAAGTTTGACAGTTTGTTTCCCTTTGTCAGTAATCTCATGGAGTATGAAGTGAAGATTATTTGTTTTCTAGAATAATTGGAATTCAGTCGGATAATCATTGGAGTGCCAATCCATGTATAGCAGTTTGCTTTCCATCCTTACCGTACTGTTTTTTACTCTTTACAAATTGTAATAAAAATTTGTTTTGTAATGTAACAGATTATCTTATTTATTTGTTCTCGTCATCTCTTTTTTCAGTTTGTAGTTTTCACATGCATATGCACATGTCACATATTGTGATATCTCTCAAATTTTGCAAACTTTCCTAGAAGCAAGATGGTAGAATTGACAGATATCTGAACACAGTAAAGGTTTTTTAATGTATAAAACATTTTTCCCAGGCTTTTTTTGCTCGTTCTATCTGGGAATACTTCTGAATTTCAAGGCTGCCCTTTTAACACCTTTTAAAACTCTTTATTTTTAAAATCTGATCAGCTGTCACCCTTTTTTAAGAGATTCTGAGTACTAACAACTGTCCCTATGTTGCTGTGTTTCAGTATAGTTGCAGCCTTCATTTTTGGTCATTAAATCTGAACTTCAGCATGAAACTTGGATAGGTGACGGCTGACTACCACCTTTCAGCCTTTGGTACTGACTTGCTGTCACTATCTTCTAATCATCATATGCTGCCATGACAGTATGCTCGTGGGGTTTTTTTTTTAATCTGTTAGACCATGTAACACATACCACAGACAGTCAGTTGTGTTGCCTCAAATATCTGGAGGTTTATTAACAACTAAATAGGTATACTAACACAATATCTCAGATTTACATATAAAGTCTGGGCTATAGATATTTTCTGATCAACCTGATCATAGATGTTATTTCACACCTCTGGAAATGGATCTTGAACATTAGTCTATTGGTTCAGAGAAAGGGACATTACCATTGCACCACAACAGCCCTCCATTCAGGGCTATATGCTAACTTGGACTAATATTATATGACATACATAATGACTGGCTGACTAACAAGCTGACCAGCTGTCTACATGCTCAACAGCTGACTCAATTTATAGAGAGTAAGATGGTGACTTTTTATATTACAGCTGCACTTGTTGGGATCTAGCTGTCTTAAAAATGTAGTGCTTTCCTGAGATCCATGCAATAATACAATGGACTCCATTCTCAAACTGTAAACTTGGCATTCCATATAAGATATTGGATTGGTCCGAGTCTGGAGAATGGTTGCATCTAATTTTTAAGCCCAGTCTATGTTAATTATTATATTTTGATTAATATTAATTAATAATGTAATGCACCACACATTAGAAAGGATGTGAATGCACTGTAGCAAATACAGAAGTAGTTTACCAGAATAATTCTAGGGATGAGAAACTTCAGCTTTCAGGATAGATTGGAGAAGTTGGGACTGTTTTCCTTGGAGAGAAGGCTAAAAGTGATTCAAAAAAAAGTTTTCAAAATCATAATGCAGTTGTGTAGTTTAGATAGGGAGAAACTGTTCCTGTTCATACAAGATTGAGAATGAGAAAGTACAGATATAAGATAATTTGCAAGGGAAGTAAGTGTGATGTAAGTCAAAACTTTTTCACACAGTGAGTATCAGCACCTGGCATTCAAGCAGACATTAGATGATTATTTGAAGAGAAACAATATTCAAGGTTATGAGTCATAATGTTCAATTAGGGCACCGGTGGGGATACAAAGGACTGAATAGCATCCTTCTGCACATCATTCTGTGATTGTGTAATTACCTTTAAATTGTCTCAGCCATTAGCTTGACTAGTTCCTGTTCTTTCAGGTTTGTGAGATAGAAAAGAACAATTTACACTTCCATTGTCAATGAAGTTTTTTTTTGTTGGATAGGTTCACTGAATTTTAAATCTCTCTTATGATCCTTCTTCTGGTTCCAATTGTAGTTAACCATAAAAAATAGGAGCAAAGGCCAGTCATTGAGCACATCAAGGTTGCTTCACCATTCAATGAGATCATGGCTGATCTGATAATCCTCAAATTCACTTTCCTACCTTTTCCCCTCAAACCCATATCCTTACTCATTAAAATCTATCCCAGTTTTGAATATACTTAGTGACCGAGCCTCGACAGCCCTCTGTGGTAAAGAATTCCACAAATTTGTAACTGTATGAAAGGTGAAATTCCTCCTCATCTCTCTTTAAATGTGCAACTCCTTATTGGCATGTGTAACGGAATTATAACTTAATTATACTTGAACTGTAGCTGCTGAAAATGTGCAAAATGAGCTATGTGATAATATTAGATTACAAAGAACTGGAGCCTGAGTCTGTAAGGCTCTAGACAAGTTGCCCTCTCCTACCCTCCTCCGTATATGGTTCTGTTCAATAAAGCTTGTTACCATTTACTCATAAAAGTGTGGACCTCACATCATTACAGCATGAGCATTCATTTATTTCAGTCTTGGTATCTGAGAGATAACACCAATGTTCTATTCTATGGAGATTGTACTTGGCAAAAACATTTTTCTCAGTTTAAATATCTGTCAACCTCAGCCTCTAATTCAACACAGAGGCCGTTTCTTGTAAAGTGTTGATGGATGTTATCATTTAATTCAACTAACAAATTAGATGTACATGTTCAATGATGCTGCAACTTATAACACTTTTCAGAATTCTAACCTCCATCAAGAGCATTTCAATCTCATTAAAGTGCTTGAAAGAGAGAGATTGATTATTTACCAGCTGCATTCATGATCCTAGCACAGAACCAGAAGCAGGCTGTAGAAATAGAATATTACTATTAATTGGTAACACAGAGTAAAAGTAAAATCTCATTAGTATTTGCTGTACATGTGGGTGGATTTCTGGGATCACATTGGAACAGTTTTGAAAATGTTCACTTTGCTCATCTCTGGGATGAAGGGGTTGTTTTATGAGAAAAGGTTGAGTGGTTGGGCTTATAGTCATTAGAGTTCAGAAGAATGAGAGGTGATATTATTTAAAGATATGAGATCTTGAGTGAGTTTGGCAGAATAGACGCTGAGGGGATATTATTCCTTATAGAGTAATCCAACACCTGGAGGAATGGTTTACAAATAAGGGGCCTTGCATTTAAAATGGTGATGGGGAGAGGTTTCATCTGGCAGAAGGTTGTCACTGTTTGGAATGTGGAGGTTGTGTCATTGAACATCATCAAGGTTGGGTTAGATAGATCTTTGATCTACATGGGAGATAAGCTATATGGAAGACAGGTTGGAAAGTTGAGTTAGACCACAATCAATCACCCTTGACCTTATTTAATGATGGAGTAGGCTCAAGGGGTCGAATAACCTATATCTACTCATATTTTGTTTAATTGCAAATGAGTTTCAATTATCCAAAAATCCATCTTTTCAACTACCAGCAAACTGATTCTTTCTGCCCATGGTTTTGGTGGTTCCATAAGGGATCCATCTAAAGCCAGCCAAGCTAACAAAGTAATAATGGAAATCCAGTCAGAAATCTTATGACACCAGGTTATAGTCCAACAGGCTTATTCCTTCTTCAGGTGTTTGTGAGAGAGGTAGTATCAGACACAGAATTTAGAAGTAAAAGATCCTAGGGTCACACCACTGATGAGGATGTACTAAACAAACCTTTAAATCTTTAATCAGTTGGAAGGTTTTAATTGATTAATATGTATAATTAAATCCTCAAATTCCTTTGAAGTCACTGTCCTGAGAAAAGTAAAGATTATATCAGTGTAAAGAAGAGGTGATATTTTAGGTCAGACAATGCATGTTAGGTGTGAGGCCTTGTTTAGAATCTGTTTGTGTTTTGGTTTGGAGTCAGACTGGTTTTATTCCTAAAGCAGGAATTTATAAAACGCCACATTGACTGACTGTCTATAAATTTTGTGCTTTTTGAACAAAATAGAAAGTACCTGCAAATACAAATTCATCCCATATATTCACATGTGTGTTTGTGTGTGTGTGTGTGTGTGTGGGAGAGAGAGAAAGAGTGTGTGTGGTACTGCACAGCTGTCATTTCCAATAATATTCTCTCTGCCTTTTAAGACCTAGAATCTCTGCTTGCCCCTTTCAAAGTAAATGGCAGGCAGAGCAGAGACATAAGCTGGGAGTAGCTGCCACTGATCCAAAGAATGCAGAGAAAGAAAGATCCTAGGCTCCCAGTGCAAACATGGTTAAAGGTTCATCAGCAGTGTCATGAAGCAATAGCTGGAGAGGACAAACTCTTAGAGTGCATTCACAGTGCAACAAAATGGCAAGTCATACAATTTTGTCCTTGTAGAAGACCTTGATTAGACCTGACTTTGTATATTGTGCTCAGTTTTCATTCCCTCTCGTCAGGGATGGCATCAAGATTTTGGAAAGGGTGCAGAGGAGGATAATTCCTAGCATTGAACATCGTATTTATCCTTCAGACATGCATCTATGTACAGGAGATCTGATTGAGGATTGAAAGATGAAGGGAATAACATGTACTTCAGGTGATAGTATGGTCCACTAAATATGTTAGAGATGGCCAGCGATCAAAATTTGATGTTGTTCAATGTCAGATCTATGTTAGATATCAAGAGACGCTTTGATGATGGATGGAATCAGAATTTAACTGCAGGACACCTTTGTGAGTCCACAGCAGAAGTCTATGAGAGTGAATGGATGGAAGAGTTGGTGTGCTGGAGCATGGTCGAGGCATGGTGGGGGGTGGGACGGAGGAGACAGCGGCAATTGGGAGGAGAGGATGGGGACTGTTTCCAAATGGAGCTGTCAGGGTTGGTAGTAAGGTCAGGGTCCTGATGGGGGTGGGGGAGTAGAAGACGCAGAGAGATCCCAGTGTATGAAGGGTTTACTGGATAACTTGTTAAGACAGGAAGAAACTCCACAGCCATGAGTAGTAGCTATTGAAGCATCTACCTCATTCACCTTTCCTCGTCTCCTTTAAGCATCCAGGTTTCCTCAAGGCCCAGAAAACCAGGTTGTCCTGGGGTAAAAACATAACCATTATTAAAATGGAAGCTTAGAGCTTTGATATAATATTTAAATGAGCAATCATTTTCTGTGTGCAGGTTTATTGCCTGCTCCTCATTAAAACCAGAAGTGAATGACTTAAGTTGAACTTTTTAGTCATAGACCCAATCTGAACACATCCATTCTTTGTATGTTAAAAATCAGCCCAAAGCATCATTTTTGTATAGGACAGATTGGACAGATCACAGGGTGTTTTCCTTGCAATCATTTGTTTGTAGGATCCTCAGTAAAGTATGTATTTGCTAAATGGGATGAGCCGATAATGGCTGTCATCGGAGGGAGGTCAGAGCTAACCCTTTTTTGCCCAAGAAGCAGGCGAATATATTGGGTTTGATGTAAGCCTATGTTAGACAGAAACTGCTAGTCCCATCCAAATGAGGTAATATCCTACTGAATCCCCAAATTTTACCTCTGGTTGGCATCTTCAGCCAAGATTTTGAGAAAACTATCAGAACCTTGGCTCAAAACATTTCACTTTATTGTCGCATGTACTCAATGATTACAGTGAAAAGTTTGCAAGTTGCCATCTTAGGTACATGGTATCTCGGTAGTGATTCTTCAGTAATAAGTTCTTAGGAAAAAAGAAATTAGATAAGTAAAGAAATAAAACATCCAGTGTTACAGATCATAAGAATAAATGAGAAAATAGAGAATTTAAAAGTTCAGAACAACAGTCCTTCCAACCCAACCCACACTAGCCTTTGGTCCGCACTAGGCCTTGACTCCAGACCGTGCTGGGCTTCACTTCGAGGCTCTCGAGGCTGGAGACCACTCTGGAAGTCCATCCTGAGGCCATACCGGTCCAAAAGACTGCCATGGGCTGCCGAACACACCAAACTGGGTAATATGGCTGGGGGCGGCCTATTGGGGAACAGTGGTGTCAGGGCTATTGTTAGGTTTGGAAAGACTCCATTCAAGATGGATTGGGGTTTGGGATGAAGGGAAGAGTATATCTGGGCTGGGGGTGAGGGAGGCAGAAGACAGGTCAGATTGGAGTGGAGTGTTCAAAGGGGAAGTCAGGTCATGCTCGAGCCCAGGGGTATGGCATGGCTGGGGAGTCACATTGTATCAGGCTTATAAGCGTAACTTCATTTGAGAGCTGTATGTGCATTCATGGTATATTGAGCCAGGTTATAAAGGTCTTCCGCTTTAATTTGTATTTTCAGACAAGATGCTTGTTCTAAATAAGAGACCAAAGAAACGTACAGGCTTCCATATTAACATTAGTCAAGAGCTATAAATCACAGCAGTTGAAGAATGCGTCCCCGTGGGTTGCTTTACTTATGTGTATACTTGCCCCGTTTTTGCTACTTTAAAATTGCACTTCTTAAAATATTCTGCTATTTCCAGTTCAGCTGGTTTGGTATGTGAAGTTGAAAGGCAATAAATATTTAGCAAGTTCTAAGCCTACTTTTGCGAATAAGGCATTGAAGAAGTTTTATAGACTATACCCATCAATTGCTTCGAACAATTTGCTTTCATATCTGGGATCCGGGTTTGAATATCTCCTTTTGTTATTATACATGAAGTGAATCTGGGCGTTTCAATTCCATTCCCAGAAGATATCAATCAGTGGCAGTTACTCAGCATTAATTGATAGTTTTACCCAGCGAGATTACAGAAATGGCTAATGAAGGAAATGGAAATGTTACCATGGTGCAAAAAGGTTAATGTAAACTGGAAAAGATTTTCTTTCCACTGTTTTCCAAGAGATTAAAATCATTAATGTAGGAGCGCAATGTAAGATTGTTGCAATAATTACTTGTAATTAATATTTATAGTCTTATTTAAATGTATTTCTGGTTCACAGGGTTAGCCTGAATGTGTGTTAAAAGTAAATAATTGTTGTAAAAGTGCTCCAAATGAAGCCAGGAAGCAATTCAGCTGGTGGGAGAAGAAGAAGGATATTAACAGCAGTCAATCAGCAATAACGCCTTTAACATTATAATGAATGCAGAAGCTGGAGCTCATTTATATTCTTTTTCAGAACTGTTGCTGTTAGTGATGTGCTGAAAATGATACTGATTTTCTGTGTAGATTTTCTATGCATTTGGTGCTAATAATGCAATTCTTTTCTCTTTGATGACACACCAGTAGAATTGACCAGTGCATCAGCTTGTTAAATTATCATTATCACAGGCCCATGTGCCATTTCAGTAAATATTTAAATTAGGTTGGTAACGTGTGCCAATTTATATCAATAAACATTTTCTTTCAAGGAGCTGTGCCATGAAGTGTCATTGGCACCATTAATGAGAAGGGATAGATTCACCTTCACCGTTACTTCTATAGAATATGAAATTGCAGCAGTGTTGAGATAACTACTTATATTTAGTCGCAGTGTAACAGAACTATTCAGGCAATGTACAAGGCTTTCTCATGCTACATTTGATTCAAACAAAAAATAAGTTAAATCCCCTATCTCCATCTACAATGAATTTGAAAAGCGCATTGGGGTAGAAAACATTGCACTGACATAGCAACACAAGGATTGCTTATAATTGAGGCCCGCATTTCCCTGCAGTGCTACCTCCTGCCCTTATATTGCAACATCTTGTCAATACATTATAATGGGTATTTGACATTGCCAGCACACAGCAAAATGATAAGCTGCACCTGTCAGGAGATGGATCATTCAGTTCCAACAATTCTGAAATGCTATTGTCATCCTTAAAGCAGCGTTGCAATGAAAGGAGGAAGCCAATGGATACAGTCAAAATACAATGCCTTGGATTTGAGGTAGTGGCTCAGAGCTGGATGGAATAGAGAGAGAATTAATGGTATCTACTCTATGGATAAAACTGAGACAGGTGATGAAGAAAATTATCGGGTATTTCATAACATCGACTTCTGTCAAGTTATTTGGATTGCACTTCAAACTTGGTGCACTGGAATATACATTACAGTCAGAAAATGAAGTGTTCTTTGCCAATTGTTCTAAATGTAGCAGTGTTGAGATAATATTCTCTAAGTCATAGTTTAAAAATAAGGGGGTACCCATTTAAAACAGATGATGAAACATTTTTTTCTCTCAAAGACTTGAGAGTCTTTGGAATTCCCTTCCTTAAAAGCCAGTAGATGCAGAATCTTTAAATATTTTTAAGGCAGAGGTGGATAGATTCTTGATTTTGAAGGGATGAAAGGTTATTGGGGATATTCAGGAATGTAGAGTTGAGGTTAAAATCAGATCAGCCATGATCTCACTGAATGGTGGAGGAGGTTTGAAGAACCAAGCGGCCCACTCTTGTTCCTTGTTCATATGTTCATATGCAATTCATGTTTTTGTTCATCATGCTGATGCTGCCATCATAAGATGCATAAATTAAACCGTTATTTAAAAAAATCAAAATGCTGCATATTGACTGACACAGGATTGCCTGGTAATGTGGGAATCATGTTCCATAGTGGTTTATGAATATTTCCATCTTCCTTTATGTTGCCTCTGTTTATCTGTGAGAATCCCAGAAATTCCCTTGTCTTTTTAGGGGAACCAGTAAACCAATCTACATGCTGGCCCCATCCATCCACATTGGAAATCCTAGGATAACATGGCCACAGCTTTATTGAAGCAGTAGTAAGCAGGCAGTTAACTACTTGTCTTTGGGGCTTCTAGGCCTTTAACAATGGAGAACACATTTCTAATTGGGTCAGCAGCGTTTCTGGCCCAGCAGCAGCACCAGGGATAATGGCCTTTCTGTGAAAGCAGTAAATCCTGAACCTAGCAACATGGAGGAGGCCCCAGCATGCAGGTATGTTGGTCAGGCTTGTCAGGGCTGTAGAGGCAAGCGTTAGTAAAGTAGGGTGTGTTGCAATATCACTTTAGCAGAAAATGGAAACTGTGTGCACATAGAACCAAGATGTAAAACAGCATGTGACTGGTAATCTCCATACATGCAGGACATGATCTCCCTAAAGTGAAGATGGCTAAGAAGATAGAAGTGAAACTAGAAAGGGTTCAGAAAAGATTAACGAGGATGTTGCCAGCGTTGGAGGGTTTGAGCTATAGGGAGAGGCTGAATAGGCTGGGGCTGTCTTCCCTGGAGTGTCGGAGGCTGAGGGGTGACTTTATAGAGGTTTATAAAATCATGTGAGGCATCAATAGGGTAAATAGGCAGGGTCTTTACCCTGGGTGGGGGAATCCAAAACTAGAGGGCATAGGTTTAAGATGAGAGGGGAAAAATATAAAAGGGACCCAAGGGGCAGCTTTTTCACCCAGAGTGTGGAGCGTGTACGGAATCAGCTGCCAGAGGAAGTTGTGGAGGTTGGTACAATTACAACATTTAAAACATCTGGATGGGTATATGAATAGGAATGGTTTAAAGGGATACAGACCTAATTCTGGCAAGTGGAACTAGATTTATATAGGATATCTGGTCGGCATGGATGAATTGGTGGCAGAACGAGGCTTTTTCAGTGAGGTGGCCCTCCCAGCACTATAGGGAGCTCAAACACGAGGCCACCACTGGGATAACCTTCCCATTGTCAAGTGGCTACTCAGGGCCTTAATTGGCTTCTGGATGGGCTGGTTGTCTTAGATCTTGTCTACTCCCACCAGGAGTCAGGAACCTAATGGGCCCTTTAACCGACCTGACTGCTTGCTAATTCTATGGCTTTCTGAGTGCCTCCTGCCCACACCCAGTGGGGAGTGAGGAAATAAATTCTTTAAAAACCACAGGTTCATATGTGTACATGCAGTGAACATGACAGATGGCCTGAACACTTGGATGCCACGCATTTTCATTCATTTTCCTCTTTTTTAAATGACACCCTTTTATGCTTGCTTGATAATTGTGAGTTTCATATAACACAGCACAGTCCATGCAGATGGAAATTGGGTCATCAAAAGTTCCTGTCTTTATTTGTACCAGGGAGGCCTGCTGCTGGCCTGTGAAGTGTTTGTTCAGCACTTAGTTCAGTGGGTCTCCCTTAAATGCTCCCGCTAGCTCTCCAGCTGATGGGTGAGACCCCTGTCACCTTCATTAAATAAAGCCCTACATCTGACTGTGTGAAAAGCAATAGGTTATCATTTCAAATGCACATTTCTTGCATATTTACTGGCAGTTTTACTTCTCAATTTCGGAAATAATAAGTTTTTCTAAGAATAATATTGATCAAATGTCTGGCTGTGGCTTCTCATGTTTTATTGACATAGGGCAAAATAGCATCATTCAATACTTGCAACTGTCAAAAAACTTCAAAAGTTGTATTAATAAAATTCTGATTTAATTGCATTTACTGTTGTTTTATGATGACCCACTTCTATTTACTATAAACTACTTGCTTTTAAAATAGGTTTCTACACAACAACAGTGGCTACACTTCCAAAGTACTCAATTGGCTGTATAGCATTTTACAATGTCCAGTGGTCATATAAACACAAGTCTGCCTTTCTCTCACCTGTCTTCCTGCCCTCTTCCTTCCTGTTTTCATTCAATTGAGGAGAAGGAAATAATGTCTTTTCAATGTTTAAAATCTTTCTTTTATTCGCACTTTGCTGCCATCTGCCTGTGGCTTTCTGCAAGAAACTTCCACAAAACATATTGTGATTTGTTGGATGGAAAACATAAGCTACAAATGACACAGATAACAAGGTATAGAACTGGATGAACACAGCAGGCCTAGCAGCATCAGAGGAGCAGGAAAGCTGACGTTTCGGGCCTAGACCCTTCTTCAGAAAAAAAAGGCCCGAAACATCAGCTTTCCTGCTCCTCTAATGCTGCTTGGCCTGCTGTGTTCATCCAGCTCTACACCTTGTTATCTCAGATTCTCCAGCATCTGCAGTTCCTACTATCTCAGCTACAAATGACAATTAAATTTAGAGAAATCATTTTGGGTTCAACTAAATCATAGTCACTTACTCTGATCTCTGTACATGTTTGATGAACAAATCATGTTGTTGAATTACAAATTCATGGAACGGGATAAATCACAGATGCTTTATTTTCTGGTGTTGAAAGTTATTTTTTCAATGATTCTTTGGCTCATCGATCAATGGATGTAGTTTTGAACCATACAAAGTCACAAGTCAATGTCAATTTGTAGCTTGAGTGGAATTAGCTGGTAAATGCATTTTTGATTCAACTTGTAGGGGATTCAGTTAAAATTATTTCATGGTAATGTCCAGGTATCAATCATTGAGACAACGAAAATTTTACTAAAAACAACCATGTTCAATGTTAAAATCAATGGGATGAATCTTATCAGAAATTGGTTGTGTCATTTTTGGCAAGTTTCATGGAGGGTTTCTCTGGAGTTAGAGAGTCATTGAGATGTATAGCATGGAAACAGAACCTTTGGTCCAACTTGTCAATGCCGACCAGATATCCTAAATTAATCTAGTCCCATTTGCCAGCATTTGGCCCCTATCCCTCTAAACGCTTCCTATTCATATACCCATCGAGATGCCTTTTAAATGTTGTAATTATACCAGCCTCCACCTTCTCCTCTGGCAGTTCATTCCACACATGCACCACGTTCTCCGTGAAAACGTTTTCCCTTTCACTTTAAACCTCTAGTTTTGGACTCCCCTGCCCTGAGAGAAAGACATTGGCTATTCACCCTACCCATGCCACTCATGATTTTATATATTTCTATAAGGTCACCCCTCAGCCTCCAATGTTCCGGGGAAAGTAGCCCAAAGCCTATTCAGCCTCTCCTTATAGCTCAAACCCTCCAACCCTGGCAACATCCTTGTAAATCTTTTCTGAACACTTTCAAGTTTCACACATCTTTCCTAAAGCAGGGAGATCAGAACTGATTGCAGTATTCCAAAAGTGGCCTGGTCAATTTCCTGAACACTACAACATGACCACCCAACTCCTATACTCATTACACTGACCAATAAAGGCAAGTGTACCAGATGCCATCTTCACTATCCTGTCTACCTGTGACTCCACTTTCAAGGAGATATGCACCTGCACCCCAAGGTTTCTTTGCACAGCAGCACTCCCCAGGACCCTACCATTAAGTGTATAAGTCCTGCCCTGATTTGCCTTTCCAAAATGCAACACCTCACATTTTTCTAAATTAAAGTCCATCTGCCACTCCTTGGCCTGTCAACCTGTCTGTTCAAGGGCCCGTTGTACTCTGAGATAACCTTCTTCGCTGTCCACTACAACACCAATTTTGGTGTCATCTGCAAACTTACTAACCATATTTCCAATATTCACACCCAAATCATTGAGATAAATGACAAAAAACAGCAGACCCAGCACCGATCCTTGCAGCACATGCTGGTCACAGGCTGTCGGTTTGAAAAGCAAACCTCTACCACAGCCCTCTATTTCCCATCTTTTGCCAATTTTGTATCCAGATGGTTAGCTCTCCCCTTATTCCACATGATCTAACCTTGCTAACTAGTCAACCACATAGAACCTTGTTGAACGCCATAGTGAAGTCCATATAGACAATGTCCACCGCTTTGCCTTCTACTTCAGGCTTAGTACGTTTTCTCACATAATGATGTCAGACTCACCTTATTAAATATGCACTGTGCACCTATGACGCCCTGCTGCTCCTATTCTCCCACTCACCGTAATGGAGTTTCTTGTTATTGCCAGGATATCCTGGGGGTCATTGGTGTCAGCACTGGGGCCATCTTAAAACCCAGACTTGCACCCGAACGTGCATTGGCAGTCAAGAGTTGCTCTTCACCATGCACGTAATGGGACAGCAAATACAAACTGACCCTTCCCAGGCCACACGGGTGCCATGAAACTGTAAAACATAAGAGCAGAATTAGGCCACTCAGCCGATCGAGTCTGCTCCGCCATTTGATCAATGTTTCTCAATCCCACTCTCCTGCTTTCTTCCTGTAACCCTTGATTCCTTTATCAATCAAGAACCTCTCCATCTGTGCCTTAAGGACACTCAGTGACTTTTCCTCCACAGCCTTCTGTGGCAAAGAGTTCCACAGATTAACCTCCCTTTGGCTCATCACAGTTTTAAAGGATCGTCCCTTTACTCTGAGGCTGTGCCCTCAGGCCCCAGTCTCTCCTACTAATGGAACCATCTTCTCCATGTCCACTCTATCCAGACCTCTCAGTATTCAGTAAGTTTCAATCAGATCACCCTCATTCTTCTAAACTCTATTGAGCACAGACTCAGAGTCCTCAACCGTTCCTCATACGACAAGTCCTTCATCCCCTGGATCATTTTCGTGAGCCTCCATTGATCCCTTCCAAGGCCAGCACTTCCTCCTTGGAAATGAGGCCCAAAATTGCTCACAATATTCCAAATGCTGTCTGATCAGAGCCTTCTACAACTCTAGGGCACATCTCTGCTCTTGTATTCTAGCTCTCTAGAAATGAATTTGACTTCCTAACTGCCAACTGAACCTGCATGTTAACTTTAAGACAGTCCTGAATTTAACTCCCAAGACCCTTTATGCTCCAGATTTCCGAAGCCTTTCCCCATTTAGAAAATAGTTAACACCTCAATTTTTCCTACTAAAGAACATTATCTCACACTTTCCCACATTGTATTCCATTTGTCACTTCTTTGCCCATTCTCCTAGCTGTCCAAGTCCTTCTGCAGCCTCCCTGCTCCCTCAACACTACCCATCCCTCCCCCTATCTTGATGCCATCTGCAAATTTAGTACCAATGCCCTCAGCTCCTTTGTACGGATTGTTAATGTATAACATGAATAGCCGTGGTCCCAACACAGACCCCTGTGGAACTCTACTAGTCATCAGCTGCCATCCTCAAAAATGATCCTGTTTATCCCCACTCTCTGCTTTCTGCCAGCCAACAAATCCTCAACACAGGCTGTATTTTGCCCCTGGCACCATGGATTCTTATCTTAAGTAGCAGCATGCTGTGCAGCACCTTGTCAAAGGCCTTATAGAAATCCAAATACATCATGGCCACTGGCCCTCCTTTGTCTAACTTGCTTGTTATCCCCTCAAAGAATTCTAAGATATTTGTCAGGCATGACCTCCCCTGACTCAGCCCTATTTTACCATGCACTTCCAAGTACTCCACAATCTCATCCTTAACAATGGCCTTTTTCTGTGCTGTCGGCCTCTATGACAACCATGACGAGCTGCCTAGCCTTGTGTCTGTGTGAAGTTGCACTGCAACATGGAAGTACTGTGAGCCTTTAAGGCATGTCTGACAGCAAGGTAGAGATGCTGTGGGCATTGAATAGACACAAAGTGCGCAGATGCCAAGGCAGTAAGCATGTAGCCCTGAGATCCACTCTGGTTCAATCCATGAGATGGGTGCCCATTCCGACATGCAAAACACCCTGTCAGCAGCAATATTGCAATGAGGGGTGATTTTACTCTCCAAAGTAGAACATTGAATTGTAGAACCACAGTGTAGAATCACATTGTAGGTGGATCAGACATGTGCCATGAGGGTGCACTCAGGCTGGAACATGTCAGATACAGGTAGTTCCGCTATAACGCGTGTTTCAGTAATGTGAATTGGCTGTAATGCGACTAATGGACGCTGTCTGGATAATAGGAACTTTCTCCTGTACAGGTATAGCGATTTTCTGTGGCAATTTTCTATAGTGCAAGGTCACACAAGAATGCAACAATCGCGTTCTAGGAGAACTACCCATACTAATACCTATGAACAGGGATAAAGGTGCATGTGATCACTAGATCATCTTGGACTAGTGTCCAAGGTGGATGTTTGGAGCAGCTTCCAGCTGTCTAGTCTGGCTTTCGTGCCAGGATTTGATGCCATCTGGTTTCCATCCAATGAATGGGTGATTAGGAGGCTGCAAATTAGTGACATGAGGTTAACTAACATTGTGATGTCAATTCATGTTAATGCATGTAAATAGGCCTTTGTCACTCACTAGTGAGATTCTTATCTCGCTTTCAATGCTTGGTTGGAACATGGCACTTTTTGCTCTTGATGTTGAGAAGATCCTCTCTGGTCATATCATGCAGTTTCCCCAACTTTTCTTGTCATAGCCCGCATTATTTAGGGGTTGGGAAGATTCTGCCCAACATCTGTAGTAACATACAATTTCCTCAACAGTATTTTCACAGTAACTCCTTAATTTCTATTTGCAAAAAGTAAGGATTTAGATTGTAAGTGCTGCTGTAACTCATATTTTGAAGACAGCAGTTAATAGGCCAACAGTAGAAATTACTAATTCATGACTCCTCAGATACTGAAGCTGTCCATGTCCAAATGCAGCAAGATCTGGACAATGTCCAGGTTTGGGCTGACCATTGACAAGTAACATTTTCACCATACAAATACCAACTCTCTTCAACAGCAAACCATTTCCCCTTTATTATTACCAACACTGTATACCCCATTATCAATGTCCTTGTGGTTATCATTGACCAGAAACCAGAACTGAACTAGCCAAATAATTATTATGGCTACTAGAATAGTTCAGACACGAGTAATCCTGCAGTAATTAACTCACTTCCCGACTCCCCAAAGCCTGTCTACCATATACAAGTTGCGAGTCAGAAGTATGATGGAATACTCCCACTTACCCGGATGAGTGCAGCTCCAACAGCACTTGATAAACTTGACACCATCCAGGACAAAGCAGCCTGCATGATTGATACCATATCCACAAACATTCAGTTCCTCCACCATGGACATTCAGTAGCAGCAGTAATTACCACCTACACGATCCATTGCAGAAGTTCACCGATGCTCCTCAAGCAGCACTTTTCAAACCCATAACCATTCCCATCTAAAAGAAAAAAGATAGCCACCACCTGCAAGTTCATCTTCAAGGCACTGATCATCCTGACTTTGAAATATATTGCTGCTCCTTTGGTGTTGCTGGGTCAAATTTTTGGAATTCCCTCCCTAATAATATTGTAGATCTATCTCCAGCACATGGATGCAGCGGTTCAAGAAGGCAGCTCACTACCATCTTCTCAAGGGTATCTGGGGATGGGCTATTAATGCTGGCATACCTAGCAGTGCCCACATCCCCTAAATAAATAACTTGTTTTTTACAATTTTATCTTTCATATCCCATTTCTGCTTCCCTTTGATCTTTATGTAAACCTGAACTGAATATTTACTTTGCAAACCTTGATTTAAACCGAGGAGTGATTGTGTTTTGATTACATCAAAACTTAATGAATTGTGTAAATACTAAATAAGAACCAAAAGAACTGCGGATGCTGTAGATCAGGAACAAAAACAGAAGTTGCTGGAAAAGCTGAGCCGGTCTGGCAGCATCTGTGAAGAAAAATCAGAGTTAATGTTTCCGGTCCGGTGACCCTTCCTCAGAATAATGACTTTTTCTTCACAGATGCTGCCAGACCTGCTGAGCTTTTCCAGCAATTTCTGTTTTTGTCGTTGTTGTTGTTAATATTTTTAAGCATAGACTATGGACCTTTTCCCCAAGATATATGTTTCAAATGGGTATTGTTTTATCCCCTAAATACTTCCACGAAATTTGTTTTTCTGTTGTTTAAAAAGAAGAGTTGTCCTTACTGTACTTACCCTGATGATCCTTGAAGGAAATGCTGGGACAATGAAGAGCCTCACATGGGATGATCAATGAAATGCTTCAACTGATAGCTGTGGGGATGACTGGGGAAACCAACAATCCCGATTAATATGTCAGGCAAGAACAGCTTCAATGTCATAACATAGCCTGTCAATACTCATTGTATAACCTCATATGTAATCATTTGAGTGAGATACATGAAGGCTGTTTGCAGAAAGTTGATAGCACTTTTCCACCACCTCCCTATAAAAGGGAAGAAAATGTATACGGTTACTTGTTCTGCTTTGTTACATCATCTTTTTCCTGCAATTAATTGTTGTTCAAACATGTAGATCTGCTGCCCATAAGTCTCCTATCCATTATGTATTTTCATATATTAGTTTAATGAGCCTAAGCAGATACCTATCCAACTTTGAATGCAGATGCATACATCACTAGAGTGCATCCTTTAGTGTAAAGAATATTCACACCATTTCCCAAATAAGTTGTGTTCATTCCAAGCATTTATTTCAGCTCTTGAGCCGACATTGATTTGAGCTGTTATTTGACAAGTCAGCATTGTTCAACCATTTATTTATCTCAGAGACTGGAACCAATACAAACTGCCTTCAGTAAAACAAACCACTCTCCCAAGTGATTAGGTTTTAATAAGCATCATTTAAGGAATTATTCCGGGTGACTTGTGGGAGAAAGCACTGACATATAGTTCCAATTTTATTGGTGAATTAGATTACAGTAATTCTTTGAATTATGTTAATAGGCACCAGAGACCTCGTATTAACTTTCCCAAACCAAATGCAATTGTTAACCAATTGGATTTGGAAAGATCCCTCTGAGGGAAAAGCCAGACTATTGATCTGAGTTGAATTGTAATGTAATATCTAATAACTCTGTCCAAACCAATGATTAAAATGTATAGGTTGGCCAATTAATTTCAGCCTTCTGGTGTTCGAGACATCTTCACAACCCCAAATGTCCTAATATTTGTCTTTACAGATAAAATATGCACTCCATTTGAGAAAACTAGTTTCTCAAGCAATCAGTGGTTCACTGTTACACTTTAATAGAGAGTGGGAATCAAACATTCTGACAAAAATCTGTGGGAGATAAAAGTTAAAATCTAATAAAGTCTAGAAAATGTGATTAAATCTTCCATTTCAAAAACATTGCCCTAAATGCCTGTGAGCTTAGATAATGTATTTTGGGCCCAAACATGTCCACAGCTCAAGAAATATTAATATAGCTTCAGCTTTTCATGTAAATACCATGGGCTGGATTTTCATCTTGGAGTTGGGAACTGATAGGTGGGATGCTTCCTGCTATCAGGATTCTGCATCCATTGCAGAGAAACTGGAATTTTTGGCAGCTGTGGCTTTACAAACCTAAGTAGATAGAATTTTTCGCTCCCTAGAGTGGTGTGGGCAATGGTTAGAATTGTAGGAAAACATGGTGGAAATGAAAACAACCAGAATCTTGACATTGAGAAAAGAAACTCTGATATTCCTCTTTAACTCACCATTAAATGGTGAGTCCAGAATTTTGCTAATGAGTGGCAATTACCTAATTTCCATGCACTTACACCTCATTAATTGCCCAACTTACCTCATTTAGAGTCATAGGGTCATAGAATCACACAACATGGAAACAGACCCTTTGCTTCAACCAATCCATGTCAGACATAATCCAAGACAAAACTAGTCCCACCAGTCTGCTCCTGGCCCATATCCCTCAAAATCTTTCTTATTCATATACTTATCCAAATGTCTTTTTTCTATGCAGGCTTCTGATCCTCCTCTCCTTCCTTGAGAAACTAGATAGTGCCAATTGCTGACATTAATGTCAGAGCCAGTTCCTGGTGGCTGCAGCTTGTTATCCAACTCTGTCTTCATCATAATGTCGCTGCCAGCTGCATGGTTAGTATCTTCTTCCACCCTTCGTCCACTGAATTCAGCATTGGCATTGACAAACCGTCATCCTCACTCCATCATCATGGCTCTACTCAGACAAAGTCAGCCGGTCAGAATTTTTGCTTTAAATCTTAGGGACAGTTATGGCTTTTACCAAGTACTTGTGCACAGGGACAGATATTCACCGCACTCATCTACTCGAGATGCATCTTACAGTTCTTGCATTCATTTCTTCAGGTTTCTTGCACTTACTTGGAGGCCGACAGCCTCTTTTCTTGCTTTGCTTTTTAGAGAAGGCAGTTTTCATGGTTCACTGCGTTGAATAGTCAAACAAGTGGACTGGATGACACCATGCTACGTCACTGTCACATCTACAGTATGTGCCAGCACCTAATGGGCATCAACTAAATGGCCATATCTGAAAGCCAGGGATGACCAGTTTTTGTTGTGTCAGAGGGGACTATGGTCAGCCTATGGTTGATGCCATAGTCAGCCGAGGTCCAATTACAGTCAAGGGAATTGGCTATAGTCAAACACTTGGTCCTATCAGAGTCTTGGGATTCATGTCTTTTCAATCTGGAGATTCAGCTACAGTCAGTCCTGCCCCAGTCATGTACAACCATTCGGGGTGCTGTCCATTCGGGGTGCTGTCCATTCAGGGTGCTGTCCATTC
>NC_063347.1:23724826-23821275 GCF_021869965.1 Rhincodon typus
GTTTGGGGTGCTGTCCATTCGGGGTGCTGTCCATTCAGGGTGCTGTCCATTCGGGGTGCTGCCCATTCAGGGTGCTGTCCATTCGGGGTGCTGTCCATTCAGGGTGCTATAGAGACATCAGTCAGGGGAATGGGGCATTTTTTTCTGCAGTGAAACAGAGAGGGACTGCGTATAATGGGAGTGGATGGTAGATCTGGTAGTGGTGATGCAGGAGCAGGGAAAGAGGTGAGGTGTCCTCAGTGTCATATGTCATAAGAATTATTCAGCATCGAAATAGGTCCTTTGGCCCAACTCATTCAAGCTGACCAGGTTTACAAAACTGAACTAGTCCCATTTGCCTGCGTTTGGCCCATATCCCTCTAAACCATGCCTCTCTCAACCTATGACCTTTGGCTTTGGACTGCCCTACCCTGGGGAAAAGATCTTGGCTTTTCACATTATCTATGCCTCTCATGATTTTATAAACCTCTGTTTGATCACACCTCAACCTCCTACACTCCAGGAAAAAAAGCCTCAGCCTATCCAGCCTCTCCTTATAACTCAAACCTTCCAGTCTCAGTAACATCCTTGTAAATCAGTTTCGCATTCTTTCCAGTTTAATAACATCCTTCCTATAGCAGGGTGACCAGAATTATAAGTAGCAGCCCAAATGTGGCCTTCCCAATGTCTTGTATAGTTGTAACATGACATCCCAACTCATGTAGTTGATGCTCTGACTGCTGAATGTAAACGTGCCAAATGCTTTCTTCAGCACCTGTGACACCACCCCTAAATCTCTCTGTTCAACATCATTCTCCAGGGCCCTACCATTAACTTGTAAATCCTGACCTGTTCTGTCTTACCAAAACGTAACACCTCACATTTATCTGAATTAAACTCCATCTACCACTCCTCAGCCCATTGGTCCAATTGATCAAGATCCTGTTGTACTTTTAGATGACCTTCTACACTGTCCACTATACCACCAATTTTGGTGTCATCCGCAAACTTACTAACCATACATGGTTAGGGCAGCACGGTGGCTCAGTGGTTAGCACTGCTGTTTTACAGCATCAGGGACCCAGGTTCAATTCCAGCCTCAGGTGACTTTCTGTGTGGAAATTGCACGTTCTCCCTGTGTCTGTGTGGGTTTCCTCTGGGTGCTCTGGATTCTTCCCACAGTCCCAAGGTGTGCAGGTTAGGTGAGTTGGTCGTGCTAAATTGCCTATAGTGTCCAGGGATGTGCAGGATAGGTGGATTAGCCATGGGAGATCCAAGGATACAGGAATCAGGTAGGAGAGCAGGTCTGGGTCGAATGCTCTTCAGAGGGTCGGTGTGGACTTGGTGGGACGAATGGCCTGCTTACACACTGTGGGGATTCCATGCCTCCTACATTCTCATCCCAATTGTTTCTATAAATGACAAACAACAGTGGACACAGCACCGATTCTTGTGGCACACCACTCGTCACAGACCTCCAGTCCAATTGACAACTCTGTTTCAAGGACTGCAACATTCCCCCTCCAGTGATCGAAAATGCCCTCAACCACATATCTTGCATTTCCCGCACTTCTGCCCTCACATCCCCTCCTCACAACAAAGATAAAGACAGAATCCTCCTGGTCCTCACATATCACTCCATCAACCTTCACATCCAGAGTAGCATTCTCCGCCACTTCCGCCACCTACAATCCGACCCCACAACCAAAGAAATATTTCCCTCCCCATCCCTAGCTGCCTTTTGTAGGGACCGCTGTCTCCGTAACTCCCTCGTCCACTTCACACTCCCCACTAGCCCCACAACCGCCGGCACCTTTCCCTGCAACCGCAGGAAATGCTACACCTGCCCCTACACCTCCCCCTCACCTCCATTTAAGGCACCAAACAAACCTTCCACAATAGACAGAGGTTCACCTGCACATCGTCAATGTGGTTTACTGCATCCGCTGCTCCCGATGTGGCCTCTTCTGCTATTTCAGTGCGGAATGACTGGGTCTGGTGGCATGACATCCTTCGTTAGTCAACAGGATACAACGTTGTCCTTCTGTCTACCAGCTCATCCAGATTCTTGTTGGGGGAGTGAGGATTAACATGGCTCTCTGAGCTGTTTCCTTTGGGTTAACAGTGCAGGGGGGGTGGTGGGGGCGCAGTTCCTGGCTCACAAAATCTAAAACTGTACGCAGCTGGGATTTAACCAGTGAGTGAACATGACAATGTCCCAGCGCTGGTGAACTTTTCTGCTTCTCCTGTTGAATGGTTCCATAAGATGAGCACTGAAAGGCCTGAAAGCAAATTAATGAGACAAACAGTGAAAGATTGTATGACAAAAGTCACCATACACCATAACAGTCCAGACTCCATAAAGCTCAGTCAAAGAAACACTTTGCCAAAAGGTGGAAACATGTAGTTACCAGTTGGGTAAACATACTGATTATTAGATAGCTACATCTTCCAGTCACAGCACTATCATGACTCACCTTACATAACACAGCTATCACTCATGCTACAGCATTTTATGAAGACCTCCAAAGGAGGGAAAACCATTTATCTTCCCGTTTTAAATTATTCTCATCTCCAATGCAGATTTATTTCTTTATTCTTTAATAATAGTTATTAAATATTCTGTAATAAATGGCACTGGCATTTGTTCATCGAATTGCCCTGGAATTGAATGGCTTCTGAGGCTGTTTCAGAGGGTACTGTGGTATTGGAGTTATGGGTTGGCCAGATCAGATCAGATTGCAGATTTCTTTCCCTAAAGGGCTTCAGTGGGCCAGGTGTGTTTTTGTAACAATTGATAATAGCTCATATGCTCACCATTACCAATACAAACTTTATATGCCAGATTTATTAATTGAATTTATATTTCAGCAGCTGCCATTGTGTGATTTGATCCTGTGTTCCTAGCTTGGGACCTGTAGTCATTTTTTGCTAATTCCATTTCAACTTGGTCTTGTTTCAGTACTGCAAAATCCTGTTCCACATTCCTGATACCAGTTACCAACAGTACATTTCAGTAAGATGTGAGCGTGGTTCCCTGCTGTATCTGTATTTGCAATGTCTCAAGGAAAAATCAGATTGAATCTCTTGGGACTTTGACGCAAGTGGATTGCACCCTAGATCAGAAGCTGAGAAAGCTAGGACATGACTAAAGGGAATGGATAATTGATCTTAGTTCTTAACAGAAAATCTGACACTGTGCCCAGCTCTAATTTTACCAAATACCACTGTGGTATCATAGTATACCTTTCTAGAATTGTTAACTGTATGGATTTCATGCACTGCAAATCACTGCAATTTCTTTTTTTCTGATGCACTTGAGAGGATGCAGAGGTGCAATGTTAATCCTTAGAGACCAATTAGTTCCATTAGAATAGAATAGAATAGCAAATTATTGTCACATCTATTTTCACAAAAATAAGAGTAAAAAGTTTTATGAGTTGCCATGCCACAGATCCTAATTTAATGACAAAAGTAATAAATAAGAAGAAAAAAAAATGAACATTCATCGCAGTTCAATTGATGACTCCTGGTTTCAGGCTATGCTGGAAAACCAGGCCAAAGCTGCTACACTGTGCTGAGACCGCTCTGCCATGCCAAGACGAGACCTCCATGCCAGGACTAGACCTTCATGCTGGGCTGTTGGAAGACACGGAAGCTGCTTCCGGAGCACAGATGAGACCTCCGTGCCAGGAGTAGACCTTCACACCAGGCTGCTGGAGTACCCAGAAGCCACTGAAGAAGACATCCATGACAGGACGAGACCACCACGCCAGGACAAGGACGCCTCTGCAGGCCGAGACCGCTCCTCCTGGATAAGACTGCTACACCGGGAGACCACCACAGTGGGAGACCACCCTGCCAGGTACCAGGCATATACCGCCATTCCTGGTCATTGGAAATCGCCTCATCACTGGGCCTGGATCAGCCTTTTTGCCAAAGTTGTTAAGAGAAGGTATGGTACCATAATAAATGGAAACATTTAAAGAAAAGTATAGAAAGAACAAGAAATGAAGCAGATGGAGTAGATGAGCTCCAGGCTCCTGGGCTGAGGAGCCCGCATGCTTTGTTGCTACTCCACCGCCATCTTGAAAAACAAAGGGAACACAGGCCAGGTTTTCAGAGGAGCGACAATCTCACATAGATTACTACTCTGGCCATTCTTTTTAACAAAATAGGAGAGCTCCAGTTTCAGAGAGGGGAGGGGGTTCTGGTCTAGTGGCGAGTGGGAGGCAGGGGGGTGATCGGGTCCTGTTGGGGGGGACAGGTGGTCGTGATGGAGCTGAGTCCAGTCTGGCAATGCCCTGGAGGTAGAGTGGGGGTGTGGTGCATAGTGTCCAATAGGAGGATATTCGGTTTGGGATGAGCAGCAGTGGGGGTCAGGTCTGGTTGGGGGTTAGTCAGGTTGTGGCTGACAGTGGGGTTTGGGGAACAGGTTGGTTTCTGCCTTGGGGAAGCCAAAGGGGTCAGGGGGGAAGTGGGGGAATGTCAGGTCAGAGGGCTTGTGGGGAAATGGGATCCGGGGTGTTGTATGGGCAGGCTCCTGGGGGTGTAAGATGTGTGTGAGGAACAGTTGGGGGGGTCTGAGGTAACTATGGGATCAGGCGAATAGTTACTCAGGAGGTAGACTATGTATTCAGTAGTCTAATGTTTCCGGAGTCACTATTTCACATTGAGATCACATTGCATGATATACCCTATCAGAACTCGATGAACGAAAGTGACTATTTAAGAAATGAATTGTTCACCACACAATCTGTTTGAACCAAAACCAGACATAGAGTCATACAGCTGTACAGCATGGAAAAAGTACATTCTGTCCAACTCGTCCATGCTGACCAGATATCCTTAATATATCTAGCCCTATTTGCCAGCATTTGACTCATATCTCTCTAACCGCTTTCTATTCATATACATATCCAGATGTCTTTTAAATGTTGTAATTGTACCAGCCTCCACCACTTCCTCTGGCAGCTCATTCCATACATGCACCACTCTCTGCATGAAAAAATTGCCCCTTAGGTCCCTTTTATACCTTTCCCCTCTCACATTAAACCTATGCTGTCTAGTTTTGGACTCTCCCAACCCAGGGAAAAGACCTTGGCTATTCACCCTATCCATGACCCCCATGATTTTATAAGATTCTGTAATGTCACCCCTCAGCCTCCGAAGCTTCAGTGAAAATAGCCCCAGCCTATGCAGCATCTCCCTATAGCTCAAACCTTCTAACCCTGTCAACATCCTTTTAAATCTTTTCTGAACCCTTTCAAGTTTCACACCATCTTTCCTATAGCAGGGAGATCAGAATCACGTGTAGTATTCCAAAAGTGGCCTAACTCATGTCCTGTACAGCTGCAACATGACCTCCCAACTTCTGTACTCAATGGACTAGCCAATAAAGGCAAGCACACCAAACGCCTTCCTCGCTATCCTGTCTACCTGGGACTTCACTTTCAAGGAACTATGAACCTGCACTCCATGGTCTCTTTGCTCAGCAACACTCCCCAAGACCTTACCATTACCTGTGTAAGTCCTGCTCTGATTTGCCTTTCCAAAATGCAGCACCTCAGGTTTATCTAAATTAAACTCAATCTGCCACTCCTTGGTCCATAGCCCTATCTGATCAAGATACGGTTGTACTCTGAGATAACCTTCTTCTCTGTCCATTACATCTTCAATTTTGGTATCATCTGCAAACTTACTAACCACACTTCCTATATTCACATCCAAATCATTCACATAAATGACAAAAAGCAGCGGATCCAACGCCAATCCTTATGGCACATCACTGGTCACAGGCTTCCAGTCTGAAAAGCGACCCTCCACCATCACCCTCTGTCTTCTACCTTCGAGCCAGCTCTGTATCCAAATAGTTAGCTCACCTTGTATTCTATGTGACCAAACCTTGCTAACAAGTCTACCAAGAGTTACTTTGTCAAACGCTTTACTGAAGTCCATATCGATTACATTCTCCGCTCTGCTCTCATCAAACTTCTTCGTCACTTCTTCAAAATACTCAATCTATCAGTGAGACATGATTTCCCACACACGAAGCCATGTTGATTATCCCTAATCAGTTCATGCCTTTCCAAATACTTGTAAATCCTGTCCGTCAGGATTCCCTCTAACAACTTGCCAACCACTGATGTCAGGTTCACCGGTCTGTAGTTCCTTGGCTTTTCCTTACCACCTTTCTTAAATAGTGGCATCACGTTTGTCAACCTCCAGTCTTCCAGCACCTCACCTGTGGCTATTAATGATAGAAATATCTCGGCAAGGGGCCCAGCAATCTCTTCCCCCGCTTTCCACAGAGTTCTAGGGTACACCTGATCAGGTCCTGGAATTTATCCATCTTGATGCGTTTTAAGACGTTCAGCACCCCCTCCTCTGAATATGGGCATTTTAAATATGTTGCTATTTATTTCCCCATGTTCTCTAACTTCCGTATCCTTCTCCACAGTAAACACAGATGCAAAATACTCGTTTAGTATCTCCCCATTTCCTGTGGTTCCTCACATAGGTGGCCTTGCTGATCTTTAAGGGGTCCTATTCCCTCCCTAATTACTCTTTTGTCCTTTATGTATTTGTCGAATCCTTTTGGATTCTCCTTAACTCTATTTGCCAAAGCTATATCATGCGTTCTTTTTGCCCTCCTGAATTCCCTTTTAAGTATACTTCTACTGCCTTTATACTCAACCAGGGATTCACTTGATCCCTGCTGTCTGTACCTGATATATGCTTCCTTCTTATTCTGGACTAAAACCTCCCTACACTTACCAGCCTTGCCCTTCATCCTAACAGGAACATACTGTCTATGGATTTTCGTTATCTCATTTTAAAAGGATACCCGTTTTCCAGCCAGCCTTTACCTGAGAACATCCACCCACAATCAACTTTTGAAAGTTCCTGTCTAATACTGTCAAAATTGGCCTTCCACTAATTTAGAACTTTGACTTTTAGATCTAGTCTATCTTTTTCCAACACTATTTTAAAACTAATAGAATTATGGTTACCGGTCCCAAAGTGCTCCACCACTGACACCTCAGTCACCTTCCCTGCCTTATTTCCCAAGAGTAGGTCAGGCTTTGAACCTTCTCTAGTAGGTACATCCACATACTGAATCAGAAAATTTTCTTGTACACACTTAACAAATTCCTCTCCATCCAAGCCCTTAACACTAGGGCGGCCCCAGTCTATGTTTGGAAAGTTAAAATCTCCTACCATTACACCCTACTATTCTTACAGATAAATGAGATCTCCTTACAAATTTGTTTCTCAATTTTCCACTGACTATTGGGGGGTCTGTAGTACAATCCCAATAAGGTGATCATTCCTTTCTTATTTCTCAGTTCTACTCACATGACTTACCTGGACATATTCCCAGGAATATCCTCCCCAATTACAGCCGTAATGTTATCCCTAATCAAAAACATCACTCTGTCCTATCTTGCACCCTGTTCTATCCTTCCTATAGCATCTATACCCTGGAACATTAAGCTGCCAGTCCTGCCCACTCCTGAGACCAAAAAATGTTTTGATTCTTCTTTTTCGACCTCAGCATAAGCAAATGAATAAATTGAAATGAAATAGCCATAAAAGGCACATAACTAAACATTTCTGCTTCAGAGGTATAAATGTGCAGCAGAAGGCTTTATTCTAACCCATCTTTGAGATCCAAGATGAGTAATTTCACAGCACTCACTGCAATCCATCAAGGACTGAAGCCTTACCTGTTTGCATGCTCAGCACATACAACCTCTTACAGTATCCATGGCCAGAATCTCTGCTTCATCAGGTTGCGAGAGGTTCAGATTATTCTCGTTAGCTTGTAACTCCACAAACTGTTTGAATTCAAAATTTCTACTTAAAAAATTGAGTGAGTGCATCCGCTTGTATTCAACGACTCTTTAAGGCTGGTTCTGTAGAGAAATTGTTAGGATTTATTGTAATCCATACATAATTTGGTAGCGCTTAAATTGTGAAATTGGATTGAATCTCCGAGGGAACAGAATTCTGTGAGTTGAGAACAAAAACTCCATGCAGCCCTAACAGTGCAGCATTCCCAGGGTAGACCTTCATGTGACAGATTAATAGTGTGACCAGGAAAGGATGCCTGATTCAATACTCAGTACATTTTCTCTTCATTAACAGTGATTGAACAGAAATTTGGAGAAGACAGCTAGGCATCCTAACCCTTGCTGCTGACAACTTGATTAGTATTCTTGTCACATGAAACATTAAGCTGGCAATACTATGTTTGTAACATCTGCTGAAAAATGTTTTGATTTTTCTTTTTTTGACCTCAGCATAAACAAATTTCTGGTGTTTATCCTTTTGGTGTTTAGAGAATGAGGGATTTGGGAGGGGGGTAGCTGGCATTTCTTAGTTTATAGAGGGGGTCATTTTGCAATCTAGGTGGTAGAAGGGCCATCCATTCACAGGAATTCCAGAGGGAGATTATCTACAGTTAAAATCTTCGCTTACAATTATTTTTTAGAAGACAGTTGGCTGCATCCAAATAAAATGCAGGAAAAATAGAAATTGCTGGAAGCAACGGGACACACACACCATTGTAAGGGTTGATTAATTAGAACAGTTCTGCTTGAAACATTGTTATCTTCTCTCTTTACTGATATTAATGAAAGTGCAATGTCTTTCCAGCACTTTCTGCTTTTATTTCACACTCTAGATTTTATAGTTTTGCAGATTTTTGATTCTGTTTTTAAATTCTTGTTGCAAAAGATAATGAATTTGAGTGCTAGAATTTTCACTCTTTCAAATGTTTTGGTTTGATCCCAATAGCGACTGATAATGTAAGAAGTGAATTCAAACTATCAGTTGATAGCTGAAAGGGTGACACAAGTTTTACAACTTTTACTATGAAAACAGACTAAAACGTGCTTTTGAAGAAACATTACTTTTGTAGACAACTTATACTTTGAATTACAGAACTTGCTCCTTTGTATTTATAATGTAACCGAAAAACTCACAGGTACATTGTGAATCTTGGCTTGTAGGAGTTTACTTCTTTATCTTTCTTTTCCAAGCCACAATACCTCTTAACCCCAGAACTATCTTTTACAGTTAATGTTATTACTGGTAATTCTCCCTCTAGAACAAGCAAGACATTTTTTTCAGCTGTATGAAGGCACATCCATTATTGATTTTTATTTGAAGATGGATGTCTGAGGGGTGGTGAAAATTGATTTTTTTGAGGTACTGAGGAGATATCTAGAGCTGTTTGTTTATATTGGTTCTTTTTATTAAAAAACCCTGACCAGAAGACACGTGATTTATGTTAGCAGCTTGGATTTACTGAAAGTCACACAATTTCAGCTAACTGTTTGAATATACTGGAATTGACACACCTATGTTTATGGCTGTCGTGCATGTGGTTATTAGACGTTGTGTTGGAGTTCATTTGAGGTGTAACCCTGTGAAGAACAGAACACCCGACCCAGTCTTTGTTAACTTTCTAAGGAGGCTTCATGAAGATCCCGCAAGAGAACCAAAATCCAAAACAGTTTCCTCACTGCAAGGCTTCTAGATGGCTTTTTCTTGACGTCCTGAGTGAACACTGTCTGAAGAGAATGAAGAGGGACAAACACATGTCTCTAGTGACACCTGTCTGTACCTAGTGACCCTTCAATGTGTATAAGGATGCCTGACTGAAAGCAATCTGGAACATTTCATATCTTATGCTTTTATTCACTGACAATTAACAACAATTTTGGCCAAAGTATTTCTTCTAATGTTAATGTGTTTATATATGTTGTGATTACTGCAGTGGTGGGATTAGAAGGAGACAGTCATTGAGTCATAGAGTCACACAGCGCAGAAACAAACCCTTAAGTCCAACCAGTCCATGCTGAACATAATCCCAAACTAAACTAGTCCCATCTGCCTGCTTCTAGCCCACGTCCCTCCAAACCTTTTCTATTAATATATCCATCCAAATGTCTTTTAAAAGTTGCAATTGTACCTGCATCCACCACTTCATCAGGAAGTTCATTCCACATGGGAACCACTGTCTTATATCTTTTTTAAAATCTCTCTCCTCTTACCTTAAAAATGTGTCCCCTAGCCTTCAAATTTCCCATCTTAGGGAAAAGACAACTACCATCAACGCTATCTATACATCTCATTATTTTATAAACTTCTAATGGGTAACCTCTCAACCTCCTATGCTCCAGGGAAAAAAGTCCCATACAGTCTCATTTCAAATCTTTACAAGTTTGGTATTTTTAAACTGAGTGTGAATATGGGTATCCAGGGATATCACCTCTCAAAATCTATCTCCATGACAACATGAATCACATGGGCCTTTTATCCAGGTGAAAATGTTGATTAGCTATTCTTGAGACAATAGTTCTATTAATCTTGGATATAATTGAACAGCTTAGAGCATGACTGTTTCAAATCATATGTACTGAACATCTTCTTTGAACTTTTGAGATAGTAGTCTAACCTCTGTAAACACAAAATCTGCTGCTATTGTCTCCAAGTGTGAATACTTACACCACTTTGAGAGAAAAATAACCTGGACTTCCTTATAGTCTTTAATATTCACACTGTCCAACACTGTCATTACAAAAACTTGAGAACAAGTCATGACCCCTAACATCCTACTGTCAATTAAAGACACAGTCCCAAAACTTATAAATTTAAAAGCAAAGTGCTGCAGATAGTGGAGATCTGATATAAAAACAGAAAATGCTAGAGCAATGCTGTGGTTTGGCAGCATCTGTGGAGAGAGAAGCAAAGTTAATGTTTCAAGTTCAATATGGTTCTTACAAAGGTGAGTCATATCAGACTCTAAACATTAATTTTATAGATTTAACATTTGTGACTATTTTGAAAAGTAGACAATTAGCTCAATCAAGAAAAACATTTTCTTTTCATGCAAGTTTTAGCTTTACTTTTGTTGGAGTTATTTTGTAACGTTGATTTTGTTCACTCAGTATTTATACCATACAGAAGAGAATGAGCTGGAGTGGGCAAGATGGTGGGTGAGTTTGGAGAATCATGTTGGAGCCCAAACATCAGATTTCTTGTGGAGGGAAAACGGAACATAAATATGTTGATGACAGGATTGTAAGTAAGCAGGAAACTTGTCCGAGTTTTTAAGAAATGAATAAAAATTCAAAATCAATCACTTGCAAATAGTTTAGATAATTTACTAGGATTTAATGCAGCGTCTTCAATTAAATTAAATTGACATGAGTTTCCTGCATCTTTCATGGTTGATGCTCTAGACACTGATATCTTAAATGTGACATTTGATTTTCTGTGGAAGTTCTGTTGATTTGGAGCTACACTATCTTTTGAACTTTTCTCTTTCTGTTCAAACTTGATAATCTACCATGCTGAGGAGTGGAGTCTGTGGTAGGATCTGACTAAATTTCAAAGCTTAAAGGGGCAGCACAAAGCCTAGGCTCAGACAGAGAGCTTGTTAAAGAGGCATTACATACCCCTGAGTCCCTAAGTGGAGGGCAGTTGGTGCATCTTAGAGTCAGCCTAAAAAGGAATCATACTGCACATTAGAAATCATTTTTACTAACCCTCCCTCAGTCTCAAGCAGAGGGGTAAATGCTGGGCATGCCAGTATTGACTGTTCGCTGAGTTAAGAAGCTGTTTTTCTCTCTGTTTCTAACATGGGGGGCTGTTGGTTGCTCTGGCTGCATTGGTGAGAAAGCAAAGGTAGATACAAGAGGACCAAGACTGATGACAAGCTCAGGATCAGCAGCAGGCTGCCAGGGTGTAAAAGGAGCACATGGTTTAGGTAGAGGACCCCTCAGGATGTACAGCAGGGCCAGAGTCTTTTTGTCCCTGACACCATTCCCTGGGGTGAGCGAAGTGCAGTGTCGACCAAGGTTCCATATTTCCTGACAGATTCTGCTGATGCTGGAGCAGGAACTGAGGGTTCATGAGTGGGAGGCCATTCTCGCGTGGTGGCTGTGAGAGCTACAGCCGCTCTGAATCTCTGTGCTATTGGCTCTTTCCGGGGAGAATGATCACCTGTGTGGGAGCTTTCAGTCATGCACCCTCAACTGCGTCAGGACAACGACGAATGCCATCTGTGCAAGGTCACATCGGTTCATTTTGTTCCCTCATGATGAGGTCAGTACTGTAGCCGAGTCAAAACTGACTGCTATTTACCCTTGTGCAGCATTTAACCATTAAGCACCTTCACACTGTCTGCATTGCAAATGGGTGATGAAATGATTGCAAATGAAATATATTTGGGGTTTCAAATGCCTCCTTCATGTATTTGCCCTTCCATTCTGCTGTCATCCAGCAGATGTGTATCGTGTGCTTTTACCCCTCAAACTGACATTGACATCACCCATCCTGGGCGTTGACCCAGCTATTTGCTATTTGCATCTAGAGAATGGCAAGTGATGGCAGGGAATGCAGTTCATGGAGGGCACTGTCAGCATTGGGCTCCACTTTGTCACTAAATACAACAGCACCCCCACCCACTTCGAGCTTCCATGACCCCTTTTGCCTCACTTCACCACTTCAGTCCATTTTCATCCATTCCCCCAATCTGGATGCTCCCCACATTGAATTTCACCTCCAAATGTCCTCCCTGCCTCCTAAACCCTAACACTACATCTTAATGAAATACTCCTCTACGCTGTCCTTTAGGAGGCCACAGCATGGCTCATTGTCAAAAATGCCCCTCCCAACGCCTGCCAAACCCTTTGAACCTTTTCCAGGCACCTCCCCAACATCTTGAGTTCTCTCCATCACCATCCCTATCCTTACCTCTACAAAGGCTTTTTCCCTCCCAAGCGCAATATTATCACCCCATCCCCTATGACAATAATGCCTTGTTACCCTGCCAGGACACCCTTGCAGCATTCCCAACGCCCAGCCCCCTGAGCTGGACTCATTCCAGACTTTTGACTGGCTTTGACAACAGCCCCTGGACATGATTAGGCAGACCTCTGACCACTGTCTTTGCAGTTCCCTGGGTGATGGAACACAATCCCCGACTGTATATTATGACCTGAGAACACTGAATTTTCTCCACTCTGTGGACTGTAATTGAACATATCCCAGTAGCAGGAGCAGCCCATGCGGATGACTGACTGATACCAAGCCCCAGGACTGAGTGTGAACTGTGCCTGTGACTGATGGCACCTGGAATCCACAACCAACAGCAGCTTCCCCTCTTGACTGGACTGAGGCGCTGAGCCCCGCCTAATTTCTGATGTAACCATTTGAGTGAATGAATACACAGTGTGTTTGCCATGCAGGCAGCTGGTACATGTTGCAGGCACATGTAGGTATGTTGTTAGCTTGATGTCTTGGTGTGCCGTACAGCAAGAATCCCCCTATGTCCCCACAAGCAACTGTGACAAGATCCTGTCTGTGTGTCTGCACCAAACAGCGTGCCAGTACGGCAGTACTTTTCGTTCTGGTTGAACTGGCAATGTAGTAATGTGAAATGATATGCATGGTAAGGCAAAGCACAGATACTGCAAACGTGCAGATAGGTGCGAAAAACCTGAGTGACAGCCTGGTTCAAACTATCAGCTAGGCATCTGTTAGAGTTTCCTCTCTGCAGCCTTTTAATGCTCATTGCTGATACGTCCTGCAATGCAGTTGTGCTTCCGAAGCATCCCGTAAGTGATGCCAAGGTGCCAAGATATTCATGAGTTTGTTCACCATGTCTGGTAAGATAGGAAGTTGAATATTAATGAGATGAATTGAAATGTTACTAATTGTTACAAAACTATAATCCCCCTTAATTGGCAATTTACTGCTGCCTCTTGGGAAACTCAGTTTGCTGCTCAGCGAAAGCACAAAAGATGCAGTGAGATGCTCCCAGTATCAAGAGAGACCTCAATGGACTTAAAATCTCACCATAGCTCAAGTTGCTCAGACCCATGTCACCCCAACATCATTCTCCTGTGTTGTGCAGCAACATATCATGTGACATCAAACACATACCTTTCAGAAAGCCAAATACAACACATCTGCTGGTTCCTCTTTATCCAGCCTGCTTGTTATATCCTCATAGAACACAAATAAATTTGTCAAACAGAGGTTGCTTTTCACAAAACAATGTTGATTATCCCTGGTTTTGTATTATGATTTACTGAATACCTCTTTAATCTTGGATTCTAGAATGACAGCTGTTAAACTAATTGACCTGGTGTTTTTGGCATTTTGCCTCCCTCCCCTCTTGTATTATAATTATAGTTCTGCAATCTGCTGGGACATTTCCAGAATTAGGGAAGTTTGGCAGATTACAACCAATGCATCCACTATGTGCAGCCAACTCTTTTATGAAATTGACATGCAGACTGTCAGCTCCAGGAGATTTGTTAGCCCAATAGTTTTCCTGGTACTTTTTTCTCTAGCACTCGTGGTTGATTTAAATGTCTCTCTTCCTTTTGCCCCTGCTTTTCTACTAATCTTGAGACCGTTTGGCATCTTTTAATATGAAGACAGACACAAAATTCTTATTCAAAGTAATTGTCATCTCCTTGTTTTCCCTTTTTAAGTCGCCCTTGTAAGGTACCAGTGATCACTTTAGTTACTCTTTTAGTTGCTCTCTTGGTTGTAGAGGGTAGTTTTTTGGACTGGAAGGCTGTGCCCAGTGGTGTGCCGCAAGGATCAGTACTGGGTCCACCACTTTTTGTCATTTATATAAATGATTTGTGTGTGAATAGCGGAAGTATAGTCAGGAAGTTTGCAGATGACAGCAAGTTTATGGTGCTATGGACAGTGCAGCAGGTTATCTCAGAGAACAATGGGACCTTGATCAGATGGGCCAATGGACCAAGGAATGGTAGATGGAGTTTAATTTAGATAAATATGAGGTGTTGCATTTTGGTAAGGCAAATCAGAGCAGAACTTTTATAGTTAATTGTACGATCCTAGGGAGTGTTGCTGGACAGAGATACCTTGGAATGCAGGTGCATATTTCCTTCAAAATGGAGCTGCAGGAAGACAGGATGGTGAAGAAGGCGTTTGGGATGCTTACCTTCATTGGTCAGTGCATTGAGTCTAGGAGTTGGGATGTCATGTCGCAGCTGTACAGGACATCGGTGAGGCTACTTTTAGAATACTGTGTTCAATTCTGGTCTCCCTGTTATAGGAAGGATGTTGTTAAATTTGAAAGGGTTCAGAAAAGATTTGCGAAGAAATTGCTGGGATTGGAAAGTTTGAGTTATAGAGAGAGGCTGAATAGACTGGGCCCATATTCCCTTGAGTGTCAGAGGCTGAGGGATGACCTTATAGAAGTTTATAAAATCATGAGGGGCATGGATAGAATGAATAGCTAAGGTCTTTTCCCTAGGGTAGGGTAGTCCAAAACTAGAAGACATAGGTTTGGGGTTAGAGGAGAAAGATTTAAAAGGGACCTAATGTATAACTTTTTCACGCAGAGGGTGGTGCGTGTATGGAATGAGTTGCCAGAGGAAGCATTTAAAAGGCATCTAGATAGATACATGAATAGGAAGGGTTTAGAGGGATATGGGCCGAATGTTGGCAAATGGGACTAGATCACTTTAGGATATCTGGTTGGTGTGGATGAGTTAGACTGAAGGGTCTGTTTCTGTACTGTATGACTCAATCAATCTATGACTCTTTTCCTTTCACGTGCTTGTAGAATATTTGTCAGTTCTTACATTATTTGACTTTTTTTCATGCTCCAATGTCTCCTTTTATTATTAATTTCATCAACCTTTGCAGATTTCTACATTGTTCCCGATGTTCAGCCTACCTAGGAGTATTGAAGTATCATTGAAGTATTGTACATATTTTCTTTCAATTTGATACCATCCTAACTTACATATACACCTGGGAACAAAAATAAATGCTTCACATCTTCCACAGCTTGCCACAATAATTAACTGTCAGAGATAAACTTGCTTCCATTTGCATGTAAAGGTGAGTCATAGAAACATGTAGTTAATGCCCTGGTTCACAATTAAGCAAAAGATAATAATGAGTTTCCTAAGCATGTGAGCTCCTCTGTTCTTGAGTACTTCTGATGGAATGCGACCAACTTCCAGAGGAATTACCCTGATAAGGATATCCTAAACTTACAAAAATATTCTGAAACCCAATCTTAGGGCTCCTACGTTAGACCCCCCCATATTGGAAAATGACTCTGGATACATCCAAATGAAGACATCATCAGCCAACCTCATGACTTAAGAACAGGATAAAGTCACAGCTGAAAAAGTGAGCACACTGCAAAGCTTATGCCTTCTCCAGCCCTGCATTATTGACTTCAATATAATTTCACAATCAGATCTGCAAATTATGATTTGATTTGTCATCACATAAGTGATGATATCAACACAGAGGGTGAACAACAGACATCCTCACTAGACATTCATCTAGATTCAAGTGACAGATGAATCTGTCCATTCACTGTGACTTAACAGGAAAAGGTGAATTTTAGTATTTATCTTCAAAGGTAAGTTATTGAATAATGCTTATCTATGTCAAAAAAAATCATTGTGCCTGCTTCAAAAATTGACACTAAACCATTCTATGTAATTAATCGTTGATCTGCTGAATGCCCACCATGCCTAAGGCAAATTGTCCTTTGAACAACATGTCCGTTGTGCATGCTAGAAAGGTTTGAACATTATATAGTACCTTATGGCATCTTTCAGAAATGCCTCCAAGTGCAATACATCCAGTCAATCCATGTGTTAAGTTGCATCACTAGCTTGACAGTTGACTGAGTTACAAGTTTGTGTTCAAAGCCCACTCCTGGATTAAGTACATAATCTAGGTTGACACTTCAGTGGCATTATCAGAAGTGTTGCCTTTTAAATAAAGTCCTGTCAGCTTATTCAGATGGATATAAAAATATTTCATAGTGCTGTTCAAAGACAATCGAAGGAGATTGCTATTGAACTGACAAACACTTATCCCTCAATCATGACTAGCAAAAACAGATCAATCGATAATTTATCTTCTTGCTGTTTGTGTGTCATTGCTATGTGCATTTTGTTTTATGTGTCTTGAAAATGAATACACTAAAAAAAAGCTATGAAACACTTTGAAACAGTATGAGCATGCACCAATATTTTATAATTGGATCTATTATTGCAACTTTCTCCCTTCAAAAAGCAGTGATGTCCTTTGTCAATACACAACATACTGATTGGCTCAACTTTGAATTTGTTAAAAAGCACTTACTTTAAGTTTCTCAAAAATTCTTAAAGATTCATCTATTTCTCAAAGTACTTTCAATAGTTATCTTAGTTCCCATACATTCCCACTCCCCATCCCATCCACCTGGATCAATTCCTGTACAAGATCCTTTATCTCTGCTACATTCTCAGAGCTTTGATTTTCTATCTTTCCAGTTGTGTTAAAGTCCGAATCTTCATAAAGAATCACAGGGCTGAATCTTACCAAGAAATGGCTAGCATCAATTTCAGGGAGTTTCTCATCGTAAGCAACGAGAGACAAATGGTTATGATTAGGTGGTGATTACTGAGACCAGGTTTGGGAATTGAATACTGAAGGGTACTCTGTATTGCAGAAGAATAAACAAAGGGAAAAGGAGATGGTGCAGCTTGGTTAGTAAAAGCAGAGATTAGTGCTGTAGTGAGAAATCATATCAGCACTGGAGATCAAGGCACAGAAATCAGTCTGGGTAGAAATAAATAATAGCAAGGGAAAGAAGTCCCTGCAGGAAGTAATCTATAGGTCCCCAACAATAATTCTGTGGGCAATATATAAACCAGGAAATACTGAGGCTTGTAACAAAGGTACAGCAATAATTATGGGTGATTTTAATATGTACCTCAAGTAGCTAACTGACTGTATCCAAACCCTGGATTGAGATTGGATGCTGCTCTTGACTGACATTGCTGGTACCCTCTGACAGAAGGCTGTAGCCCTTAACAAGACTGAGGACTATACCCCTTAGACTTTGAGCCATTTGGTTGAAGTACAATCAGTATATCTATTGTGTAAGCTGCAGGCACATGGTGCAGTATGACATGGAGGTGACGTGGTGCTGCCCAGCAACATTTCCATTGTTGACAACTATTTCCAGCTGCCAGAATTTGTGTCAGCACTAAACAGCAAGACAAGAGAGAATTTCCCTGAGCCTCTGTGTTCTCAATTGAGTGATAAAGCATAAGGCAAGCCAAGGCAGAGATGCTGTGAGCATCCAAGTAAGTGCAAAATGAGTAAGCACAAGGAAACCAAGTGAAGAGCCTTGAAGTGCACCCCAATTGAATACATACAGTGGATGAGGGTGTAGACATGCTAGCCGAGCTGGTGTGTTTGGTTGCAGATGTTTCATCACCCTGCTAGGTAACATCATCAGTGCACCTCTGGTGAAGCGTTGGTGTTCTGTCCCGCTTGTTATTTATATGCCTCGGTTTGCTGGGGTGATTGGCATCACGCATCACTTCTATTTTTCACTGGTTTGTATATTGGATCCAGTTCGATGTTTTTGTTGACAGAGTTCGGTTGGAATACCAGGCCTGCAGGAATTCCCTACCGTGTCTCTGTTAGGCTGGTGCTATTGTGGATGTGTTGTCCCAGCCGAATTTGTGTCCTTCTTTGTCTGTGTGTGTTGAGATCAGTGAGAATTGGTCATGTCTCTTGGTGGCTGGTTGCTGTTCGCATATCCTTATTGTTCGTTTTCTTCCAGTTTGGCCCATGTAATGTTTCTTACAGTCCTTGCAAGGTATTTTTATATTTTGTATATGGGTGCTTGTCCCTAAGTGTGAAGTGCAACAGCATTATAATAAAAGGTGCTGGTGTGTTCCAAAGTGCAACATTGAAGTTGAGAGCAGTTTACTGTGTGGGTTGAAGATTTGCAAGATGATGTGGTGGGGCTAAAACATGTCTGCTGCCAAACTTTGTGGACAAGGAGATGCAGACAGTCACTGCTCATGGAGTGTAAACTGAGATGTTCGGTTTGCTGTCTAAGATGGAGTACTGGTGGTGCAACTGGGGAACAGGAGCTGGCAGGAACTTGCTTGGACTGTTAGGTCCTGAGTTGTCCTTATCTAGTTTCTATCTGGCATGTGGGATATTAGGAAACTGCATATCAATGAGGTGGGATTACATACTAAATGACGTATAGATACATGCAAATAAACCTCTCCCTGCTCACTATTGAGATTTTCGCCTTTCTGTTCAAAACCTGCTTGCAGAATCTGACATTTTTCTCCTCAAAATCAAGAATCTTATTTATCCGATCTCTCCATATTTTGCCAACTGCTTCACTATTGCTCACCTCATTCAGGGGCTTGGAAAATTCAGTGCATTTATTCTCTCTCTGCTACTTTCTGTAACTTTTGTCACTGAGAGTTTGTATGCAGTTTACCTGGCTCATGCGCCCTATGAATAAGACTAATAAACATTTTGAAGATGTCTTTGTTTTCTCAGCTCTGCCAAAACTTGGTTGTGTAATGTAAATTTTATTATCAAGGAATATGATCTATATAACTGTTGAAATATTCAGCATGAATACTCATTAGAAGTTTAAGATGGTCGACTCTTTTTGACATGCTTCGAAATACTTGGAATACAGATTTCATACATTTATTAGATTTTCAGAAAATCTATTCTTTATTTTTCTAACTGTCTGCATGAGTCAACTTCACATTTGTACAAAACATCATGGCAATATTTATCTGTACAATTTAACTATTTATTACAAACTATTTCACATTTAATAACAAAAATGATTTATATATTGTACTGCTTAGAAGCATGTTTAATATTTTCAGAATGTGCAGTTCAATGTTTCATGCTTTAGTATATGTACATATTAAGGTGTACATCACGTATACAGTTATAATAATTACACAACTGAATGTCAAAGACATCCATCTTCATTGTTGTTATTTGCCCATCCTTAATTTCTTACCAAATTCAGAATTATGTGTGACTAAAATGTAATTGTAAGTATTATTATGATAGGCAAGCAAACTGTTAGCTGACCTCAACTAATACCTCTTGATAACTGAATAAAAGGATCTTGGAGAAGCCTAGATTATTCACATTCTGATACTCTCCCCCTTTATGCGAAACTCAGTTCCTGCTCAGGGCCTCTTTTGACACAAGGTCCAAGATCAGGAAATTAGCCCGTAGGAAATGACAGACGGGAATCTGCATCCTGTCAATCTCTACTATAGGATGCTGGCAGTCTGTCTGCTTTCAAAAACATTGAAGAAAACTTGTTCTAGGCAATAATAATAGCAACAGGCAATATCAAGCAAACGAGTTGGATAGAATTAATGTGATTACTTCAAGTATAGACACGATATCCAACATTTCGTGGAATGATACAGTTTTACTTTATAGGCAAATGGTTACAATTTCATTTTTGTTGCACAAGATCATATTTCACCAATAGATTGTACATTTGGTTTGTTAACATCACCAGTAAGTTACACCCTTCAATAAGTAGACTTCCGAGCATATTATAAACATAGGAAAGGGTGTGAATAAGTCTTTGACAGAAATATTAGTATGGTCTTTACATTATTAGTTTTTAGTGCCAAAAGTCAGTGGTAGTTTAGGCTGAGTCTACAGAAACCTTGATAAGTAAACTTTGAAATGTAAATCCAGGGTAATCATTAGAGATTGTGAAGGAAAATGAACTTATTTTGAAATGCTTTATGTTTAATTCTTGAAATATTACATTATTGACTTCCCAGTCTTTTTTATTCTGTGCAAATTTAAAAGTGTAGAAGTCTGTAGAAACTTTAAATTTTCAGGTCTAACTATTTGGCTAATGAATGTGATTAAAATGTAGGCATAGGTAAAGATTATTCAATTTAATTTTTAAAATATACAATTTAAATGTCACTTTAGGCTAGTAATAACCACTGAAAACAACACGTATTTACATAAGGCAATTAATGTAGTAAAACTTCACAAGGTTCTACATCAGAGTACTAGTATACAAAATTTGACAGTGAGCCACATGAGGGAATGCAAGGGCAGATGATCTAAAGATTGCTCAAAGAGATGTGTTTTAAGGAAGGTCTTAAAATGGGAAAAAGCAGTAGAGAAATGGAAAAGTTTACACAAGAAATTAAAGTTCTGAGTGCTTGCCACTTGGGCAATTATAATCAGAGATTCACAAGAGGCCAGAACTGGAGAACCAGAGATATCTTGGTCTATAATACAGGTTACAAATATAGCATGGAGAGAGTTTTGATTAACTTGGTGCCAATGTGGGTCAGCAAGCACAGGGGTGATGGGTGAAAGGGACCTGGCAAAAAAGTCAGGAAATGGGCATTCAATCTTTTGGTGAGCTTACATTTATAGAGGGTAGAATGAGGTTGGCCAGGGAGTTACAATCAGTTCTCAGGCAAGCGTCTTCAGCTTGTTATGATTCCAGATTGGATACCCAGTAAATGATAATGCTCCTAGATCAGGAAGGATGAACTCCCCCTATTTAGTTAAACTCCTCTCTTAGTTGGCTGCAACAAGGTTAATTTAAAGAAGAACTTGTCCCTCATCAATTCCCAGCCAAATGTATTCATGTATTAAAAGGAGCCATTTGACCAGGCTTTCCTGAGTTAAAGAAAGAGTAAATTAACTACTAAAACATGGGGAAAGATAGTAAATTGCAAGACACATACAGACAGAATAGAAATGGGGGTTAAATCCAAAAATAAAACTCAATAAAGGATATATGAGTCAGTCTTTGGCTTGTCGATGGCAAATAGATAGTGAAACATTGTGGCCATTAAGGTTGGTGAGTCCAATAGTGCAGATTTTGGCAGTTGAGTATTTCTTTGGAGATTCTATGTTCTGTAGTTAGCTAAAAGGTGCTTGCCTAATTTCTTCAATAGTGACTTTCCTGACTTGTTTTCAGTAATCAGAAGGAGATACATGCATACATGTTTTACGTGCATACAATGGATTGTCTCATGAAAGTTCTTAGCTCTGTCCCTTCACTGGAACTCAAACTCTAAGCTAGTATTCTAGCACACAGAGACCAGTGCTTGCCGTTATTTTTTTAACACCCTATTTTGTGAATTTCTGAAAGGATAAAACACAACTACCTCTTTCAGCCTAAGCTGCCTTTCTTTCAACTCATATGTCTGCATTCTGGCACACAACCCACTGTTGAGAGGAGCTAATCAATTCCTCATCATGCCTGAAGCCAAGGACACCACAGTTCAGTTTTTATTTTGAATGGTATCTCCTCCTTTGAAGTGTTGCTGTATGACTTTCCCTTGACAGTCTTCAAGCAGAACATTCCCTGGTTCCACTCAGGTTTCAGTTTAATCCATGCAGAGATGTTCCAAACAGCTACTGAATTTACATGCCCAGCCATCTTTTAAAAATACACATCATACTTAAAATTCAATATGTCTGTATTTAATTTGCGATAATTTTTTTTTTGCCATGGCAAAGGATATGCTGAATCAGTCAAGTCTGGAGGTTACAAAGACATGGATGAAGGTTTCAGCAGTAGTTGAACTAAGGCAGAGGCAAAACTGTCTGCTGCTTTAGAGGTGGAAAAGACAGTCTTGATGAAATTGCCAAATGCTTTTTGAAAGTATATCTTGGGTGGTATATGATACCAAGTTTGTGAACAGTGTCCTTCAGACTCAGACAGATGGAGAGAGAGGGAGAAGAATGGGTTTGTGACCAGAGGACGGAACTTGTAGCAGGGACCAAAAACACATGCATTGGGTCTTCAAAATATTTAGTTGGATGGAACTTGGTTCATCTACTATTGGATGCAAAGAAGTAGTGTGAGAATTTAGAGACAGTGCAAGCATCAAGAGAGTTGTTTTGGGTTGGAGTTGGATATCCATCAGTGTAGATATGGAACTCAATGTATTTTCACATAACACTTGTCTAATTCCATGACTTTTTTTTTAAAGTTAGTCCATGGAATTGTAGTTTGGAAATCTATTCAATAGAAATTCTAAAGTGCTTCTAGATTTATACAAATTGCAACCTATCCACAACATTACATAATGTTCCTTGTATGGACTGTGCACTGCTTATATCAGAAAATTATGCTGGTGGTAGTGTGTGATCACAAAGAAATTTATGTAATTTTCTGTGATATTAACTTAAAAATCTTACCAAAAGAATAATATTTTGTTTTAAATGAATCATGCCATGTGAACAAAATCTGACAGAACAACAAAATAAATATCTTTATTTGTTTTAAGCGCATGTATCCTGAACACCAGGTAAACTCCTTAATTTCTTCGAGTAATTTTAATAAGACTGTTTCCAAAACAGATCGTCATTTCATGAAACAAGAATGACTTTTAACTCCTGACTTTGATGGCATATTTGTTCTATAACAATGGTACTTGAATGAGTAGCAATAAGTAGCAATTCTTTGGTTTACTGGTAAAATTCGCAGCTAAATGTCAGTGTGCGTGGTTCACTCCAGGCAATCCTGGTGAGTGAACAATTGGGTTCTGGCTTTGAATCCAAAGGGATCCTTGAATCCTGTGGAGATGGGTTATAGGAACTCATATAGCTCTTGGGCAGTATGGAGCTTATCATCACATTGGCTGGTGGGAAGATTAGGAGCATTCATGCCATGGTTTCTTATGATGTGTAGGTGCTCGTGTTGAACTGGGGTGCACAAGGTCAGAAATCATACGACACCAGGTTATAGTCCAACAGGTTTATTTGAAAATACAAGCTTTCGGAGTCTCAGTCCTTCTTCAGGTGTTAGTGAGAGAGATAGTATCAGACACAGAATTTATAACTGTAAGATCAAAGGCTCACACCATTGATGAGGATATACTAAACAAACCTAAGATGCTATTAAATCTTTAATCAGTTAGAAGGTTTTAATTGATTAATATGTACATGTAAATCCCCAAATTCCTTTGAAGTCATAGTCCTCAGAGAACTAAAGGTTTATCAGTATAAAGACGAGGTGGCATTTTAGGTCAGACAATGCATGTTAGGTGTGAGACCTTGTTTAGTATCTGTTTGTGTCTTAGTTTGGAGTCAGAGTGGTTTTATTTCTGAAGTAGGGGTTTATAAACTATAACATTGACTATCTATAAATTGTGTGCTTTTTGAACAAAATAAAATGTATCTGCAAATACAAATTCACCCCATAGATGTGTGTGTGCATGTGAAAGTGAAGTGGGGGGAAGAGAGAGAGAGAGTGTGTGTGTGTGAGAGAGAGCGTGTGTGTGTGTGTGTGTGTGTGGGTGTTGAGAGAGAGAGAGAGTGTGTGTGTGTGTGTGAGTGTGTGTGTGTGTGTGAGAGAGAGAGAGAGTGTGTGTGTGTGTGAGAGAGAGAGAGAGAATGTGTGCGTGTGTGTGTTTGTGTGTGTGTGTGTGTGTGTGTGAGTGTGTGTGTGTGTGAGTGTGTGTGTGTGTGTGTGTGAGAGAGAGAGAGAGACTGAGGGGAGAGAGAGAGAATGTGTGTGTGTGAGAGTGTGTGAGTGAGTGTATAATGTAGTGGGGTCACCTGTAGTGCAACAAGAACCCAAGATCCCGGTTGAGGCTGTCCTCATGGGAACCGAACTTGGCTATCAGCCTCTGCTCGGCGACTCTGTGTTGTTGTGTATCCCAAAGTCCGCCTTGGAGGAGGCTTACCCAAAGATCTGAAGCCGAATTTCCTTGACCACTGAAGTGGTTGCCCACTGGGAAGGAACGTCCCTGTCTGGTGATTGTTGCGCAGTGTCCATTCATCCGTTGTCATAACATCTGCATGGTTTAATCAATGTACCATGTCTCAGGGAATTCTTGCCTGCAGTGCATGAGGTTGACTGAGTCACACAAGTATCTGCCGTCCACGTGGTGGGTGGTGTTCCCACGTGTGATAGAAGTGTCCATTTCGAAGATCTGACATGTCTTGCAGAGGTTGCCATGATAGGGTTGTACACTGTTTTGGTCGATGTTGTCCTGAAGGTTGCGTAGTTTGCTGTGAACGATGGTCTGTTTAAGGTTTGGCGGTTGTTTGAGGGCAAGAAGTGGAGGCCTAGGGAAGATCTTGGCGAGATGCTCACTGTCATCAATGATATGTTGAAGGCTGCGAAGAACATGGCGTAGTTTCTCCACTCCCGGGAAGTATGGACGACGAAGGGCACCCTCTCAGATGTATCCTGTGTCTGTCTTCTGGTTTGTTAGGCAGCCTGTGAATGCTTCTATTACTTCAAACTTTTTCCAAGAAGAGAGCACGACCACTTGCAAACAACAAGCACATGCAAAATAAGGGTAAGGTGTATTTCTAGGTCATGGCACAGCTCCTTTTTGTTTAATTTGGATTTCTCTATGTTTACAATGATTTGGCCTTGCAGACAAACTCAGAAAATATTTATTTGTGAAGGAAAAATGACTTTTGTTCAGTTTTCATAGTGAACATGTTGTTTATAAATCATGACAATATTCAACGTTGAATTAAATAAAACACAATTGGACTGCCTAAATACTGTGCTATACCACAAAAAGGAACAAATAAATGCAGTAGCAATGCTAGAAATTCATATAAAACCATGACAGAAATGGGTGAATATTTAATTTCTGAAATTCCTGTGGTGTTACACTCCACAAGTTAAGATAAGTGATAGGTAGTGGAAGTTGTATAAAGTCCAAATAGGAATCCAAATGGGGGAATCTGAGCACTCATTGGGGAGGCAATGGCCTAGTGGTATTATCGCTGGACTGTTAATCCCGAGACCCAGATAACATTCTGGGCACCCAGGTTCGAATCCTGCCATGGTAGATGGTGCAATTTGAATTCAATAAATATCTGGAATTAAGGATCTAATGATGACCGTGAATCCAGTGTTGATTGTCAGGAAAAACCCATCTGGTTCACTAATGCCCTTTAGGGAAGGAAACTGCCATCCTTACCTGGTCTGGCCTACATGTAACTCCAGACCCACAGAAATGTGGTTGACTTTAAACTGCCTTCTGGGCAATTAAGGATGGGCAATAAATGCTGCCTGGTCAGTGATGCCCTCATCCTGTGAATGAATAAAAAAAATCTCAGCAAAATGGGCCATTGGAAGCAATTGAGCTGTTGCCAGGTAGAGCTTTCTCCAATGTGATTGATTATAGCAAAAGTGACCATTGATTTGTAATCTGTCTGATCAAAGAGAATTGACATTGTCACAGTGCAACCTCACATTGTTACCCATTCAACATCTTCCAAGAAAATGAAGATAAATGATTTCATATATTTATTGTCAATACCATTCATGATCACTGGGTGGCTCTCAGGTTTTATGAACAGCACAAGGTTGTGCTATTTAAAGCTGTGAAGTATTTATACATTAGCCTAGCTATTTGATTGTGCCAGCAAATGGCCACACAAAGGTTTGGCTGTGGACTATTCAAATTGGTGTGGGGGTATGAAGTTTGTATAAAAACCTCATTTATCATGTGCCATGTATGCAGCTGTTTTTGAGACAACAAGATGTAGAGCTGGATGAACACAGCAGGCCAAGCAGCATCATAGGAGCAGGAAGGCATCTGCAGTTCCTATCTCTGACAGCTTTCCTGCTCCTATGATGCTGCTTGGCCTGCTGTGTTCATCCAGCTCTACACCTTGTTATCTCAGATTCTCCAGCATCTGCAGTTCCTACTATCTCTGATACAGCTGTTTTTATTTTGGCCGGAAGTAAAATTGAGCTTGAGAGACTTCACTTTAATGGTCTTTAGCCTTTATAAAGGGGAGGACCACAATTGTCGTTGACAGCAGGGGATTTCCCAGAATGAGAAAATGACTGTAAGAAGTGCAGTAAGGACACAAAGGTTCTGTGATGCAGCTGTGGAAAGGCAAAAGAGATCCCTCCCCTCATGAAGCAAAAGCCCCTCCTGGCAGCAGCTTCACCACCAGTGGGTACATATTGCTAAGGAGATCAATGCAAAAAGGTTAGCTCCAAGGACATGTAATGCTGAAAAATTTCAACAATCTTCCCAATGTAGTCATGATAAGAATCTTGCCGGTGCCCTCAGCTAATCTCTCCTTAGACACGGATCACCTTTTGCCCCATACTTGTAACAATCTCCATCCTGCTGATTTGGATTCTGTTACAACATTGTTACTCACTGCACAACACTCCATTCACTTTCTTTCCTACTCACATGCTCTGACCATTGTTCCAATTCTCAGTTGTCCACGTCCTGCATTCAACATATACACTGCATACAATGAAGGACAAAATATCGAGATTGCTATCTAAGACAGTTAGTAATATACTCTTTTTGTGCTTATGTGAGAGGGCCATACATAGCAGGAGGCAGCAAGGAAAGGTTGAGCCCACTTTTGCCCACTAAAGGGCTTGGTAAGTCTGGTGGATAGAACAGAGAAGCATCGTACTGTGTAGAACACTGGTTCACCCACAACTAAAGTACCGTTTCTTGTTGTGGTTACCATTTTACAGGAAGGATGTAATCACAATAGAGTAAGTGGAGTGGAAATTTATGAGAATGTTGCCAGGAACAGATGGTTTTAGTTACAAGTGAAGATTGGATATGCCGGGACTTCATTTCCTTGGAATACAGAAAATGGAATTTGCTTTTCAAAGGCTGATTGGGGTGATGGGCTGAAAAGAAGGAGGGACTTACACTCGGGCAAGATGCAAGTTTTCTCACACAGCTAGACTGTTTTAAACTCATTCCATATTGAAAAATGGGTGAAATGACAAATTTAGTGGTGGGTGAGCAAGGACTTCTGAAACTTGCCAGGACTTTCAAACTTCTGTACACCAGATTTAAAAGGCATAACCACTTTGCTGTCTATACTCCAGAACCATCAGTGGACCTTAGTTTCCTATTGCCACACACCCCTGGAGATGTCAGAGACCCACCAAAAGAATACCCTATGCTTTAATGAGTCTTTACTTGCGGTGCTCCTGAAAGGTATCCATGGAAGAAGGGATGTGCTGTTTTCGAGGGATAGCATTAAGAGGACATCCCAAATCACAAGGCGGTTTGCATGCTTCAATGATTACCACCTGTGGAAACCAGAAGCAAGATTGGATCCAATGCTGCAAGTGGATGAATGATCTCTTGTTAACTATCAGGGCTAATGCCACTGTCTATTCAACGTTTTGTGCCTCTATGAGTGTGAGTTAGCATTGCAAATCTGCTCCTGTGCAGGAGTGTCACATGCAAGACTAGGGGACAGGTATCTCCTCACATATCACCTCACCAACCTCCGCATCCATTACATCATCCTCCGCCACTTCAGCCACCTGCAATCCAACCCCAGCACCAAAGAGATATTTTCCTCCCCACCCCTATCTGCCTTCTGTAGGGACTGCTCTCTCCACGACTCCCTCGTCCGCTCCACACTCCCCACCAACCCCACCACCCCCAGCACCTTTCCCTGCAACTGCAGGAGGTGCTACATCTGCCCCTACACCTCTCCTCTCACCTCTGTCCAAGGCCCCAAACAATCCTTCCAAATCTGACAGGGATTCACCTGTATGTCTTCCAACCTGATCTACTGTATCCATTGCTCCCGGTATGGTGTCTTCTACATTGGTGAGACCAAGTGCAGACTCGGTGGCTGATTCATGGAGCATCTGCGTTCTGTATGCTATAATTACAGCACCTCCCGGTTGCCAACCATTTTAACGCCCCCTCCCACTCCCTGGGTGACATGTCAATCCTGGGCCTCCTCCAGCATCACAATGATGCCACCCGCAAATTGGAGGAAGAACCTTGGGATATTCCACCTTGGGAGATTACAGCCCGATGGCCTCAACATAGAATTCACCAGTTTCAAAATCTCTGCATGCCTGGCCTCATCCCATGCCCAACCCTCTCTCTCATCCCTGCCTCCTTGACCTGTCACAACCTGTCCATCTTCTTTCTCACCCATCCGCCCCCACACTTCCCAACACCTATCTCCACAACCCCCAACCTGGATCCACCTATCACCATCCCGTCTACCTTTCCCCAGCCCTAACCCCTATCCTCTATTTATTTCCGAGCTCCCTTCCCCTCCCCAGTCCTGATGAAGAGTATATACCCAAAACATTGACTTTCCTGCTCCTCTGATGCTGCCTAACCTACTGTGTTCCTCAAGCTCCACACTATATGGACTTGGTATATTTAGGTGAGAGCTTTTGTAGTCATGCAACAATGCGTCCTGTACAGTTGTTTGCTTTTCCGTGGATACCTTCTGAGCACCCTTTCTCTGCGCACTGGTCTGCGTTGCTGAAGACCCTGGCTCCCCTTTTCATTTGCTGCTTGCTGATTCACGGTTGGAGTCCTCCTGAATCTCATGTCTTATTCTGTTATTATTCATCTTCTTTTCTTCTCCTCTTCTTCTTCCTTTATCTTGGTTTTATCAATGCCAAGAGAAAGACTGCTGCTGAGTTCAGTGGTCTGAGCATCTACCATGGAATTAGTGATTTGTGAATAAGTAGCAGGAACTGAGACATCATCTTTGCATTTGACATCTTGTAATAGTCGATGACCACTTTGGGCTCTCATCAGGCAGTTCCTGTCTGGGGTGAAAGCACTGGATGTGGCGAGATGCAGCTTTCATAACCTGAGATTGGTTTTCTTCTTTCCTCAAGCTGCCATTTGCAAGATATTTGTGCTCCTCACAATATTGCTTCAGTGCGTACATCTTAATATCACAAAGTGAATCAATTTGCTCCTCATGTCCTGCTGTGATGCAGCCCTTATGCATTTGGAAAGGACAGCCTACATAATGGTTTAATTGTCATGATATTACCTTTTGTATGCACAGGCCTTTGCATGGTATTGCACAGTTAAATGTGCAGTAATGAACTCCTTACTGCCATCACCAGAATTAGTACTGCTGCTGATACTTACCTGCCAGTCTTGTTAAAAATGGTTAATGATGAATCAGACATGGTAGGCAAGCAGCTATTTGCAGTTTTTGCATCTTATTTGCCTTTAATCTGTACTGATAGTTTTCCTTCATTGCAAAATCATTAACATCAAGATATTTTTCCACTTCCTGTTTTAACTTCTTGTTTGGGCACATGTTCATTTTCCCTTGCCACATGCAAATCTGGAGGCCCCCCGCCCCACTTTTACACTGTGCATTAATGGAATCTCTCTTTTGGAAATTGAATTTTTGAATGATGGTTCTGGTACACTTTGATTATTTCCCCTTCTAACCCCCTCCTTTTGAGGATAGTATCTCCTGCCTTACTATTGATGGCCTTGCTGCTTTCACTTTCTTCCCCTCTGTCCTTCTTCAATCTCCATCACTTAAAATCATTCCTTTAACTATTTCCCTTGATAGACGCTATTCCTTCTCATTGTCTCATGAGCATATGTCCAAAAGGCTTCCTGTCCCTGCAGGTACAAGACTTCTCTTCTTTCCATCTCCTCCAGCAAGACATCCAGTGCATTGTCTCACATGTTGTTAGTTGTTCCATTGGTCTTCCCTTGCTTAAAGAATTACAACCATTTTGATTTTTGGCAAAAATCTCCCATCATTTCTTGCATCCACAATGCACTTCCCCTTTAAGCAGTCTGGGTTATCTTTAAGTCACAAGAAAAGAAAGATTTACATTTTTTATAATGCCAGTCATATCTATCCATAGTCTTAACGTACTTTCCAGCCAATGAAAGTCCTTTTAAACTTGGTTCACTGGTGTAATGAAGGAAACATGGCATCCAATTTATGTTCAGCAAGCTCCTATGTACTGCAATGTGTTGATGACTTGTGTTCGTGGTCATTTTCAAGGGATAAATATTGCCCAAGGTTAGCAGGGATAACTTTCTTTTTCATCAAACTGGTATTATTGGGCTTTTCACATCTAGTTGAGAAACAGACAGGGCCTTGGTGTAACTTCTGAGATGATTCCAGAGTGGTCTCTGGCCTTGAGAGCCTCCAGGTGAAACCAGGTGAGGACAGGAATCAAGGCCCAGTGTAGATTGGAAGCTTGGTATCAGTGTGGACTGGGCTGGAAGGACTGTTCTTTTGAACTTTGTATTTCTCCATTTTCTAATTTGTTCCTATGGTCTGTAATGCTGGACTTCTTATTTCTTTATTTTTCTAACTTTTTTTTCTGAGAATTTGTACTGAAGAATCTGTACCTAGTTACCTTTGTAACTAAGATGGCTCAGTAAGCCAGGTTCGATTCCAGCCTCGGGCGACTGTTTGTGTGGAGTTTGCACATTCTCCCCGTGTCTGTGTGGGTTTCCTCCGGGTGCTTCGGTTTCCTCCCACAGTCCAAAGATGTGCAGGTTAGGTAGATTGGTCATGCTAAATTGCCCGTAGTGTTCAGGGATGTGTAGATTAGGGAAATGGGTCGGGGGGTATGCTCTGTGGGTCAGTGTGGACTTGTTGGGCCGAAGGGCCTGTTTCCACACTGTAGGGATTTGATGAATTTGATAAGTGGCGATTTGTAAACTTTTCACTTTACTCATTTAAGTACATATGACAATAAAGCTAATTCAATTCAATTCAATTCATTTCATCTGAAAGTTGACAACATTGGCAGTGCAGCCAGTTGCCCAGAACAGCACTGGAGTGTCAACTTTGACTTCTATGCTGGAAGTCCTGAAGCAACCTAAGAAATTCACGATATCAGACTTCCCTCTAATGTGTGCAGTCAACAAACAGTGCCGATATTGCTGGTTGTATTAAAATGTGCCAGCAGGATGCATATAATGTGTCGCCTGCAACATGGGGAACTGATGTGTGTTAGCTGTGTACCACAATCCCCATTCCCATGTTATCCATTTATCCATCCTTTTGTAGCCAAATCATATACAGGTTCCTTTTCTGTGAGCGAATGAATTTACTCTAAAACCTCATTTAAATAGAGCAGCGTATGTCAGTTCATGTTAAAAGATGTCTTAATGGATCTGCTATGCATTACAACAGTCTGACGTTAAGTCAATAATCTGATAAGACATTGATCGAGGTGTGAAGTTTGTCATAATTACACACTACCTGCCATCTCTTAAGCAACAGTTAGTGATTTATTGCAATAATTAATAATGTAAACTATGAGCCCTTGTGTAATCAGGACTGGAAATTAACTTTTTTTAGGCAATGATCCAAAAATATTTCTCAAGTGGCAAGGGCAGATCTATTAATCCAAAAATGAGCTGAAGTACAGTGAGAACTTCAACTTACTAAACGTGGCATATGTGGGAATGTTGCAGGAGCAGTCATATTCCTTGCTTTTCATTTTATGTGTGCTATCACAAAACTATGCTCAATTTCTATCTACAGGAGTTCTCAATGAAGAGGTAACTTTGGCTTAGCACGCTGGAATATTCACCACATTTTTTTAAAGTTGTGGTGATAGCTACTGCATTTCCTTTCTAGGTTAGACAGAATAAAGAGTGTACTCTCACTCAATTACATTTGAGACAGAAAGAAAACAGGGCTGCCCTTCCTTTTAGTATTCAAAGTCAAACTCAATAAACTTCCGACTATTGATGTACTGCCTACCTTGTATATGGAAGTTGCATGATTCAAACAATAATTCTCTTCCCCTGGCAGTTTTTCACTGAAGCTGACCCTCTTCCAAGTATTTGCCAGATAATTTGTCACACGATTAACTAATGGGAAATGAACGAGAGACATCCTGGCTAGAAGGGTAGAAAGAATCTGAAAAACATTTACAATTGCAACCATTGCTTCAGGCAACTGAATACAATCTTCCAATGACCTGAATTGAAGGTTGTTGTTAGGCTTTTTTGCTCTTTGCATTGTGACAGATTGGGGTCTTTTTAATATTCCACCTTGGACTCACTTTAAAAGAAAACATTGTGGTTATATCTTTGAGTACTCTTTATCTTGAGGGTTTATATCGTAAAAAATATCCTACCAGTTCAAATGATAAGCTAAAAATGAACACTTGGAAAAATTCTTAAAATTACATTATTAATAAAACCTTACAAAACTTCTACTCCCAGCATCATTCTTGATAATTCAGGTTGTTCATCAAGCTACTTAAAATCTATAGAGATGACTACTGTGATAACTTAACCAGAGAGCTATTCTGCTAGAAGTAGATACAAGGTTGTAAGTGAGCAGTTTTAAAAGATCATGAATTTATGAAATCATTAATTCATTACATCATTACAGCCTTGGTTCAAATGTCAACAAAAGAACTGAATTCCAGAGGTGAGCTGACAGTGACTGTCCTTGGTATCAACGCTGCATTCGACCGAGTGTGGCATCAAGGAGCTATTGCAAAACTGGAATCAATAATATTGGGGGGAAACACTCCACTGTTTGGAGTCATACCTGGAACAACAGAAGATATTGGTGCTTGTTGGAGGTCAGTGATCTCAATTCCAGGACATCTCTGCAGGAATTCCTCAGGGTAGTGTCCTTGGCCCAACCGTCTTCAGCTCCTTCATCAATGACCTTCCCTCCATCACAAGTTCAGAAATGGGGATGTTCGCCGACTCCTCAGAAGCTGTAGCAATCCAGTTTCAAATGCAACAAGACCAGGACACTATTGTGGTTATCTGACAAGTGGCAAGTAACATTCCTGCTGCACAACTGCCAGGCAATAACTATTCCCAAAAATAGAGAATCTAATCATCACCCCTTGACATTCAATGATGTTGCCATTACTGAATCCCCAACTATCAACATCCTGGGGGTTACCATTTCAGAAGCTGAACTGGATCAATCATACAAGTACTATGACTACAAGAGCAGGTTACAGGCTAAGAATATTGCAGCAAATAACTTACCTCCTGACTCCCTGAAGCCTGTCCACCATCTACAAGGCACAAGTTAGGAGTATAATGGAATACTTCTTACTTGCCTGGATGTGGATAGCTTCAACGACGCTCAAGAAGCTTTACACCATCCAGGACAATGTGACCTATTTGTTTGGCAGTACATTCACGAATATTCACTCCCTCCACCACCTACACTCAGTAGCAGCAGAGCGCTCTATTTACAAGATGCACTATTTCACCTTGACTCCTTAGACAGCACCTTCCAAACCCACAACCGTTGCGATGTTGAAGGACAAGGGCAGCAGATACATGAGAACATCGCCACCTGCAAGCTTTCCACCAAACGACTCAATATCCTGACTTCAAATATATCACAGTTCCTTGAGTGTGGTTGAGTCAAAATCCTGGAATTCCTTCCTTGAAGGCATTTTGGGACTACCTACCGCACCTGGAACTGCAGTTGTTCAAGAAGGCAGGTCACCACCACCTTCTCAATGCCAACAGGGAACAAGCAAAAAATACTGGCCCAGCCATTGACACCCATGTCCCATGTATGAATAAAAGAAGCACCAGGAAAATCATTGACCTATATTTTGCATTTGTAAAAATAGGGAGGCTATATGTTGTTTGTTTGCCATCATTATGGAAGAAATTGGATGGCAAGCTGGAGCCTGATTATGCATACTCAAATATGGAAATCTGGGAGGGCTTTTTGATTTACCCTGCTTCCCTTGCCGGGCTGTGGTATGACATCTCACTGTTAGACTAGGCATTGGAATTTGTGCAAGGGTTTGAAGTTGTTCGGTTTTTTTTCAACAGTTACCTGCTAAATATAACTGAAAAAGATAAAACTGATGCATTCAGAAATAAATACATTTTGTACGCTGTAACAAACATTAATTACTGTCAAACAACCCCCCGACTCTGAAAATTTATTTTTGACCTCAACCTTTCCTCATATGACAAGACTTTCATCCCTGCCATCATTCTTGTAAACCTCCTATAGACGCCTCCAATGCTAACACATCCTTCCTTAGATACAGGGTTCAAAAATGCTCACAACGTTCCAAATGCAGTCTGAATGTACAGCTTCAGCAGTACAACTATTGTATTCTAGCCTTCTTGAAATGAATGTTAACATTGTATTTGCCTTCCTAACTGGCAACTAAACCTGCATGTTAACCTTAGAAAATCTGGAACTCGGATTCCCAAGTCCCTTTGTGCTTCAGATTTCTGTAGCCTTTCCCTGTTTAGAAAATAGTCGATGCCTCTATTCTTCCTTCCAAAGTACATAATCTCACATCTTTCCACACTGTATTCCATCTGCCACTTTTTTGTCCACTTTCCTAGCCTGTCCAAGTCCTTCTGCAGCCTCTTTGCTTCCTCAATACTACCTGTCTCTTCACCTATCATTGTGTTATCTGCAACTTAGCAACAATGCCCTCAGCTGCTTCATCCAGATCATGAATGTATAATGTGCACAGTTGTGATCCCAACACTGACCCCTGCAGAAATCCACTAGTCACTGGCTACTATCCCTGAAAAAGACCTCTTTATCCCTCTTCTTTGCCTTGTGCCAGTCAGCCAATCCTCTATCTATGCCAGTACCTTTCCTCTAACACCATGAACTCTTGCCTTATTCATCAGCCTCCCATGCAGCACTTTGTCAAAGACATTTTGGAGATCCATATCGATCACATCCACTGGTTCGCCTTTGTCTAATTTGCTCATTACCTCCTCAAAGAATTCTATCAGATTTTTCAGGAATGGCCTCCTCTTGTTGAAGTCGTGCTAACTCCACCTTATTTTACCATGCACTCCCAAGCGCTCTGCAATCTTATACTTAATAATGGTCTCTAAAATCTTACCAATGACCGAGGTCTGGCTAACTAGCCTATAGTCTCTTGTCTTCTGCCTCACTCCGTTCTTAAACAGGGGTCTTACATTTGCCATTTTCCAGTCCTCTGGGAGCCTCTCTGACTCTAGTGATTCCTAAAAGATCACTGCCAATGCCTCCAAAATCTCCTCAGCTATCTCCATCAGAACCCTGGGGTGTAGTCTATCTGGTCTGGGTTATTTATCTACATTCAGACCTTTCAGCTTCCCTAGCACCTTCTCCTTAGTGAAGGCCACTGCCAACTTACTCACCTTTGCCCCCTGACTCTCTTAAAGTTCTCCTATGCTGTTGGTGTCTTCCATTGTGATAAATGATGCAAAGTACCTATTCAGTTCCCCCGCCATTAATTTGTTCCCCATTACTACATCTCCAACATCATTTCCCAGTGGTCCAATGTCCACTCTTGGCGCTCTTACCTTTTAGATATCTAGAAAAAAACTCTTTCAGTCTGCTTTTATATTACTAGTTTACCCTCGTAATTCATCTTCTCCCTTTTTGTTTTGGTCATTCTCTGCTGGTTTTTAAAATGCTTCCCAATCCTTTGGCTTCCTGCTAATCTTCACCACATTGTATGCTTTCTCTTTTGCTTTTATGCTGTCCCTAATTTCCCTGGTCAGCCATGGTTGCATCATCCTCCCAATAGTATGTTGCCCTTGGGATGAATTTCTGCCATGTCTCTCGAATTACCCCCATAAACCTCTGCCCATGCTGCTCCACCATCTTCCCTTGACTCCCTATCCAATCCACTCTGGTCACCATTACATCTGAGTGCAGATTCTCCCTCTCAACCCTGCAGGGTGAATTCTGTCATATTATGGTCACTGTCCCCTAGGGATTCCTTCATCTTCAGCTCCCTAATTAAGTCTGCCTCATTACAAATCTCTAAATCCAGAATTGCCTGTTCCCTCATGGGTTTTACCATAAGCTGCTCCAAAAAAAAATCTCATAGACAATCCACAAATTCTTTTTCTCAAGATTCAACCTGATTTTCTTAGTCCACCTACATCCTGTAGACCCCAATGATTATTGTAATAGTGCCTTTCTTACATGTCTCTTTTATCTCCTGATTTATTTTCTTCCCCACATCCTGACTACTGCTTGTATACAACCCCCATCACAATCCACTTTCCTTTCCAGTTTCTCAACTCTACCCAGACAGATTCTGTCTCTGTACCTGCTAATTTCAATCTGCATTATAAGCTCATTTACCTTGTTTCGTATCCTCTGTACATTTAAGTACATCAGCCTCAGTCTTGCAATGACTGTCCCCTCTCTCCTCCTTGTCTCCTTATCCGTTGTGCCTGAAGTTAGATTCCTGAGCTTTTCCATATTCTCTGTCCTATTACCTATTCTGGAAACTTTAACCTCTACTGAAACCCCCCCTCCTCCTTTTACCTTTTCTATAATTTTCCATGCAACAGAAACCCCCTCTCTCCCTCACTGTTAAATTTAAAGCCCTATCCATAGCTCTGGCTATTTGATTCACGAATACTATTACTTATTGAAAAATAATTCAATCCTACATGTGCACTTGTAACCAATTCAAAGTTAGTTTCCTTTCCATTAATCCTGATATCTGCACACCAGATTTGGCTCATATGTCTGTAAAATCAGTGCAGCTGAAAGCCTGCTATGTTCCCAAAGAATAATTTGCCCTGCTCCTAGTGTCCTCCAGTGCCTGGACACTTCCAGATTGCTTTAGTTTCTTTTCTGTGCTGCTGGTTGCGCCTAGCTCCTGCTGGTAGGGTCTATTAATGGCACTGAAAATGCACCGTTTCTTTTAGCCCTTTCTGCTGGCAAACTTTCAAAGTGTTTGTTTCTTCTCAATCCCTGTGAAAACCTCTAAATCACTGTGATGTTTTACTCACTGTGGCCCATTGGTTTGTCTAACAGCTTGCCATGTTCTATCTTTTGGGCTTTTCCAACACTTTGTCGCTTTGCCTTGGCTTTCCCTCTCCTCAATCGAGTGTGTATATGGGCCTTGAAATCTGTTACACACTGCTGGGCCTCTCTTCAGGTTTTCTCCCCACCTTTGTGGTCAGATTGGCTTCGTCCTTCACTAATAGAATTATATTGTCACTGGGCTTCACTTCAGGCATACCTTGCCATGAGCCTGGGGTTCTGTGAGTCTGGTCACCAGTGCTATGATGTCGTAAAATCTGGCTTACACTCAGGTGAATGAAAATTATTGGTCTTTATTAAACAGAACTCTATACAATAGAGGGTAAGAGAGGCCATCTTCCTGGAATCTCATAGAACCACGCTCCAATTCCATGTGAACTTATATCTCTATGGTAGAGCTCCTTACACACAAACTCACTAGCTATTCTTACAGTAAAGGTACACTTAACTCTTTACTCCACAAAAGCCATGTTTGATCAATTCTTGCCCACCTATGTCTCCATCCAACGCCTAGCCCTACCACCCTCTGTTGTTTTTGGCCCATTAGAAAAAAGCTATGCCCCAAATTCACTGACAACACCATTTTCAAAATCCTACTGTCTAAATTTTAGTCTTCTGCTTGCCACATTTCTAATGATCTGATTTGCTCAAACACACACTGAACTCCACCTTTGGGGTTCTAATCCTAATAAAAATATTCCCCTCTCTTAGCTTAGGCATTGCTCCAGTTTCAACCCTCATCTACACTCTCTTAAGACCAATGGGTAAAGATTTAAATGGATATGATAGACACATGTATAGCTATTCTTAACTATGTCTGTTTAGATCATAGGACATTTTCAGGTCCGACTGTGTCCACTAAAACTCCTCAGTATTCCAGGATTGGCTTGGAATGTATAGAGAACCACAGGCTTCACTTCTCTACAGCAAACTGTCTTCTTACCCCCTGATGTCCCCTGTCTTCTCCACCCTCATATCCAACATTAAGTATAAGGAACCCATGTTCAAACGGCTAGGTTTTAAGAAATGTCTGAAAGGAAGCAAGGGAGATCACAAGGCAAAGAAGAATTGGGAGGTGAGTCCATAGACTAAGAACTTTGGCAGCCAAGGGCACAGCCGCTTGGAATTAGATAGGTGCAGATATCTTAAAAAATTCTGGAGGTTGGAGGGCAAGGTCATGAAGGGAGTTGAAAACAAGGATGTACTTAGGTGGGAATCAAAGCCTGTTGGTGCTGGTCCTGCAGAGCAGACTATTGCCACTCCCCAGACTGCCATTGGACAGATCCCTTGATGGTGAGTGTCAAACCTGATGACTGAGTGCAGCCAAGAAGCCAGAGTTTGTGTGGACTGTGCCCCTGACTGGTGGCACTAGGACCCCCTGAAAAACCGTGTTATCCCTTGACTGGATGGAGAGTTAGTCCAGTTTCCAGTCTATACAGTTTCTGCTATAGCATTTGATTGAGTATGTATGTAGTATGTTTAAGGCAGAATGAAGTACTTCTTTAACTGCATTTAAGGAGTAAGAATATAGAGCCATAGAGTCATACAGCACGGAAACAGAACCCTTGGTCCAACCAGTCCCTACCAAAAATAATCCCAAACTAAACTGGACCCACCTGCCAGCTCCTGTCCCATATACCTCCAAACCTTTCCTAATCATGTACTTATCCAAAAGCCTTTTGAATGTTGTAATTGTGCCCATATCCATCACTTCCTCAGAAAGTTCGACCTCCACATGACTCACCCTCTGTTTAAAGAAAAATTGCCCCTCATGCCCTTTTTAAATCTGCCTCCTCACACCCTAAGTATGTGCCCTCAGTCTTGAAATCCACCATCTGAGGGAAAAGACTCCTACCATTAACTCTATCTATATCCCTCATGATTTTATAAATTTCTATAAGGCCATCTCTCATCAACTACTAAAACACAAAGAGCGCTGACCTGTCTGGAGAGAAATAAAAATGGGCATTTTAAGTTTGGAGGTTCTAGCATGTACAAATTCAGAACTGTGCTTTCCAAAGGAGATCAGTCTCAAGAGTTAGGGGTCCATTTTACTGACATTGAATACAATTCAATGTTGAACTGGTTAATTGAAAGTTTTTTACAATGTAGTCAGATCCCACCCACCATGCTCAATAGCCTCTTCTGCTGCTTTTGTGCCATACAAAAGCCATACGATTATTAGCAGTTCCTGACTCACAAATCACAGTTAGATAGCTACAGCTAGAAGGTAAACTTACTAAATTTGGTTAGATCTGTTGCCAAGCAAGTTCGAGTAGCAAAATAGGATCTGGGAGCAACATGTTTAAGCAAAATGCAGCAGGCTTGCCATTGGGTTACAGTTGCCTAATCCCTTGTACCAGGAAATTGATGGAACTGCCGCAGGTCTTGCGCAATATATATGCAGTTTCTGAGTATTACTGATTAACTGATTGGTCAATAAAAGATGCCAGCATTTTATGTAAGTGATCATTACAAGTAGGAATGATGTCATTTGCCCAAGCTGCAGGCCCTTGACCTCATGCCTTGAATAGTGCACTGGCTTTAATGGCTTAATGTGCTGAGTATTTCAAGCAGTCTCTATCGCATGAACTGTAATTAGTAACATACATTGTAAAGCTGATTACCATGTGTAAAATGTTTAGGGGTACACAGCAGGGAGCAATGCATAGCATCACATTGTACAGAAGAGGCCCTTTGGTCCATTAAATCTGTACCCCATAAAGCTACTGTAACTCTGCAACAGGCCCACTTCGCAGCACTTGGACATTTGCTTTTAATGCTATGAAATTTCAAGCGACCATCCAAGTATTTTTTTAAAAGTTGTGACTTTTCCTGCCTCAGCTACCTTCCCAGGCAGTGCATTCCAGATCCGCAAGACCTTCTGAGTGAAATCTTGGTTTCCCCAAATCCCCTCTTAACCGCCTACCTTTCACTTTAAAGTTATGTGCCCTTGTTATTGACCCTTCAACTCAGAGAAACAGTTGATTTCTATCCACCCTGTCCATGCCCCTCCTAACCATGTATAGAGCATTCAAGTCTCCCTCAATCTTCTCTGCTCTAAAGAAACAACCTGAACTTATCCAGCCTGTGTTCATAGATAAGCTGCTCCATCCCAGGCAACATCTTGGTGAATGTCCTCTGCACCCTCTCCAGTGCAATTACATCCTTCCTATAGTTCAGTGACCAGAACTGCACACAGTATTCCAACTGTGGCCTAACCAAAGTTTTGTACAAATTCAACATGACCTTTCTGCTCTTATAATATATGAAATGACCGATAAATGCAAGTGTCCTGTATGCTTTCCTAACCACTCTATAACACGTGATGCCACCTTCAGGGATCTGTCGACAAACAACCCAAGATCTCTCTATTCCTCTGAGCTTCCTAGTGTCCTGCCATTCATTGACCGGAGTCAGAGTGTCACACAGCACAGAAACAGAGCCTTCAGTCCAGCTCGTCGCATTGACCAGACATCCCAGTCTGACGTAATCCCATTTGCCAGCATTTGGCCCATATCTCTCTAAATCATTCCTATTCATATAACCAACCAGATGCCTTTTAAATGTTGTAATTGTACCTGCCTCTTCCACTTCCTCTGGCAGCTCATTCTGTACACACACCATCCTCTGTGTGAAAAAGCTAGCCTTCATGTCTTTTTTAAATCTTTCCCCTCTGACCTTAAACCTATGCCCTCTAGTTTTGGATTCCCCCACCACAGGAAAAAGACCTTTGCTATTCACCCTATCCGTGCCCCTCATGATCTTATAAACCTCTATAAGGTCATCCCTCAGCCTTTGATGCTCCAGGGAAAATGTCCCAGCCTATTCAGCCTCTCTCCATAACTCAAACCCTCCAGTCCTGACAACATCCTTGTAAATCTTTTCTGAACCCTCTTGAGTTTAACAACATCCTTCCTATAGAAGTGTGACCAAAAGTGTACGTAGTATTCCCAAAGTGGCCTCTCCAATATCCTGTACAACGACAACATGGCAACCCAACTCCTATAATCAATGTTCTGACCAATGAAGGCAAGCATGCCAAATGCCTTCTTCACCACCCTGTCTACCTGCGACTCCACTTTCAAGGAACCATGCACCTGTACCCGTAGGTCTCTTTGTTTGGCAAAACTCCACAGAGCCCTACCATTTACTGTATAAGTCTTGCCCTGGTTTGCATTAAGGAAATGCAACACTGCACATTTATCTAAATTAAACTCCATCTGCCATTCCTTGGCCCATTGGCCCATCTGATCAAGATCGCGTTGTACTCTGAGATAAATTTCTTCACTGTCCACTACACCACTTATTTTGGTGTCATCTGCAAACTTAAAATCCCTTGTCTTGTCTTGTTACTTTTCCAAAGTGCATCACCTTGCACTTTTCAGAGTTAGATTCCATTCCAATATCTAGGTTATTCCAGCAGACAATCCTTCATGATATATGAATGCTTTTAGATGGCATCTTTTTATACAACACCTGTATCACAACCCGCTTGAGCAAAAGCACTGATACTCGAGCCTGACTACTCCCAGTTGTCTCAAAAGTTATAGATTTAATCAAATTATTCAAAGTTCACAATTTTCTGCCTGATGACCACATGCTAACAGGAAATACTGACCAGATTTCTTAACTTTGTACCTTGTACTTAGTACCATCAGGCAAAAGATACAGAAGCTTGAACACACGCACCAACAGGTTCAAGAACAGTTTCTTCTCTGCCGTTATTAGACTGATGAATGGACCTCGCTAACTTCAAAAAATGTTGATCATATTAATATTGATCCTGCTTTGTGCATCTCCTGTGCAGCCTTAACCTTGTATGCTTCGTTCTGTCTAAGCACTCTATGATCTGTATGTCCTTGTTTGCTATGATCTGCCTGTACCGCTCGCAAAAGTGTACTTAGATAATGTGACTACAATAAATCAAATCAAAAGTGAAATCAGTACCTAAGATGGCATCTTGTGTGGTGACATTGTACATATTTCACTATACTCCTGTACAATGTACTTGAGGACAAGTAATAATAAATCAAATTCTTAACAAGAAACTACTATTGATTACAAATAAACTCATTCTAACCACAGGCCAAAATAATATGAATTATCTACTGATAACTCTCTCACTCAAACTCTACCTATTCTTAAACCCCTACACAAACATGCAGACGGACATAGACAAACAAAAAAAAATGGACAGACAAAAATTAAAGGAATATAGCTCAAATGCACAAGTGCAGAGGAATCAGCTCTTTACTGCAGACACAGGGCAGTTGGCACACTGACTGTTCAATCTCTGTTACTGGTTAGAGGCAGCAGTTTGTAAGTAAATGGTGAGCGAGAATAGCCAACTATCTTCTAATTCTCTGTTACTTCCTTGCATCAGAGGGAGGATATATTCTTTTTAGGTTCTTGAGGCCTACAGGAGTTTCTGTATCCCATTTTAAAATGGTATCCATTTCCCATTTTGGTCCACAGTACAAAAATAAAGAAAAATAAATAGACGTGGTCTTTAACCTGAAATATATAATGTTCCTGTGTCCAAACTAACAATCTCATTGCCAGAAATTAAAGATAGCTGGGGCTTGACAAGGATTACGTTGTGCTTTCTTTTAAAAGTGCAAGTTATTTTGACATAATTAATGTTTTAAGGAAAATAAAGAGCATGAAGATCATCATGGGTTAGAACATCTGCAGAGTTCAGCTGATTTCCCAACATACTTTTAGTGGAAATTTGGCAGAAGCCTGCAGAAACAATTTGAAAGGTGCTTTACCTGTTTTGCGAGAGTTGCAATGATAGTCTGCTTTAATGATTTTTTTATGGCTAAGTGTCATTTGCGTTGAATTTTTGCATGAGGCCACTGGACTTTTTGCTGTATCTTACCAAACCCACCTCAGAAGTAGCCCACTTCTATAGCATCCCTCTCACTTGATTCCAGTACCACCTCACCACACCTTATTCCTGGAACAACTTGCCATTCACTGGACATCCATGAAAGACCAGCTTCCCTGGCTCCTGTGCCATAGATTTAAGGCAGCTGTGCACCCAGGTGAGCACCCCTCATGTTGAAGTTTGCCTGTTTTGTGATTCTGAAGATGGCAGCGATTCTACGGCAGACACCTGAAGCTTTGGTGGGTGGGCTGGTGATGAGGGGAGCTGTCTGCTTCCAGTAGAGGAGGCTCTCACACCAGACCATGGCATCCTGGCTGAAGGCACCAACCATATTGGCCAGCACTGCCACATGAACTTCTCAGTTCTGCCAGGGTGAGTGCCATTCTTTTCTCTCTGCTACCTTACACTCATTCTACCTCTGCTACTGCATTCCTTCCCAGCATGGCATATGCTCTATCAGTCTTATATTTGCCGGCAACATCTTCCCTCACTCACACTCATTCCCCCCAACCTCCAATAGCATTAATCCTGCATGTCACCTACACCGTTTACTCTCTTCCTTGGAACACCTCACCATCTTTTGACCACCGGCACGAACAGCCATGCCACCCTCTTGCAGCTCACTGAATCGCTTCCATTCTCTCAGTCCAGGAGAAGACAGACCACAACAGGGCAGAAAGGGTACCTGACATCATACTCCTCACCCCCAATGAGGAGAGAACCCTGTCGCCCACAGGAGAAGGCCAAGACCACTCCTGCAAAGATGCCAAGATATTCATGTCCTGCCAGCTAAATAAATCCCCTTCCTCATTCCACTGCAATTCTTATAGTAATCTCACAATCAATGTCGTTCATTGAACACCATTTCTAAGCACTGGCCATGCTGCCTTCTCACCTCTATGTATTGCTGGTACCATTGAGATGTCCATGTTCTCAGTGAGGAAACACTGGCTCCCCAGAAATGACCAGCTCGCCTTCTGACCATGAGTGTATTGAGACCCTGGAAGAAACTTCAGCGACACTGCCTCCTGCACCCTGTCCCCCAGCAGATTAGATACTGACAACTCAGTGGGAACATCAAGCTTAGAAAGTGTGAAAACACAATCTGGTGAGTCCCTCACTGCAACAGCACCGCAGCTAGCTGAGGAAGAAAAGATGCAGGCTGCAAGCACTGGGAAGAACTGCTCAGTTCTAGGCAGGAGAGCACCCAGTGGTGTTAGCAATCAGGGACTTTGTCTCCATGTACAGGGAGGAACAGCAGAGCAGACAGGTACGTGGGACACAATGGGACCCAGTCACCACAGGCATGTGATCATTCGGCTGTGTCTGTGGACAGGTTGGTAACTGACTGGGAGAGCCAGGCCCAGCACCCTCAAGGGTCTCCTGGAGAAACGCACACACCCACTCCCCCTCACCCCAGCCATTGGCCCTCAGGATTGAAGGCATGGCACCTGGGGCCAAGATACCTAGCGTACACCGTGGGTGCCTCTTCCTCACAAGGTGACAGGTGGTGCATGGGAGTACGAAGCCTGAGGAAGAACTACACACAGACTCTTGAGCAATGTTCTCTCAGCTCAGTCCAGGAATGGTCAGACCCTCCACTTGTACTCCGCCTGACTCCCTCCTACCCTCGGAATCTTGAGACGAGCCTCTGGCAAGGGGACCTCAGTATGTCAGAGCCATCTAGATACAAACGCTCTGATCAAACCTCCAGAGCCAATGGGCTTCACTGCCCAGACAGTGCACTGAACATGAAGTCTAATAATTGTATAAATTTGATAATTTTTGCACTCAATCTGTATTACCTTGAATGTGACAGTGTAAAGAATATCTCCACCTCCATACAGGATGTAGCATAAATCGATGTCTGTCTTGAGAGCCTGCTGCAGCATTTGGAAGCAAAACAAACAAGGAGTATACAGTGAGATAACAAGTTGTAGAGCTGGATGAACCCAGCAGGCCAAGCAGCATCATAGGAGCAGCTCCTCTGATGCTGCTTGGCCTGCTGTGTTCATCCAGCTCTACACCTTGTTATCTCAGATTTTCCAGCATCTGCAGTTCCTATTATCTCTGAAGGAGTATACAGTGCAGTGCTGACACCATTACCCATCAAAACATTCCTTATTCTTTTCCTGTCCTCTGTGTCCAAATGTGCTGGTGCGAATGAGTCCTCTCCTGCCTCGAGCTGAGCAGTTCTCTGAGTGTCTGCAGCCTACATCTTTTCTTCCTCAGCTTCCTATGGGGCTGTTGCAGTGAAGGGTTCACTAGATTGTGTTTCCACACTTTCTAAGCCTAATGTCCTCAATGAAGTGTCAGTATCTGAGCTGCTGGGAGGAGGAGGTGCAGGAGGCAGTGTTGCTAAAGTTTCTTCTGAGGCCTTGATACACTCATCGTCAGAAGACAAGCTGCCTTGTTGGGTGTCTGTGGTAATTGGCAGGGCAATACAAAGCAGGGATGCATGTATGAGACTAAGAGAATGCACAAGAATGCAGGTACGGACTAAGTGAGGGAGTATGAATAGAGCAAGGGGACAGCCCTAAGATGCTGCCTTGTCCAATCTCTGAGCTGGGTGCTCGTCCCTACACTCGATGTGTCCTTTCAGTGCTAGTTGCGAGTGTGCCCTCAATGCCAGTCTGTACTTCCTGACTGGCCTACAGGTGATTGGGCAACTGTTATAAGGATCCTGAGGGATTGGCAAATCTCAAATGCCAATGTCCATGGACAAGAGATACATGCAACTGGTGTCCATGGATTGTGCCCAGAGATGCTTTTGGGTGCTCACCAATGTGGATGCTCCTTGCAGACAGAAGCATGTCGTCCAAGATGGAAGCGGAGTAGGATGCATCAGCCTGAGCTTGTCTGTTCTGTTCATTTCATTTTCATTTGTTTTTCTCTTTTGTGTTTTTCTTCTTCTCTCTACTTTCTTCGTTCTTCTTAGCCTTGGACTCCCTGCATCAGCGTGGACTCAGACTCTTGGCCTCGGACATCTGGCTTCTGGCTCCCACGCAGACCCGTCAAGGCACCCTCTCAGCTTGGAGTGGCTGTCTCTCAACCTGGTGTGACAGTCTTTTGGCTGTATGTGCCAATCTCTCAGCCCAGTGTGGCAGTCTTTGGACCTGGTGTGGCTATCTCTTGTCCCTGCATGGTGGTCGCCCAATGGCCCAATGTGGCAGTCCTTTGGCCTGACTTGGTGGTCTTTCAGCCTGGCATGGCAATATTTCCACCCCTGGTGTGGCAATCTCCCAGCTCAGCGTGGTGGTCTTTTGGCCTGGCATGGTGGTCTTTCAGTGGTACGTGGCAGTCTCTCAGTCTGGCATGGTGGTCTCATGGTGGTCTTTCAGACTGGCGCAGCCTGAGCATTGACCTCTGGTCTTGAGATGATTCCAGAGCAGTCTGCCAGCCTCGAGAACATCAGGGTAAAGCCTATACGGTCCGGAGGCAAGGTGCCAGCATGGACTGGGTTGGATGGACCATTGTTCAGAACTTTTATTTCTCCATTTTCTAATTTATTTGTACGATCTGTAATGCTGGAACTCTAATTTCTTTGTTTTTTCTCCAAGGAACTTGTCCTTAAGAATCTGTACTTACTACCTTTGTACCTAAGATGGCGCTGTAAGTGGCGACTTGTAAACTTTTCACTTTGCACATGTGAGTACATGTGAAAATAAAGCTAATTCAATTCAGCAGGCTGAAGTTACCAGGTACCTGCTCTGGCTTCCATGTTGCGAAATCACAGTGTCTGATTTGTGTGGCATGATAGGAAGCTGCACAGTAATGAGGCGAGATGTCCAATTAATAAGGCATTTAACAAGCAGCTAGTTCCACTTCATAGGCAACTAACTGTTGCCTGGGAAGAACACTGACTCAACATAGTTAAAAGATACAGCGAGGAGCTCAAGACATTGAAATAGTCCTCTACCGACTTCTTGAGTAATTCTGCCACAAATCTTGCCATAGTGTTCAGACTCCTATAATATTCCACTCTTTCAGAGTTTAGTAGCATCCTATTTCCAAGTAGAGAATTCCGGGAGCTGAAAGATCAACATGCTTTGGCCACTAGATGGCGAAATAGTGATTCAGTTGTAAATAAAGCAAATTTCACAGGGTCTGTTAAGGGTAATAAAGAAAACCAATGTTAATACACTGGAAGGCAAATTTAGGAGAAAGTAGGACTGGATGTTTGTTCATTGCACTCACACTAAATTATCCAAATTATTTCTCGATCAGCTCTTCCTAGTGACAAACCTATAGAATATAGATATGTATATGAACATATGAATTAGGATCAGAAATAAGCCATTCTGCCCCTCTAACTTGTTCCACCACTGAATAAGATTGTGGTTGATCTCTTTGTGTTTTGAATTCCATGTTCCCATCTAACCTGAATGATGCTTAATTCTCTTGCTTAACTAGTGTCTATCTCCCAGGATAGACACCTGATATCTGTTACAGAGCTTCCTCAATTCATGTTGATAGAGTGAATGAGGCTATAATCCTTAAATAGGGAAAAAATGAAGAGCTTTTGATAAAATGATTAAAATCCTGTAGTCAAGCCTGCTGTGATAGATTATTAGAAGTAATCACAGCAATATGTGAATTTTAATTTAGACTTGACACATGCCTGCGCAGAGAGCAAAAGACCCAGAACTGTACAGTAGCTTTACAGTGGAAATATTGAAATACTGCAAAGACTGATCTGAACCTGAGAATATTGAATGTTGTAAATATTATTATACAGCCACAAAAAAAGCAGAAATTATTTTTTCAAGAAAAGACAAAAGATTATAATTATCCATGGATCTTACTGAAAGAGAAGTAAACAAAATAGCAACTTGAAAGACCACAACATCTAGAAATAAAGATATTAAAAAATTACTACTTTTTACAAATTGATATTCAGTCAGGGAGATGTTGTGAGAAAGGTGTCAAACTGACAAAATAAACTAGATTGTAGAATTATTAAATGATACAGTCCTGAAAGAGGCCATTCAGCCTACAAAACATGTACTGGCTCTTTAAGATTGCTAACCCAGCTCCTTCCCCACAGCCTTATAAAGTTTTGCCTTCAATCACTTATCCAACTCTATTTGGAAAATTACCATTGATTCTGGTTTCTTAGCCTTGAGTTGCAGCACCGAATATAACCATAGATTGCAGCATGAACTGAGTGGATTGTGGATGGAGTGGAAAGTAGAGAATCAGTAAAGAGGGATAAGGGAGTGTTTCCAATGGCCCTTGACACAAGGACTGATTTGTCCAAGCTTGAGTTAGTAAGTAGTAAAATAAATGTTAACTGTGCTGACACTTAGTGCATGGTGAAAAAAAAAACACAGAAAGCAGATTAAGAGTGAATTACCTAGGAATGAGTATGGAGTAAGATACAGTAAGAAGCAAAGTTGAAGAATTTGGATAAGTGTATCAGTTTACAGTAGCACTTATTTGTGGTCAAGTGACCATGTATTCAAAATTGGGCATTCTAAATTGACCCACAGCTGGAGAAATTGGGCCTGACAGAAAACTGGCCAGACTAAATTAAACAGCAGCCAGCAGCTTTCAGCTGCAGAGAACAGTGGAAACCAAGATCACAGAGGTTATAAAGGTTCAGGGGGAGCTGGCTACAACCAGCCCAAGCACTGTGTATTGGAGAAGTGTTGATCAGATGTTCTGGTATCTTAGCTGCCTGAGTATGCGCACTTTACACCTCCCCAGCACGGCAACAGTGAAGAGTGTTGGCACAACAACATTAGATGATTTGAAACCAGTTCATGATGCCATTGGCCAAAGACCACAGAACATTCTGGAAGGTTGGGGCAAGGAGGAATATGAATACATACCTGGATGTTACCTCCTCAGTGAAGACCCACAGGGAAGACTCATAGGGAAGACTCAGTGAAGACTCACAATGAGACTCAAGACAGAAGACCATGCAGCATCCCAAGAAGACCCAGGAGAAGAGATGCCTTGACTTGAGAAACCCACTTTTGTTGGTGACAGCCAGCCCTACATCAGAAAGGAAGGAGATTCCAGTTGCTTAGAAAAACCCCAGATCATTGCGGGTAATAACCTTTCTTAGATGAATAGAGCTAGATAGAGAGTAAATATTGTGGGGATTTGGGAAATGCTTACATGGTGTTTTTCATAAGAGTATTTTGTGAATAAAATTGAGTTGAACCACAAACCAGATTCTGTGACCTTTTGTCCACCTCACTGGCAAGAATGCTTGGGTAAAGTTTTCAATACATAAACTGGTCAAAGTGTCCAAAGCATGGACAACGTTGGTGTCCCTGGGTGGGCTTCGATAACAAGTGTTTGTACAACCTCTGAAGTCGAGCCCCACCAACTTTGAACTCTTGGACATCCAGCCTGAGCCTGAAGGAAGGCCCCAAAACGACCAGGATTTCAATGAGTGAAAGAAGGTGAAGGTATCCCACCAGTGACTAGGCCATAAACTATGTGCTTGTCATGTGAGGAGGACAAACAGCCAGAGTTAGTACAGGGTTAGGGATCCACAGAAAAAGAGATCTAGTGCATGCTAGCACAGGGTCAGGGAGCTGCAGAAAACAGAGGGAAGGAAGCTGAATACAATGTCAGAGGACCCATGAGAAGCCAGATACTGGGGCCAGGGACTCACAACGATACAGAAGAGATAAAGTACGGTCAGGGAACCATGAGGTCAGAGACAGTGAAAAGAGCTGGGGACCCAGAGTTGCAGAGAAGCAGTAAAGCAGCTTATGTCAGGTCAGAGACCCATGAGAGTGAGCGAACAGTAAATTAAAAGGATACAATAGGAGAATTGGCACAGTGCCCAGAGTAGGAGGAGGCACTAAGAACGTGGCCCAGTTGGTCGACCCCCATTGCAGTGAGTAAGTGTCAGGTCTGTGACCCATGGAACAGAATGCTAAGAGGCAGTGCAAAAGCTGGAGGGAAGTGTATTTTAAACCTCAGCAAGCCTATAGTGATAGCCAGGTAGAGAATGGGAGAAGGTGAAACTAAGTAGGGAGCAATAGGAAGTGAAGCAGGAACTGGAGAAAGTAAGAGTCAAAGCAGCAGAGCAGGAGCAGAGGAGCCAGGCAAACTTGGTACACTGGGGACAGTTCAGACCCACTGCAATTGGCGTACCAGGAATCACAGCGCATGGTCAGTGACCAGGACGCAGCTCAAAAAGCTGTGTACAAGCTGAACGAGAAATACAAAAACCTACAGGTTACGCTTGGGGTCTTGAACCAGGCAGGCAAGGCAAACAAAGCTCGCATTGAGGACCATTCAAAATGCCAGCACGAAAAATGAAAAATGAAAGTCCCAATTTTCTATGCAAAAGGGAATGACTTGCACATTTTGCACAATATAATCAGATGGAGTCAGCGAGTATGGGATAGACTGGGAGGAAATGGAAAAACAAGCCTGTAGAAACACCAAGAGCAGTGAAGCCGTGGAACCCACCCCCCACCTCCATTTCTAGAGGGAGTAGGTCCTTCAGCACCCCCAGGATCTTACCCTGTCCCAATGAACCCACTGATCAGAATCCATTAGTGTGGCCAGAGCAATAATCCATTTACTTGAATTCAGGACCAGTATGTTCCTATGAAAATAGGAACCTTAACTGACAAGAGAAATTGTAAGCTCAGTCAAAAAGAAGAAAGAGACAGATGTAAAGTTTAGAAAACTGAAGACAGACAGAGAATATAAAGAATATAAAGAAAGCAGGAAAGAAAATAAACACGGAGATAGGAGGGCTATAGGGGGCCATGAAATGTCCTTGGCAAACACATTTAATACGTATATCAGGATTAAAAGGATAACTAGGGAAAGGGTCATTCAAGGTCCACTCAAGGACAATAGAGGGAATTTATGCATGGAGTTGGAAAAGTGGGTGATGTCCTTAACAAATACTTTGTATCGGTATTCATAAAGGAGAAGGACATGGTGGGATGGAGAGTCTCGGGAGGGGTATGTTAATATTCTAAGGCATTTCAATATAAAAAAAAGGAGGTATTGAGTTTTTCAAAAAAGCATTAAGATAGACAAATCCCCAGGACCTGATGGAATCTATCCCAGAATGCTAAAGGAAGCAGGTGAGGAGCCAATATTCAAAACTAAAAACAGAAGTTGCTGGAAAAGCTCAGCATGTCTGACAGCATCTCTGAAGAGAAATCAGTGTTAATATTTTGGGTCCAGTTCTGAGGAAGGGTTACTGGACCCGAAATGTTAACTCTAATTTTTCTTCACAGATGCTGCCAGACTTGCTGAGCATTTCCGGCAACTTCTGTTTTTGTTTCTGATTTATAGTGTCCGCAGTTCTTGCAGTTTTTATGGGGAGCCATTGTTGTTCCTTTGTTTAAGAAGGGAGACAGGAGAATCCAGGATATTAGAGACCAGTGAGCCTTACATCAGTGGTAGGGAAATTATTGGGGAAAATTCTTAGGGATAAGATTTACTCACATTTGGAAAAATATGGACTTATTAGCAACAGGCAACATGGCTTTGAGCGGGGAAGTCTCACTAACTTGATTGAGTTTTTTGTGAGGAAGTGACACGGATGATTGATGAGGGCGGGGTGGTAGTTTTTGTCTATATGAACTTTAGCAATATCTTCGACAAGGCCCCTCATAGAAGACTAATACAGAAGGTGAAGTTGCATGGGATCTGCAGTGGGCTGGTAAGATGGATACAGAACTGGCTCAGTCATAGAAGACAGAGAGTAGCTGTGGAAGTAAGAGTAGCAGCGGTGTTTTTCTGACTGGACTTCTATGACCAGTGGTATTCCTCAGGCATCAGTCCTAGGACCCCTGTTGTTTGTAATATATATAAATAATTTGGAGGAGAATGCAGGTGGTCTGATTACTATGTTTGCAGATGACACATAGCTTGGGGGAGCTGCGCATAGTGAGGAGGATTGCCAGAGGATACTGCTGGATGTAGATAGGCTAGAGAGTTGGATGGAGAAATGGCAGATAAAGTTTAATCCGGATAAATATGAGGTGATTTTGGGAGATCTAGTGCAGAAGAGAAGTATACAGTAAATGGCAGAACCCTCAGAAGCATCAACATACAGAGGGATTTGGTGCACAGGTTCACAGTTCCCTGAAAGTGGCAACATAAGTGGATCAGGTGGTTAAGAAGGCATATAGCATGCTTGCCTTCATCAATCAGCTAGAGTATAAAAATTGGCAAGTCAATTTGCAACTATATAGAACTTTAGTTTGGCCACATTTAGAATATTGCATGCAGTTCTGGCCATCACATTACTAGAAGAATGTGAAGGCTTTGGAGAGGATACTGAAACAGTTTGTCAGGATGTTGCTTGGTTTGGCGCAATGAGGAGAGATTGGACAAACTTGGTTTGCTTCCACTTGAGCATCACTTCCACTTGAGGGGTGATCTGATATAAGTTTACGAGAAGCATGGATAGAGTGGGATAGTCAGAGTCTTTTTTTTACCAGGGTAGAAATATCAATTACTAGGGGACATAGGCTTAAGGTAAAAGGGGGAAAGTTTAAAGGAGATGTGAGAGGCACGTTTTTTACGCAGAGGATGATAAGTGCCTGGAATGGGCTGCCTGAGAAAGAAACAGCTACAATAGCAATGTTTAAGAGGCATCTTGGCAGATATAAATAAGAAGGGAACAGAGAGATACAGAGTTCATAGAGGCAAAAGGTTTTTAATTTAGAAAGGCGTTAAAAGGTTTTAAACTCCATCTGCCATTTTTAAAGGTGGGCCAAAAGGCCTGTTCCTGTGTTGTACTGTTCTTTGTTATTTATTTCTACAATCCCAGTTACAGACGCATGATTGGCGGAGATAGCAAAAACATTCCCTGTATTTTAGCCACTGCTGACCGCCATATGTTTTTCGACAGTACCCACTGACAAAGGGTTGCCATGGCTCGATGATGTCGAGGAGGTAAAATTAATGTTAATGTACCTGAGCCCCTCAATCCATTCTGCCTTAACCAATCCTCAGAAGGGGAGCTGCAGGTTATGAAAATGGCAATTCTAGCTGCTGTAGGATACAATGGGACAACCCTGTGGAGGGACAAAATAAGTGTAGGCAGCAATAGGGGGAGGACTCAACTACATTTGTCAGACGCCTGTTCACAAGAGTCTTCAGTAACTAGATTGGTCTGTGGTGACATCACTAAATAAAAGGGCAAACTGGACCCAAGTGCTTGTCTCGCATGCCACTGAGGCAGTGAGGAAAGCCTGTGAAAATTTTGATCCCACTGCCAACAGCCACACAAAACAACGACTGATAAGGAGAATAACCGGGCTTGGGAGAAAGGGATTCATGAATCAGAGCACCCAAAATCAGACAAGGGAAAAATGCTCTGAGTCAAAGCTCCAAACCCTTGTCCCATGTGAACAAAGCTGGCGACTGGAGCAAGGGGAGTTATTACCGGATCCATCCACCTCCGTATGTCCATCCCTCGGTAGGAGATAAGGATCAGCTACATGGAGGTACGAGGCAACAGGGAAATGCTACAAATGTGGGCACGCAGGCCACTTCACTAGGTGCTGCCGCTGGAAGGACCGGAGAGACAAGCAGCAGTTAATTTTGTGGGGGAGATGATGCAGCCAAATTCAGAGGAAACCCCACCATTTAACTCCTTGTACCCATCCCAGTTGGATAGACTCCCCAAAGCATGACGGAGCCACGTCCTCTCCTCACTGGGCATACAGCACCAGATCGGGCAGTGTGGGGTGGTCCCGGCCAGGTGGAAAGCCACCCCATTGAATTTTTATAGGACATTGGGGAGTCCAGAATGACTCTCAACACATCTCGAGATTTTGATAACACATGGTACACCCATAAGAAAATTCTTCTGCGTGGATTCACTGGACACCCCCAGGAGGGGGCAAAGACAAAACCTATACAATTTAAACTGCGAGACACAGTCTGCTACCACCCCAGTAGTGTTGGTTAATATTCACTTGGGTACGGAGCACATTGTAGGCTCAGATCTTTTGAGAAAGTGTAATTTGTCTTTTAAGTGGGCTAATTGTAATACTTGGCAATTGCCCTAGCTCAATGAAGCCCCTGCAGATATGGCAACAGGTTCATCCACTCAGAGAATTTGTACCATGGGGCAATTGTGGATTAGACCCACCAAAATGACTGAGAACCCAGCAGCACAGGCAATTCTGAAGGAGCACCTGAGTGCAGTCACCAGTCACAATCACCACAGCAATCGTATACAGGGTGAGGTACTGATAGACGGACCGGACACAAAGCCACAAAGACAGTGAGTGCACTTTCCCCGAGCAGGCAAAGGGGGATGTGGCCGAGGTCATTAGCAGCTTGTTAAAGCAAGGAATCCTATGCTCTGTAGCATCTACCAGTAACACGCCAATATGACAGGTTAAGAAACCAAATGGCTCTTGGCAGAGCTTACCATCGATTACAGGGAACAAAACAAAACCATCCCAATCATGGCACCAACAGTAGCTACGAGCCTGAAACCATGATGCGGCAGGCCCTATGGACAGTACATTTCACCATATTGGACATTAGTAGTGGATTTCGGTCCATCTTCCTACAGTGACACTGCCTGTATAAATTCGCTTTCACATTTCAGGTACAGCATCGCACATGGATTGACGTGCCCCAGGGTCTTCACAATTCTTCATCGATATTTCAGCAGGGGCTGGCTAAAGGATTGAGAGGTTTTCCCGAGCAGGCTGCTCGGTACAGCACGTGGATGATCTCCTCCTGCAGACAGGGACAAGGACTGAACATTTGACACTGTTAAAGGAATTGTTAATCCTCCTCATCCTCCTGGGGGTAAACGTTAACCCCAAGAATGCACTGATCATTGAAGTCCCAGATCTCATACCTGGGAATGTTATAACTCGGGGTAAACACAAAAATAGAAGGGAAGCACATTAAGGCCATGACCCATTTGCCCCTCCCCGGGGATGTGAGCTTATTGTGTTCCTTTCTGGGTTTCAGCGGGATACTGTCAGGACCACATTGATAGTTTTTGTGACTAAAGACCCCCCTACTCACCAATCTCCTTAAGAGGAATGCCCCATGGGAATGGACTGAACAACACAAGCTCGCTGTTGTTGAACTAAAACAGGCCCTAGCTCAGGCCTCCGCTCTGCAGGTGCCTGATCTAGAACTTCCCTTCAACTTGGAAGTTGCAGCCACATGTGTCTCACTGGCAGCTTGACTTCTCTAATAACAACACAATAAACTTGTACCGGTAATCTATGCCTCTCAGACTCTTCCTCCAGCAAGGATTCTCTATGTGTGAGAAGCACTTGCGAGCCATGTTCTGGGCGGTAAAACATTTTGCCTGTAAATCATTGACCTGAACCCCGTCACTATTCTGATGGAGCATACCTCAATTCATCTTTTGCTGGACAGCAGGGTTAAGCACAAACAGTGAGCAGAAACTGTATAGTATGCTGGACCCTAATGTCACAGGGTGTGCGACATTACAGTGAAACATAGTTTGTACAGTTTGGGATTACTGTCTTTGGGCCCTATCGTATCGTTTACTCTCTACCCCACCCACCTCCCTATTTTCTGCATATAAACTGATGTTTTCCCAGCCATCATCAGTTCTGAGGAAGGGTCGCTGGACCTGAAACGTTAACTCTGTTTTCTCCTTCACAGATGCTGCCAGACCTGCTGAGCTTTTCCAGCAACTTTGTTTTTGTTGTTGGGATTACTTGTTACTTTGGTCAGACCCTCGTCATGTGACTCTTATACCTATCATATTATTCCAGCCCCATTTGGTTTGTCTCCAGCAGCACCTTATTTTTAATTCTTTGTAATTATCTCTCTGCCTCAATTAATCTGGTTATACTTCATCCCTTCACTTGCTATTTAGCTGTTGACACTTTACTCACACTGACTGACACCTGCAGAGACTCATTCAACCTGTCGACACTCCACTCACACTATTTGTACATCCTTTTGATCTCTCTGCCTATAAATTAGGGTGCCTGTGTACTTCTCTTCACTTCACCTGATGAAGGAGCAGTGCTCCAAAAGCTTCTGTTTTCAAATAAACCTGTTGGACTATAACCTGCTGTCATGTGACTTCTCACCTGGAATTTAATGTACTGCCCAACCCTGACAAATAAGGCATTAGGAATCTGTGAAAGGCAGTGGAATTTGTGAGATACTGCCAAGGTCTGCAGCTTGTCCATGTAATGAGACAGAGGTGGGGATTTCAAGGCCACAGGTATGGTGAGCTGTGCTTTAAGGTGTGAGGATTTTGGTGATGAGTGCACAGATATCTGTAACTAAGTCCTTGCTGCGCAAGGTTCCATCTTAGATACTACAACGAGAGTATAGCCACCATTTTTTTCCTGCTCCTCGTTCCTCTAGTCTGCCCATGCTGATGTCTGGATGTCTGCTCTTCCTGAGGAGGATGTTGCTCCTTTGGACAAAATCTGACAGCTATGCCCCCATCGCCAGCAAGACTGTCTTCTTGAAGATAAAAGGGGTCCCCCAGTTGTGCTTGGCAGCTCCTCTACTTGCCCTCTGATGCCAGCAGGGTGGCAAACCTCTGGAGCTGCCCAAGTGCTTATTGATCACTCACCCTGCAATTTGCACTGACTTGATGGCACCTGTGTGCCAGTGGAGGTGACTTCGCCAACGCTGTTCACTCGTTCATCAGGCCTATGGCGTTCCTTGTGCTGGCCATGACTGGCTGTGTATCTGTCTCTATTTTCCTGGGTCACCCCAGGAAACATGGGCATCCATGTACTCCCATTAAAATCCCTCAACAAACTGTGGTCTTTAACATCTTTAACAGCTTTACTTCCAGAGGTTACTGAGTCTTCTGGAATCCTGGGTCTGCCATCGTCCTATTGTGGTGACTCTGGGCAGTACCAAGAATGGCATGGGAAGTTGGCATGACAGCTGACTCTGGCATTTTCCCATTTCTGCTCCCAGAAGGCCTTAATCATTCAATCCCAGACCTTCCAATAGGACCTGGAGTCTGTACAGTCATGTATAACCTTCCAAGTTATCCATTTCTGCATTTCAAGCCCATTCAGGTCACAATGCTCCCTCATAAAAACACTGGCAATCCTGTCAGAGGGTCCCTAGGAAGGTTTAGAAAACCTAGTTACCACTGGCCAAAGGGAATTAAAATTCCCCTTAATAGTAGTCAGTCTGATTAACAATAGTTCTGTAATGAAGAGAAAAGACAGTGCACTCATTAATACCTTGGGGCTATAGAAAATCAGTCAGTAAAATAATCTGTTGATCAATCTGGATTCAGAACACACCAGTCAACAATATCATTAAGGAATACTTTATAAACAAATCTCAGATTTTATCATTAACTTCAAAAATATCTACAAGTTGTTTGATAACACAGATAAACCTGTGCTGGGGTATTATTATCTGGAGACAAAATTTTTTTAAGGAACTTTGATGATTTGAATATAGTGTTGAAGTGGAAGACTAAAGGTGAGAGTTTTTTTTAAAGATTTGTCCAATTGGGATGTTATTTGTACCGAAATTGGGCCATTCAATGCGTAAGGGGGACATTGGTTCAAATGGTGCTTCCAACCAGGTTTATGTGGGTAGGGGCTGATGAAACTGGTAAGCCAACTGATCATCTCCATCCAACCTCCATCGCCCGACTCATTGCTGCAGTACCCCTATCACTTCCACTGATCCTCAAGCAGCTGAAATGATTCCCATTCCCCAACATCCAATCCCACAGAGTGTTAACCCTCCCCAACACCCAAACCCCCAACATCTGACCTACCTACAATCTCATCCAACTGCCACCCTACCCCTTTATCAACTCCTCTGACACGCTACTGCCATATCATTGACCCCCAAGCCCTTTATCCTACCCCATTACCCACCTGTCACCATTCTCTTTCGCTCACCTGCCCTCCTACCACTATACTTACATTCCCACCCTAACCCCATAACCATCCCCACCTACCACTGTGCTCCCTCACCCAGCTACCTTGCACACTTACTTTGTCTCCTTGTCAAAGAGGCCCTTAGACTCCATAAAATGGCACTTTTTATGTGTGGTTTAGCCCCTGGCATTGATCCTGCACTGCACTGGAAGACTCCCTGTTTCACGAGAGACGCAGCTTAGAAGGTTGGGCCAGTAACTTGAAGCTGCAGGTGCAGGATGAGTAAAAGAGAGTAGAGTGACAATTCAATTTTTGACTGCCATCCCTTGGAAGGTTCGGTACAACCATAACCTCCCTCACAAAGGCCTTCAGTTATTGCAGTTGGGCCCTGAAATCAGTGGAGCCTGATCTCTATTGAAGGAAGGGTCTTGCTGACTCACTACAAGTAGACAGGTTTAAAGTGACCCCTCTAGATCTTGCAGCCACTGCAGCGCTATGTGCAGAAGCAGAAAAGGCAAAGCTAAGGAAACGTGGCACCATTTGGACTAAAGATCATACAGAAGGAAACAACAGCCATGAAAGTTGGAACCCTAATGTGTGTATCATGCTTAAATCAAACTCAGAGGAGAGATAAAACAGAAAGTAGACTGCTTCATTATTTGACACAATGTACGGTAATGTTAACATTGGAAGAGAGTTATCAGCTATAGTTGGTAGAGCAGTAAATGCTTTTAACAAACTGGATAGTATCTTCAAAAATACTAAACTATCCCTTAAAACAAAGATTTGACTTTACAATAGCCAATATCTTATCTGCCCTGCTATAAGGCACTGAAACCTGGCATTGGCACAGGCTACAAACAAAGAGCTTAGCAGTTTTGACATCAAATGCTTTTTGCAAGATACTCTGGATCAGCTGAACGGATAATGTAATGACAACATAATCAAAGAAAGAACAAAGTGACTTTTAATAAGCCAACTTGAAGAACAAAAGCACTTCAGGTAGCCAGGTCATGTGATTTGTATGCAATTTTGGAGGTAATCACATTAACTCTGAAATGACCACTGGGTGGAAGAGGAAAATGCAGAAAGCTGTCAAGACTACATTCAAAGACTTATACAACGTGGCATCAGCTGGGAAGTTATACCACTGCTACTGAAAGAAGCAGTTAGAAGAAATTGGTGATGGGTTTCTCAGCACGAGACCAAGAGGTCCGAATCTTAGTCTTTTTTTGGTGAAGGATCATGATGTTTTATGGAGGGTTTCTTTCCACGTGGCATAGCAAGATCTCTCACCATTTCTTACCAAACCCACCTCATTAAGCACAAACCCTGCCCCATGGCACCCTTCTCTCCCAATTCTAGCCACATTGTCCTGCCTGCCATTTGTGCAGAAGTCACCACTCACTGGATAGTCACTGAAAGACCAGCATCCCTGGTACCTGTGCCACCGCTGTGCACCCAGCCAAGCTGTGGCATTCTGAAGCTGCCCTGCTCAATGAATCTCAGTCTTTACGAAGATTTTTGTAAAGGGAATATGGAACTATGATTCTCCAACAGGTATCTCAGGGGAAGGAGGTGGTGTAGGGGAGAGGCATCCTTCTCCAGGAGCACAGGCACAGGCCTGATCCGACGTTGCCGCTCAAGTCAGTGCGGTCTCCATGATCTTGAGAAATAGCCAGCCCTGTCGCAATGAGGTCAATGATTTTCTTCACCTCCTCTCTCTCTTCCTGATACCTCATACTTACTCTATCTCTGCTTCTGCACCAGAAGCCAGGGAAACAATTGGGCTGTTTAACCAAGAGGGGCAAACATGCCAGCACGATATGTAATAAACTGATAATGGTTTGATCACATGTGGGAAGTTGTTGTGCCGCTCAGATTGTCATTTCTACACCAGCCAATGTATGTGGACTACACAATGGGGAACTCCACCCTCGGGCGACTGTCTGTGTGGAGTTTGCACATTCTCCCCGCGTCTGCGTGGGTTTCTTCCGGGTGCTCCGGTTTCCTCCCACAGTCCAAAGATGTGCAGGTTAGGTGGATTGGCCATGCTAAATTACCCATAGTGTTCGGGATGTGTAGATTAGGCAGGTTATAGGGGAATGGGTCTGGGTGGGATGCTTTGAGGGTCGGTGTGGACTTGTTGGGCCGAAGGACCTGTTTACACACTGTAGGGATTCTATGATTCTATGATTCTATGAATGGAAGATTCTGTCGTAGGAACCCATAACCTGCTGATATAGATTCAGAACAGCTACCGTGAGTCAAACTAACACAGTGAAATGCATTGGTCTACGAACAAAATTCTTTCCATTTATACAGCCAGAAGACTGAGGTCCACTCCAAATTCTCTCGTGGCAATCATCTTCATAACGTTGTTGAGTGGCTATCCTGATGCTGCTCAGGGATAAGAGATTACAAAATACCTAACCAAACCACAGATATATATTTAAAAGCAGCAGACAGCCCAGAACCAACACTGGATTAAAGATCAGTTTTCAAGCAATAAACAGAGAACAGCTATAAAGGACAGTTTTTTTAGTATGAATATTCACTGCATTCTGTTTACCAGCCAATTCCTGGTCCATCTTAGACAACAGTGCCTGTTCTACAATTCTCTGTGTGATTATTTTAACTTTGTTCATTGGTTTAGTTTGTATACGTTTTATTTCCATCAACATCCATAAAAATAGAATTCAGGGCACATGTAAAATGGACTGCAGATCTATTATCACCTGTTTTAACTATTGTACAAAATCAAATAAGCATTTTTGTTTTAGTTGTTAATCATCGCAGTAAAAATTTGTCAAAAGATTTCTGGAATATTGACAGAATTTGGATTAGGCCTCATGCTTCTGTTTACATGAATGGATTCTTGGCATTTATTTGAATTTGTCCTGCTTGCCAATGATGGCCAAGGTTCTCAACTAATATGACCAAAGTAAGAAAGTTTTTTGTCAGTAGACCAATGCACTTCACTGTGTTTACCAGTACTGTATATAAAATATTAAGTTGTGATATCGATAGATATTCTACCTGTCTGTTACTGTAATTTCAGTGGGAAACTGCTGGGTGCCATGGGAGCACAGCAAAACAGACCTTTTTCAGTCAATGAAACTATTTCCCTTGGGGTTCCATTACAATATTTACTCTGTTTGAATACTCACAATCATTCTCAGTCTAGCAAGCTTACAGAAACATTGGTTCCAAATTGTCCAGTACCCACACTCTGGAGTGTTCTGCATCAACTGTGATATCAAGTTTGCAAATTTAATGGAAAAGACATCTCTAGACTGTTCATGAGCAAACTGTAGTGCATTCTATTCAATCTATTGATTCTATCATTCTATCCACAGTACGTGATAGAGAGTTGGGTTATATAGTCTATCTACATTGTAGTGACACTACTCAATAGTTTGTCCACTTCATGTTATTAGGATTATATGCATTCTAACTGATCTTTCAGGACACTGGTATGAACACGATCCTATCAAATGACAGAGCTCATTTAAGGGGCTGAATGGCCTACTCCTGTTTCTATTTCTTATGATCTTATGGTTTTATGGACTAAACACATGTGTTATTATGAAAAGCACTTTGTAACATGCATCCAAACTATGAAATGATTTATTTCATATTACCTATCTCTGATAAAGAGATGAATAAGAATTTTAAAGACTTAAGCTAGAGCATAATAATATCCTTGGGTCACTAAAATTACCAATGCTAATGTGTGGTCATTGTACAATCACAAAATCACAATTCATGATCTGTAAAGGGACTACAAATTGTAAAAACCACTTCAAGCGATCTGGAACACAACAAAACTGACCCAAGATCATATTACTATAATCAGATACAAACAAGGTAAAAAGTGATAAATCGTCTCGAGGCAGCCAGCCTTTCCCTTTAAGTTGAATAATATCCTAAACAATGTGACATTCATTTCATTGTTCAGATATATCTTCAATGGGTTTTGTGCTTAGAATTCTAACTTTGCACCAATTTGAATTATGTATAAATTTACCAGCACAATTCATTGGCACAAGGTCATTATATTGTGTAGCTGTGTACTGATTAAATTCTGGTTTGAATTCTTTCATACTTTCCATAATTCATGTGTAAATTTCCTCCTCACGTTTTCTCTCAAAGATTCTGCACCTATGCTTTCCTCTTCAACAATGAAATCAATCCACAGACATCGCCATTGACTAACATACTTGAAAAATACTTGAGCAATATTAAAGTGGATGCACTGAAACTGGCAACTCCAACATCGGGGAAGATTTGCAAACATATGACAGCTGAAATTATAATTACAACTTGTGTCATTTATTTGAAAGTCATTTGCATAGTCACTCGGCATTTTGCAACAATGGACAGACAGCAAGCTGGATGCAAGATTTTTGAAAGTCTTTTGGATAGCTATCTTGGTTTCTCCACCAAAGTGAGGACGTAAACAAAGAAAACAAAGAGCAATAGGGCACAGGAACAGGCCCTTCAGCCCTCCGAGCCTGTGCCAAAGGCCCATAATTGGAAGTATGGATCCACATATCATCAGAAATGCAATGAAATAAGTACCAGTGACTTCTGGTCATTAATTTACTATGTTATTAGAATCTGGGGAGATCATCTAATTTAGTAGCAAGTTCCCACAACATTGTAGGTGCAGCGTGATTGCCCATTAGAAGTGGACTGGGGAAGTGACATTAGCTTATTTTTCTTTAGCCACATTGGGAGAAATCACTGTCCTCTAATTTTTCAGATTTGCCAGTTTTCAACTTGCAGGACTAGAACAGAAACTAGGCTTACTACACCATCCTTTGGCAGTCTCTCTCATAACCTGTATACCATGTTCACCATGAGATAGTAAGAACTGCCGATGCTGGAGTCAGAGATAACACAGTGTGGGAGCTGGAGGAGCACAGCAGGTCAGGCAGCATCAGAGGAGCAAGAAAGTTGACGTTTCAGGTCAGGACCCTGAAGAAGGGTCCTGACCCGAAGCGTCAACTTTCTTGCTCCTCTGATGCTGTCTAGCCTGCTGTTCTCCTTTGGTCCCACATTGTGTTATACCATGTTAACCCATAGTGCCTAGCTCAATGGCCTTTTGAAGGTTAGGATTGAGGGAGTTCCCAGTGTGAAAATTCCTCTACTTGGCCACACGCACAGATGTTCCATCCCAGGCCAAGGTTCCAACACATCTGGGTCCAATCCAGATTTTTTCCTCAGCTGCCACAGTTTGGGCTGAATTAGTACTGGAACATGACTAAGTTCCTTTCCTAAGCCTAGAACTATTAAGACAAAACGATTCGACCTTCACTACGCTTGGTAATACAAGCTAATTCAGCAGAGCCTCTAACAAACTGCAACCTCCCTCATCAAATTTGGCTTAGGTACTTGCTCAGTAGATGCACTGAGCCAACTAGAAGTTTACTTTAAATTTTACTAAAGAGAAAAATTGGCTGATACTAAAAGAGACTTGGCACAAATATTAGACTGTTGATTAAGGAAACATGAAAAATAAGGGTAGTTAATACACTTGATGCATTATCTCAACAGATTTATATTAATGGAACATCTTGCTCAGGATATCTATTTTAATTCCTTTGTCTTTCTTTTTCAAGTAATCACACATTAAACTCTTTCTTTAGAAATACACAAACAACCAATCCAAGAAATAATTTTTCAGATAAATTATGACAGTAAGGGCAGAATTTAATCTGGTCTAAGGGAGTGAATTGTGTGGTGCAGAGGCTGTAGAATTGTGAAGTGTGTGTGTGTGTGTACACATTGATTTATTTTAATGACGCTACTGAGAAGTAAGCTAATGTTATTTCCCCCAGTTCACTTCTAATTGGCAATCAAGCTGCATCTACAGTGTTGTGGGAACTTGCCACTTCCGATTTCCAACATGCTGTACTTCAGTCAACAATGGAAAAAGTTAAGGATGGTCTTCTTACCCAGAGCCAATTGGGAAAAAGTGACACCCACTTAATGGGCTAACATAAGAACATTGTGCATAAGAAATAGAAGCAGGAGTAAGCTTTTAGCCTCCGCTGTCACGAAATAAGATTATACTGATCATGTTGTAGTTTTATCTTCGCTCTCCATCCTGCCCACATAACCTTTGAATCCATTGTCAATCGAAAATCTGTTTCACTCAGCCTTGAATATATTCAACGGTGCAGATGCCAGTGCTCTCTGGTGAAAAGAATTGCAAAGTCTAATGACCTCCTGAGAGAAGAAATTCCTCCTCATAAATGAGGCATCCCTTATTCTGAAACTGTATCCCTTAATCTGCATTCCCCCATGAGGCTACCATTCACTTGACCACCTGTCTCCTTTTGTGGACTCTTTGAGTGGAATTTAATGTAGATGATGGAGAGGATTGAACATTGTTAAGAGAGCTGATGAGAGCTGGCCCTGTGTTGCCACTTTTTGCAAAGGCTCATTGTTTTAAAAGCCATTCAGGCATTGAGTTGGGCAGTGGAGAAGCTTCAGGACCCCAGAGGTGGAAAAGCTCCCTGCCCAGAGCTGCCACCTATTTAATCAATCAACACTAAGATTGGAATTGCAACTTTCCTTCACATTTCTGTTTTGCCCTAGAGATCATAGATGTGGATGTAAGGATGACGTTGGCCCAGTCCTCCAGCTACTAAGTTGGGAACAACATTGTTTTGACTTATTATGGGAGCCCTGACCTGTCTTTACAGGCAGCGGGTAATTAACTGCCTGCAATCAGGTCTTTCCTTGTGGCAAAGGGCCTTCTCACTGTTGGTAAAACACCAGCAACAATGGGAAGGGAATTGACTTCAGGGCGGAAGGTAATCTGTCACCTTTCCTGGTAAAATGCCAGGGATGGCATGAAGATGCTTTACAGTGGCCATTAAGGGCCTCTATTTCATTCAGGGCAGGTAGAATACTTTCTGGGATTGGGAAGGCAGCAGGGACAAATCTCCACCAATTCACCTGATTTTGTTGCAACTCCTTCCCATGTCCTTTGCTCCAAATGCACTGCCAGAGCTAAGATACTGCTCCACGGCTGGGCCAAATGAAATATTATACCATTGGCAATCCCTACAAATGTTTACATTTATCAAGTCTTACATAATTTTCTGCCATATCTATTGTTTACACTGCTAGAGTCCAAGGTGCAGTAGGAACTCAGGTTTGTGAGCAGGCATGAGTAACAGCAAACCACTTGCCCACCACAGATTGCTTCCTCTAATCATTAAATTAATTTTTAATTGAGTTGTAACCTGGAATTCCCTCTATAGATGCACTCAGTTACACTTGCAAATCTTACCGTGATCTGTATTGTCCTTTTTGATTCTTTCATGTATTTTAATAGCATAACTAAAAGTCATATTTAAAATTCAGTGGCCTGATTGATGCCAGTTTATAGGTTCTGTCTCCTCCTTCTTGTGAAACCTTCATGAGAACAGGAATAATCTCAATCATCCTGATCTGCAGTATGAATTTCTAGTGCATCCTTCTTGAGATAGAGGTCTGTTGTTAATGGATCCTGCCCCATTTTCTACCCAATGTTTGTTCTCTATCTATTCTGCCAGCAATCTCTTCCAGGCCTGGGGACAGTTGAGGAAAGTATATATTCAGGAATTAAGATGCCAACATAGAAATGAGTAAACTGGTGAACAATGCTGATCAGTATTGTACCTTACTCCCACATGGGTTAATTCTTGTACATTGTGCAATAGGTGTTGAAAAGGAAACTACAAGAAAGAATTTGTTAACTAATGTCAGGCCAAGCCTTGTTACACTGATGTACGAAACAGTACATTCAACCCAATATGAGAAAAAAAACTGAAGCTATTTGTATAATTTTCATCTATTTGAAAGCAAGAAAGAGAAAGAGAGATGAATTCTGTAGGGAGTGCTCATCATAAATCAAGTGGTCTGGCAAATAAGTAGTCACTACTTCCTTTCATAATATATATAAATCACTGAAGTATTAAGTCACTTAAAATCATTTACTCTAGTCAATGCCACGCAACATTATCTACTGTGTGTTCCAGAGCTGTGACCTTGCTATTCATCCATTTCCTGTAAAGAATTATGTTTAGTTCAATCATAAATCGTGCAATGTGCCAATATATCCTACTATCTAACTTGACTGATATGACTCACAAAAGCCTTTTTTTATTTATAAAATACGCAGTCAAAATAATTAAATATTACAAACATTAGTTTGATTTTGTGATTTTTATGAGTCAATGCCTTCAGACAGCATATTGAGGAAACAGTTTTTTTAAATGACCTTGTGATTAACATTTTGTGTTCTTGCGAAACAATTCATACAACATATATGCCGATAGTTTTATTGTCATGTGGGGAGCTACTCTAACCCTCTCTAGCTAGAAGAGACTCGGCTGGTAGGCAGTTATAGAGTCTTGATATTTCCTCTCTCGCTCGTTACACTTGAGGACGGAGCAACGCTCCGAAAGCTTGCGTGTTCAAATAAATCTGTTGGACTATAACCTGGTGTGGTGTGATTTTTGACCTTGAACAGGAGAGATTTAGGGGATATGGGCCAAACGCAGGCAAATGGGACTAGTTTAGTTTGAGAAACTTGGTCAGCATGGATGAGTTGGACCGAAAGGTCTGTTTCCATACTGTATGACTCCATAACCCTATGACTGTTGGGGATGGGAGTGGGTGCCTCTTCCTGTCACCTGTTCAGTTGTGCAAAATTAAGGGAATTCATTAGCCGTAGCGTGAACTGCAAAGTATCACTGTTAGTTTCAATTTAGCACAGCATACTGACTCATGCCATCATTTAATGTCCTGGACACTGATGGTGGCTGGCACGACTCCCCCACTGAGTGCAGATCCTGTTTTGGAGACCAAGGGAAAGCTGTTGTGTCAAATAATGCTATTCATCTGAATTTTCTGCAATAAGACTCTTTCAAAAAAAATGCTCCACAGATTTTGAATCAACATTGACATGGTTGGAATCCAACTCCAGCAGAGCAACCAGTGGACCAGTCATGCTGGTACTTGCATGGGGTTGGTGAAGGCAAAGCTTAAGTGATATTATGGAATCTAATTTTCATTGTTGCTTTACAATGAGACTTGTGCATCCAGCTCATACTATTTTGATACTTTTCTATGTATAAAGCACAGCTTGCTAAGAATCAGACGCATATCCTTTCTCTATCCTATTCCCTCAAGTTCATTCCACCATTAGAGTGTTGCACTTTTGAGGCTATATTCTCTTCAATGTGCTGAAATATCCAATGTCTGAAACAGTTGGAGAGGAACAAGTATCCTTTATACCTTCTGTATCCACTGATCCATTTCATGCTACTTTTAAAATATATTTTTCTGGGAAGTTGGTTAAACCTCTTGAGCCGGTATGTGTTAATCAAAGGAGTGAACTCATACAAGATGAAACATGTCAAGCAAATTTTATATAAAAAAAACTTCAATGGTCTATTGATTGGCAATCACAAAGTACTTTTTGTTAGAAGGATGCTTTTCACAGCCAGCAAGATGTCCAACACAGCTCTCATGCTATTTTTCTAGTCTTGGGTAGTAATGAGGACAATACAAAAGATGTGCTGTTCTGCCTCGTTAGCATCATTATCCTAATATTTGAATATTCATGAAGTTCAGGCTTGGATACTTTTACAAAATAACATAAGAATGCTTAGCCTGCCTTTTCACAAGAGGTATATCTCAGATTGCTCAAGAAATGTGCAACTCCTTTCATGTATTGCCATGATTTAAAAATCATCTCTGAAATCAGTCTCAGTTTCGAATCAATATCCAGCACCTTAGAAGACAATTCAATACTAATTTAAATTTTCAGAACATCATTCTGAACTTTAATTAGAGCTCTTGGAAGAGGAGCCTGTTAGTGGAGAGAACAGGGCAGCACACACAAGTGCACCAAATAATTAGCAATATAAAGAATTCTGCATAGCAACCGGAGGCTTTCCTTTTCAAATAAAAAGGAGCTTAGCAGTATTGTCCTGTGAGACAGGATGGTGGGCTGGTCTGAACCATCACAATTTCCATAGTTCTTGTTAATGGCATTAGCTGAAAGGAGGTGTGCCTTGTGGAGTGGGATGATCATCTTCTTCAATGGTAAGATTGAAACTCAGAAAGATCACAGCAGACGACAGAAAATAATGATGTTTCTGTGTGAATGCTATTTTTTTGAATGGAAGCGTGTGGAATTTACGCAAAGAAAATCTTTAATCTTTCCAGACGAATTACAACAACTACTTTTTATGTAGCACCTTTAATGTAATGAAACATCCCAAGGTCCTTCACAAGCATTTTAACAAGAAAATATGACCCAAAGCTGACAAGGAAATATTAGATCAGTCACTGAAAAGTTTAGTCAAAGAGATAGGTTTTCAACAGTATATTAAATGTCACAGAAAACAGAATTCTTACAGTGGAGCAGGAGACCATTCAGCCCATCATGTCTGCATCAGCCCTCTGAAAGAGCATTATGACTTAAAGTCATTCCCTGCCTTTCTTCCAAGACTCTAAATATTGCTTCTATTTAAATAATTATCTAAAGCCCTCTTATATGTTCGAATTAAACCTGTTTCTACCACAAATCCAAGCAGTGACTTCCAAATTCTAACTAATCACTGAGTACATTTCAGAAAGAGATAGATACATTTTTTAGATTTTAAAGGATTCAAGAGGAATGAGAATAAAGTAGGAATATGGCATTGAGATAAAAGATCAGCCACTGAACTACAGAACAGGCTCCTCCTCTCCTAGTTTCCATATGAATAAAAGTTTTGTCTCACATCACTTGTGCTTCTTTTTAATGTACCTTGCATCCGTGTCCTCTGGTTCTCAATCCTTATAGAGTGGGAACAGTTTCTCCACATCTATTCTGCCAGCCCCCTCATGGTTTTGAAAATGCAAAGAAGGGAAGTGTTTTAGAAATACAGGAGAATATGGGAAGGAATTCCAGAACTTAAGAGCTGAGTCATCTGAAGTAGGGAGGACAATGAAAATCAGTTATGCTCAAGGGGGTGAATTAGAGGAGCATGGATATCATGAGCATTAGAGGGCTTGCAGTGATAACAGGGATAAGGAGTGTTGAGGCCTCAGATGGTTTTAACAAGAATGAATGTTTAAAGATTGAGGCTTTATGGGTCAGTGAGCAAATGGGTGATGGGTTAATGGCATTTGGTATAGGTTAGGACACACGCAATTCAGTTTAGGATGAGCTTATGTTTGCAGAAGGTTGGATGTAGGAAACCAGTTAGAAGTTTGTTAGATGAGTCAAGTCTGGAAACAACAAAAATGTGGATAAGGGTTTCTATTGAAAGAGCTGAGGTTTCAATACAATGGTTAAGGTAAGAGAGGAGATGAGCAATTTTATAAAGGCGGAGATTGGTTGTCTTTTTGACAGGACAGACACATGGTTGAAAAACTTGCCTCAGGACCAATTTTGACACTGGTGTTGTGAAGAGTCGGGTTCAACCTCATACAACTAAAGCAGACGTTGCTGGAAAAGCTCAGCAGGTCTGGCAGCATCTGTGAAGAAAAAGTCAGAGTTAATGTTTTGGGTCCAGTAACCCTTCCTCAGAACCCATACATTTGTCAGGGAGTGACGAAGAATCAGTAGCAAGGAAGGGGCTTTGGTGATGAGAACAGAAGTCAATGTCTTTAACTGGAGGAAATATATAACAGTGCTGTTGAAGCATGCATAAATTTGCTTGTATTTTGCTGCCATTACGGTAGGCTTGACAATTTTAAATTTAAAGTAGAACTCCAGAGTGAACTTACAGAAGTTTATGAAATCATGAGGGGCATAGATAGGGTGAATAGTCAAGGTCTTTTCCACAGGGTAGACAAGTCCAAAATTAAAGGGCATTGGTTTAAGGTGAGAGGGGAAAGATTTAAAAGGGACCTAAGAGGCAACTTTTGCACACAGAGTGTGGTGCATGTATGGAATGAGCTGCCAGAGACTGGTACAGTTACAACATTTAAAAGGCATCTGGATGGATACATGAATAAGAAGGGTTTAGAGGGATATGGACCAATTCTAGCAAATGGGACTAGATTAATTTAGGATATTTGGTTGGCATGGATGAGTTGGACTGAAGGGTTTGTTCCTGTGCTATACATCTCTATGAATCTATGACTATAACTCTTGTGGAATCTTTAAAATGCACTAGGCTAATGAGAACAACACAACTGTAATGAACATCAATAAAAATGATAGCCCCACTAGTTACAGCAAGAAGTAACTAAAAATTTCCTTGCAAAGTAGAGATTTTAAAAAATACATTTTCTGCTTGTGCTTCATTTCTATTTCTTATCCCTTATTTCCAACCCCAAAGCACACCCCCAAACTAATCTACAATCCTAAATTTCTGGGATGACAGTAACTGACCTAAATAGTATTTGGATAATTCCATTCCTATGAATTTAGTACCTTGGAAACTTCATATTAAGCTTCAGCCATTTAGCCAGCAGATTCAGAGTACAGGACTGTATTAACAGGCTGTTTCACTGTTGTCACATCTTTTACAGTAACTTTCTCTGCTTCTAATTCATTTGAATCCTATGATACTGCTTTTGGTCAGTTATTACCTAGCAGCACTATTTTTATATAATGCTTTCACCCTCATGCTGCCCTTTATTGTTGTTTTCTTATCAGTTCAAGGGACATATAAAATATTAGAGTGGAAGCTTGTTTCCTTCCTGTGTTTGTTTTCACTTTAGTCAATATCTTTAATTCTAATTCATAATTTGTGATTTACCTCAGCATTTGACCCAAGTGAGTATCCAGTCCTTTAGAATTGCCTTTTTATTTAGAAAGATCCAACACACTTCTTCATGGTTTTTGTTTTGAGCGGGTGTTCTTTGAACACCTTATCTTTAACTCTTGCGTCCTAATGAAGGTAGGTTCAATTATAGTTTAACAACATGACGGATGAGAAGTGATATGGCAAGCAGGTGAAGGTGAAATGGAATTTGCCCAACAGGAAAATGAGAATGAAAAGTCCAGATACATATGTCAGGGTCTAGTTCCTTTGCTCATCCTTTTCCTGTTTATAACCTGTGTAGTGATTTGATAAGTATCTACTGCTTGAGGGGTATGACCAAGAATTCATTCCAATTGCAGCTTGGGTGGGAAGATTTATTGAACAATTTAGCCACATATTTTCAATGAAGTTTTAGAGTTTGAAGCTTCAAACTTTAAAGTTTAACACAGTTTGAAAAAGTTAAACAAACGCTTTAAGAAGTATTACTTAAACAGGTTTATTGATTTAATTGATGTTTTGAAATTATTTCCATTTAAGTCATTTTGGCCCTAATCTTCTGCTTATCGTCAGACAGGGTGCATCCGATGTTGGCTGTGAGTTAATTAACCAACTTACCACTTTCGATCAACCTGCTTACACATGCTATGGCACACCTCTGGAACAGGTGGGACTTAATCCTGGACCTCCTGCTTCAGAGGTAAGGACACAATAGCAGCACCACAAAAGCCCCCTACATGTCGTTTTACACTGGAGCCTTTGTACCCTGGATGCGTGTAGAATTCCAGCACAGCCACATCCCCTATTGTTGTCATGAACTGAACATATGCCCTTTAAGATTTGTCCTCAATTCAATTCAGGAAAGTTTTTTATTGTCATAGAGGAAATGCAACAAAGGTTCACCATACTTGTACCTGGGATGGTGGGACCATCCTATGAAGAGAGATTGGACAAACTGGGCGTATTTTCTCGAGAGCTTCAAAGGATGAGAGATGATTTCATTGAAACTGATAGAATATTTAAAGGGATTGGCAGGGTATATGCAGGTAAGCTGATTCTTTTGTTTGATGAGTCTAAAATTTGAAAAGAAAGGGATGCCACTTCAGTCTGAGAAACAATAAACCTTTTTCACTCAGAAGGTTGTGAACCTGTGGAATTTGCTATCACAGAGGTCTGTAAACTTAGTCTTTGAATATGTTTAGGGTAGATTGATAGGTAATGTACAGGGTTATGGAGATAAGCGGGTAAAAGACATTGAAGTGTTCCTTCAGCTGTAATTGTATTGAATGGTGTAACTGAATCAATGACCTACCCTGTTTCTATCCGCTACGTACATTGTTTCAATTTAATACAGCCACCATTTACAGTGTTAACTCACAACTAACCCATCACAATTAATACATCTTGCTAGTTTTAGCATTTCTTTTGTAAAAAGAAATGAGAAAATGAGAAAAGCAAAACTAACTTTGAATAAATACAGGTGGTGGCTTGTTCACCTTAAGAAATAACAGCTAGTTATTTTCAAAGGTGGTCAACAACCATTGCAATCTGAAAGTCCAGACAATCCATCCAAAAAAATGTAAGGAACTATAGTTGAACAGGTTGCTAGTATCAGGTTGGACCTTCCAAGAGATTTATGATCTGATTTTCTGACCTGGCACAGGTATCGAGGAGCGGGGATCCCTGGGCAGCTGATTTTATGAACCCCTGATAGATGACCTTCTATCCACTAATTTAGACAGATGGAAAAACAGGTGCCATGGGCACAAACTCTCCCAACTTATGTTACCCACAAGTACAAGTCCTTGCCAGGAACTCCTGATGGAGAAACCAATCTTTTGATAGTAACATTTGACCAATTGATCTGTTTCTCTCCAGAATTGCTACCTGACCTGTTGAGAATTTCTAGCATTTTCTGATTTTATTTCTGACTTCCAGCATCTATGTGCATGTAGCTTTTGTATAATTTGTTGCCACTTCTCTTCCAGGTAGGCCCACCTGGAAGAAATTCTGCTAAACGGTGACCCTGTATGTTTGTTAGATATTAGGCACAGCCAAGAAGGAGGCTATTTAGCTGATAGTGTTTCCACTGACTTGCTCAGAGTAATGTTGGTAATTAATTTCTTGAATTAATGACTCAAATCTTAAATAAAAACTAAAAGAACTGTGGGTGCTGTAAATCAGAAACAAGAACAGAAGTTGCTAGAAAAGTTCAGCAGTTCTAATAGCATCTGAGAAGAGAAATCAGAGTTCACGTTTCCAGTCCAATGACCCTTCCTCAGTGTTAACTCTGATTTCTCTTCACAGATGCTGCCAGATCTGCTGAGCTTTTCCAGCGACTTCTGTTTTTCTCATTCAATTCTTAGACATTAGTATAGAATATAATCATTTCTGTATACTATCATAATTGAGTTGGTAGCCACCCTTGCATTTTCAGTTTTGTTACTGAATACTTGACATCCATCTAACATATATATTAATCTTAATGGAAACAAATAATTTAATCATATCTATAATTTATTGCTCATTTGGCGATTTAGAAAATGTCATTTTTAATACATAATTACAGCTGATATTCTATTCTTAGAGATTAAGTCTTCGAACTGTAAGAAGCAGAATTGTTCTGATAATACAAGTTGGTGTAATGAGGACTAAAGATGACACTTTTCAATCTAATTTCAGTACTGTGATTAGTCCTCCATGTAGCTAATGTTATATGGCAGATACTAATGAGTTTTGAAGTGAATGTCAATCTGGGACAAAGGGTCGGCAGACAACAGAAATGTGACCTCTGCCTGTGCACATACCTGTTGATTTTAATCTCAAATCATAGTGACCCTCAGCTCCCTGAAGCTAAATTGCCCACACTCCGTAGCAAGAGGCCCTGCAAGCACAAACAGGAATACATGTACTAACAGAAGGATGAGACAGGTCAAGACTTTTGACCTTTCTTGCAGGTCAAAATTAATACTAGCTACTACCCTTATTTTGAAAGTCTTGAAGTGATGAGGCTGTATACCGTGTGTTAGATTAACAGTGCCCTGATGTAAACTGGATGCCCCACAACTATTTCATTTGCTGATTAATTGATTTCAAAGATCCAACTTTAACCTTTGCTGGTACACCAGCCAACTCTGGCTGGATGTATTCTGGGAGTCAGTGGCAGAGGTGGTGTCATGGAGATAGAAACTAAGAAGAAAAAGTGTACTTATGACAAGTGTCAGGTACTAAATACAGTTAGGAACCAAACTGAATTCAGAAAGTTCAGAACAGAGGTGAAAAAGCAAATGGGATACACGAGGAAGGATTATGTAAATAGTTTGGCAGTTAGCATAAAAGGAAATCCCAATGTCTTCCCTAAGCATATCAATAGAAATGGGTAGTAAATGGAGAAGTAGGGCCAATTAGGGTCCAGAGAGGGGATTTATACTTAGCAGCAAGAGGCATGGCTAAGGTGTTAAATGAATACATTTCATCTGTCTTTACTTACAAGGCAGATGCTGGCTAGGCCATGGTGACAGAGAGAAAGTTCAACCAATAGAATGGTTTAACATTGTTAAGGAGGACATATTGTATCGGCCGTCAATACTTAAAGTTGATAGGGCATCGGGATGAGATGCATTCAAGAATATTGAAGGAAGTGAAAGTGGAAATTGCAGAAGCATTGACAATTACCTTTCAAGCTTCTGTGGATACAGGGATGGTGCTGGAGGATTGGACAATTACAAACATTATGCCCTTGTTCAAAAGAAGTTGGAAAGATCGGCCCAGCAATTATAGACCAGTCAGTTTAACTATGGCCATGGGGAAACATCTATAAATGATTATTCAGGGTAAAATAAATAGTCATGTAGAAAAATGTAAATTGATTCAGAATGGTCAGCATGGATTTATTAAGGAAAAATTGTTGATAATAAAGCTAACTGGACAGTTTTGGCACTGCTTCTTCTATATTGCAATCATAACACTACCTCTTAGTAGTTGCCGCATCAAATTACCCAATAATCAAATTTGGAAGATTTGTCTTCAATTGGAACATAATGGGATAACAACTCCAAACTTGTGAGGTTGATTGTATCTTCTGCTCTCTCAGACATGAAGAATTGTTGTACGCCAGTGTAATTAACTTCAGGTGGTGCATATTTTATCATATTCTGTGAGCATTTGTTTGTGACCTTTGAAGTCTTCCCCTTGCTGAGTAAAATGGTATGGATCACTTGTATTTGGCTTCTGAGCTGTTACTTGAGGTCCGTCAACATACTGTAAAGTTTTAAGAGCAAAGCATGTGTTTCTGCTCAGAAGTGAGAAGTATTGATTTCCAATGATCTACACATGTTCCATATAATATTTTTCTCTGTATTTTCAAAGTAAAAATTTTTTTTGATCCTGAAGTTTTCTACCTCCAGCTTGCAGTCTCTATCAAAACATTGTAGTTTCATTCTCTTTGACCAAGGAAATTTCTCAGCTAATACAGCGACATTCACCCAATGTCAAGCTTGAAATTAGTTGATGACTGCTAACCTGTGTGATCAATTTCATATCTGGTTCAATTGAAATACCTATTATTCCTAAGAAAGATTAATTCTCAGCTTCTGGAAGTGGCTTATCATCAGATAATAACATGTGTTCTACTGAAGGTAAGTCTTGGTATTCTAGGATTTTCGAAAGATGCTTGCTGTAAGGTGTTAATCTTTTGGAGCTTGGAGTAGACAACTTGCTTTGGAAGTCTTATGTCAGGCATGTAGCCCACCCAATGTAGCAGATTGACTGTAACTAGTGTCTTGATGCTGGGGATGTCGGCCTGAAAGAGGATACTGATATTGAAACACCTATCCTGTGCTGGATTTTCAGGATTTTGTGCAGTTTATATGCAGAAAATAGGGAAAACTGACTTTTTCCCAGTCACCATCAGTTCTGAGGAATGGTCACCGGACCCGAAACGTTAACTCTGTTTTCTCCTTCACAGATGCTGCCAGACCTGCTGAGCTTTTCTAGCAACTTTGTTTTTGTTCTGGCAAAACCTGGTTTGAATGCGCACACATAGTGGTGAGGCCACTTTTGGAATACTGAGTTCAATTCTGCTTTCCCTGCTATAGAAAATTTGAAAGGGTTCAGAAAAGGGCCAGAGGGTTTGAGCTATAGGGAGAGGCTATATCGACTGGAACAACGGAGGCTGAAGGGGGACCTTATGAAGGTTTATAAAATCATGATGGGCATGGATAGGGTGAATAGACAAGGTCTTTTCCCCAGGGTAACATTTTAAAGGTATCTGGATGGGTACACAAATAGGAAGGGTTTAGAGGGATATGAGCCATTTCTGGCAAGTGGGAGTAGATTAGTTTAGGATATCTAGTCAACATGGAGCTGGACCGAAAGGTCTGTTTCCATGCTGTGTAAGTCTATGACTATATGACATACACACACTATCTGCCTGGCATTTTCTTTCACTGCTGAATAAGGCAGCATTGTTTGTACAACTTACAACAAGCTCCAATAACTCATTTTTAGAACTGCAACATTTTCCTCCACAAATTGCTTGGTTTAAGGCAGTATCTTTTTTCCATTTTTTTTAGCCTGCAGGCCAGAATTAAAAATAGTATTTACAGTAAAAGCAAGGTCAGAGATGCATTCCAGAACAGTGACTTAATTCAGCATTGTTTAGTGTCTTAACACCCCTGTGGTGGTAATAGAAAGAAATCTATACCATTATGGTTTGCTACAGGTGGGTGATTACTCAAGGCCATTAGGTTTTTTCAGTTCTCAATTCAGAAAACTCCAGGATTGATCTTAATTTAGGAAACTAAAGATTGATTTTTTTTTTAGTGTTGTTTGGAGCAGACCTGATTGTGGTCTGAAACAAAGTAGTTTCTCTGTTTAAAGGAGTTTGGAACAGTCAAGGGAAAGCACAATTACCTCAGTAGAAAAGTTTAGTTCATGCAAGTCATTAGAAGATGAGAAAGTCTAAACTCTTAGTTTTGTGTGCATTCACATAAGTAGAGAAACAATTTTTCTGGGTTTGTCATGGAATAGAATCTCTATAGTGTGGAAACAGGCTGTTCAGCCCAACCAGTCCTCAATGACCCTCAGAGCATCCCACCCAGACCCATCCTCCATAACCCACACATCCCTGAACACTATGGACAATTTAGCATGGCCAACCCACCTAGCCTGCACATCTTTGGACTGTGGGAGGAAACCGGAGCACCTGGAGGAAACCCACGCAGACACGGGGAGAATGTGCAAACTCCACACAGACAGTCACCTGAGGCTGGAATTGAACCCGGGCCCTGATGCTGTGAAGCAACAGTGCTAATCACTGAGCCACCATGGGTTTGAATTCCTCTTGGATGAATAATGTTGAAAAGTAGGTTGAGAACTTTATTTTATTTTTCTGAATTAATGTCTGTAACTAGATACTTTGTTCTGTTTGTGGTTTTTGTCTTTTGTGCAAGAAACTTCTATTCTACTGTTAAGGAAAATGTGTCTATGTTTCGGTGGCTGACCACTAAGCTAACTAAAGACAAATATGATCAATCAGGTAAGGTTTCATCCTTGGACCTGACTTGTCTTATAATACCATCAGCTGGGATCACAACAAGTGCAGGCTCTTGACCAGGATTTGAATTCATTGTCTCTTTGAAAATGGCAAGTATGGGTAGTATCCGAACATGAAACAGAAGTGTTGTGGTGAAGTTTATTGCAGTGCCAAAGGAGTCTTCTCGATGAGATACGACCAGAAGCCCTAACTGTCTGCTGAGGATGCAAAAGATAACATGGCATAGTTTGAAGAAGAGCAGGCAAATTCTTTTAGTATATAAGCAAAATACTATGGATACTGGAAATCTGAAATAAAAAATACAAGTATTGGAAAAAGCGGATCAATCAGGATCTGTGGAGGGAGACACTGAGTTAATGTGATGAATTCAATATGACTCTTGTTGAAAGCCAAATTCGACTCAGAATGTTAATTGTGTATCTCTGTCCACAAATGCTGTCAGCCCTACTGGGTGCAACCTAAATGGGCAGCATGGTGGCACAGTTCTTAGTACTTACTGCTCCCTCAAAGCACCAGGGACCCAGGTTCGATTTCAGTGTTGGGTGGCTGTCTGTGTGGAATTTGCACATCCTTAATGTGAATGAGTGGGTTTCTGCTGGTTGGTCTGGTTTCCTCCCACAGTCCAAAGTTTAGGTTAGGTGGATTGCCTGTGTTTAATGTGTGGTTATGGGAATGGGGTGGGTCTCAGTGGAAGGCTGTTTGGAGGGTTGGTGAAGACTGATGAGCCGAATGGCCTCGAGCGGCACTGTTGGGATTCTACAATTCCACTGAGTTCTATTGGCACTTTTCATTTTCATTTCAGATCTTCCAGTACATCTTTTCCTAAACTAACATCAATGAATACAGATGAAACAATCACTTACCTCATTACTGTCTTTGGAATGCAATCTTGATTTCTTTGCTATGTTTTCCTGCAATACCACAGCTACTACAGTGAACTAATTTGGCTCACTTTGATTTTGTAAAGGATGCAAAATCATACAGTCATAGAGATATACAGCATGGAAACAGACCTTTTGATCCAACTTGTCCATGCCGACCAGATATCCTATAGTCCCATTTGCCAGCATTTGGCCCATATCCCTCTAAACCCATCTTATTCATATACCCATCTAGATGTCTCTTAAATGTTGTAACTGTACCAGCCTCCACCACTTCCTTTGGCAGCTCATTCCATACATGCACCACCCTCTGCATGAAAACGTTGCCCCTTAGATCCCTTTTATATCTTTCCCATCTCATCTTAAACCTATGCCCTCTAGTTTTGGACTCCCAAACCCCAGGGAAATGACCCTGCTTATTTACTGTATTTATGCCCCTCACGATTTTATAAACCCCTATTAGGTCACCGCTCAGCTTCCGATGCTCCAAGGAAAATAGCTCCAGCCTATTCAGCCTCTCACTTTAGCTGATACCTTTCAAACCTGACAACATCCTCATAAGTCTTTTCTGAACTTTTCTAGTTTCACAATATCTTTCCGATAGGAGGGATACCAGAATTACGTGCAATATTCTAAAAGTGGCAGAACCAGTGTCCTGTACAGCCGCAACATGACCTCCCATCACCTATACTCAATAGACTGACTAATAAAGGCAAGCATATCAAACACCTTCTTCACTACCCTATCTACCTGTGACTTCACTTTCAAGGAGCTATGAAAGTGCACTCCAAGATCTCTTTGTTCAGCAACACTCCCCAGGACCTTACCATTAAACGTAAAAGTCCTGCCCTGATTTGCCTTTCCAAAATGCAGCACCTCACATTTATCTAAATTAAACTCCATCTGCCACTCCTCAGTCCAATGGCCCATCTGATCAAGATCCCATTGTACTCTGAGGCAATCTTCTTCGCTGGCCATAACACCTCTAATTTTGGTGTCATCTGCAAACGTTCTAACTATACTTCCTATGTTCACATCCGAATCAATTACATAAATGACAAAAAGCAGTGGATCCAGCACTGATCCTTGTGGCACACCGCTGGTCACAGGCCTCCAGTCTGAAAAACAACCATCCACCACCACTCTCTGCCTTCTACCTTTGAGCCAATTCTGTATCCAAAAAACTAGTTTTCTCTCTCTATTCTGTGTGATTTAACCTTGCTAACCAGTCTACCTTGAGGAACCTTGTCAAATGCCTTACTGAAGTCCATATCGATCACATTCACCACTCTGCTCTCATCAATCCCCTTTGTTATTTTTTCAAAATAGTCAAACAAGTCAATGAGACATGATTTCCCACTCACAAAGCCATGTTGACTATTCCTAATCAGTCCTTGCCTTTCCAAATACTTGTAAACCGTGTCCCTCAGGATTCCCTCCAACAACTTGCCCACCATTGATATCAGGCTCACCGGTCTGTAGTTTCCTGGCTTTTCCTTACCACCTTTCTTAAATAGTGGCACCATGTTAATCAACCTCCAGTCTTCCGGCACCTCACCTGTGGCTATTAATGATAGAAATATCTCAGCAAGGGACCCAGCAATCTCTTCCCTTGCTTCAAACTGAGTTCTAGGGTTTCCCTGATCAGGTCCGAGGATTTATTCACCTTTATGCGTTTTAAGACATCCAGCAGCTCCTCCTCTGTAATATGGGCATTTTTCAAGGTGTTGCTATTTATTTCCTCACATTTTCTATCTTCCATATCCTTCTCCACAGTAAACACTGATGTAAGATACTCATTTAGTATCTCCCCATTTCCTGCGGTTCCACACATATGCAGCCTTGCTGATATTTAAGGGGCCCTGTTCTCTTCCTAGTTACCCTTTTGTCCTTAATGTATTTGTAGAATCCCTTTGTATTCTCCTTAGCCTTATTTGCAAAAGCTATCTCATGTCCCCTTTTTTCCCTCCTGATTTCTCTCTTAAGTATACTCCTACTGCTTTATAATCCTCTAGGGATTCACTCGTTCCCTGCTGTGTATACCTGACATATGCTTCCTTCTTTTTCTTGACCAAAACCTCAAATTCTCTAGTCATTTAGCAATCCGTACACCTATCAGCCTTGGCCTTCACCCTAAAAGGAAAATATTCTCTCTGAACTCTCATTATCTCATTCTTGAATGCTTCCCATTTTCTAGCTGTCCCTTTACCTGCGAACATGCGCCCGCAATCAATTTTTGAAAGTTCTTGCCTAATGCCATCAAAACTGGCCTTCCTCCAATTTATAACTTTAACTTTTAGATCTGGTCAATCGTTTTCCATCACTATTTTAAAACTAATAGAATTACGGTCACTAGCTCCAAAGTGCTGTCCCACTAACACCTCAGTCACCAGCCCTGCCCTATTTCCCATGAATAGGTCAAGTTTTGCACCTTCTCTAGTAGGTACATCCACATACTGAATCAGAAAATTTTCTTGTACACACTTAATAAATTCCTCTCCATCCAAGCCCTTAACACTCGGCAGTCCCAGTCTGTATTTGGAAAATTAAAATCCCCTACCATAACCACCTGATTATTCTCACAGATAACTGAGATCTCCTTACAAATTTGTTTCTCAATTTCCCCCTGACTATTGGAGGGGTCTATAGTACAATCCCATAAAGGTGACCATCTCTCTCGTATTTCTCAGTTCTACCCAAATAACATCCCTGGACGTATTTCCAGAAATATCCTCCCTAAGCACGATGTAATGTTATCTCTCATCAAAAACATTACACCCCCTGCTCTCTTGCCTCTCGTTCTCTCCTTCCTTTAGTATCTATACCCTAGAACATTAAGTTGCCTGTGCTGTCCATTCCGGAGCCATGTCCCTGTAGTTCCTATCGTATCCCAGTCCCATGTTCCCAACCAGGCCCTGAGTTCATCTGCTTTACCTGTTGGGCCTCATGCATTGAAATAAATGCAGTTTAATTTATCAGTCCTACCTCCATTCTCTGCTTTGTTCCTGCCTGCCCTTATTGTTTGACTCGCTCCTTTTCCCAACTGCACCAGTCATCAATCATTCAATGAGGTCCTGCTTAAGAGTAAGAAGATCATTAAGTCCAATGCATTGCCTCTGAAAAGGAGCAAAATGGAGATTCAGTCAGTTTCAGAAGAGGAACACCAAGATAAAAAAGACACATCCAAAAATCAAATTTCATTTAAATCGAGCTAGAAGGTGTTCATTAATTAGAGTGAGTAAAGAAAGATATACAGGTTTTTCAAAGGCAACTTTATGTAACACAACTCAAATGTTTTATGCGAAACATTTATTGATTCATTGCTGTCTCACTGAGTATGTATTTGTGTTGCCCTTCCTTATACAAAAGAATCAATTTTTGCAAATTAAAATATACTCCATGAACCCTTTGGTATTGGAAATTTTGATTAATTGGTCACATAATTGGTATAATTGGCCTGGGAAGTAATTCTGATGACTATTTATTCCTACCTCCTCCTGAAAGAAACATTATTGGAGCTAATTACTGATAAATAAAGAGTAATTTCTTTACTCAGAAAGTGGTCAGACTGTGTAATTCATTCACACAGGAAATAGTTGATGCAAATAGCTTAGATGCTTTCAAAAGAAATCAGACAAGTAAATGAGAGAAAACAGAATAGAATCAAATGTTGGAAGGCTGAGTAAGGTAGTTGGAATGGATTGTGAGGTACGTGGAGTATAAACATCAGTAAGGACATGTTGGACTGAATGAGCTGTTTCTGTGCTTTATATTCTGTTTTAATTAAACAAAATGATAGCTGGAGTTGTTAAATCTATAGCTTGTTTTCTTCAAGAGCTGAAACTCAAAGTCTCAGTTTTATCTTATGCTTTAAGCCCAAACTGTGCCATTTTTATGCTGCATGACTCCATGATTGCTACCTGCACCTTTAGATACCAGGCTGGTGTATCTCTGGACTGTTGGGTCTCTGCACGTACACTGTCCCTGAAGTTGTCTCCTTATCACTAAGTAAGGCTCTTCATCCCCTTATGTACAGTAATTTATTTACATCTGCACACAATCGGTTATCAAATGCATCTCTCTAGTAAAAGCAAAATACTCAAAATCTGAAATAAAAACTGAAAGTGCTGGAGAAACTTCACAGAACTGGCATCATCTGTGGAGAGAGAGGCAGTGTTAATGTTTTGTGTCCTGTGTGACTCTTCTTCAGAACTTCATCTCTCTAGCACAGTATCTGGGACCTATCTCTTCACATTCTCATTTAGGCTGGTGTCTTCTATATTACTGTTGTCACTGTCAGGTGATCAGTTATATCATCATGATTTATATGATTCTCAATACGTCCAAATCTTTTCCCACATATTGGTCAAGGAATGCTGCATTGGGGAAAAGCAACTAGTCTTTGTTTTGATATCATACCCAACAGAATGATAGGCTGTCTTAGCCTTGGCTTTTGCTGGGCATCTGGAAAGTTACTCTTGTTTGTTTCATGAAAATATGCTTGGCAAATCATACGTAAATGATTTGACTTTTTGATTTTCACAAGACATACTGGTAATTTTCAGTGGCTGAGGTGATTTCAGCAGCACTTTTCCAGGAATGTTACAAATGATTTTGGGAATCATCATAGATAACAAGGTGTAGAGCTGGATGAACACAGCAGGCCAAGCAGCATCAGAGGAGCAGGAAGGCTGATGTTTCGGGCCTAGACCCTTCTTCAGAATCATCATGTTAGGTTATAAGGCACTGTTCAATTATTCTGCAGCGCCAGCTTCTGTTTGTCAAACGGAACAATGTGAATGCCAGTAAAAAGAGAACAGGAACAAGGGTAACCCTTTCAGTTGAGTGAAGGAGGCCCCATTTAGTTTCTGCCTCAATATCCTTAGCTTATACCAATGAGAATCAAATGTAGAGATATTAATCTCTGTTCTAAAGTTCTGTCAGGCAAGATGAAAATATGTTAGAATGAATAAAAAATAATCAACATCACCACCCTCTAACATATTGTAGGGTTAGAAGCTGCTTTGAGGCTTTTGCTGGACAAGACCTATACAGAATACCAAGAATTTGTTGCAAAAAGATAACCGAAAAAATGTCTGTTGCATCCTTTTCATCAGCCATGTCTTCAGCCCCGGCTGCCTGCCAACTTACTTTCAGTCACCGCAGTGCTTTATTCAAGAGAGGATTCCTACATCTTGTACAAGATTTGCCCCTTTGACCATCCGGGCAACAGCAAGCGAGATCACAAAGTAATAGAGGACCACCCGTGGAGTGAATACACGCCCACTAATGAAGCAAGATGCATACCTTTTATCACCTTTTGTCAGTCTATATGGTTGCATGTCAGCATCCTGTAAACACACGCACTCGGCATGGCATTTCTTACCATTCTCCCATTTTGTTGAAAGATTGCAGATTACCTTAATGCCATGCTAAATATTCACACACCTCCGACACTAGCCGTAAAACATTAGAACATCTGGCCACAACCATAGCTAATACTTTTGCAGTAGTCATAACAATGTGAAAATTAGGCTATGTCGAGCTGATGGTTAAAATGGGCACTGTGTCTGCAGAACAAACAGACGGATGTGATTTTTCTTTTGCCACAAAGCCAACACTTTCATATGCATATGCATATGTTTAGCTTTCAGTCATTAGATTAGAGTCTCTTATAGTTAATATTGATTGATTGCATTGCTATTTTGTGCATTGTATTCCTTTAATCATTATTGTAATGCACCAGCATTTAACACCTACTGTAGCTGCCAGTGTTTCTCTTTATGGGATGTATAAAGGAACTGCAGCAAGGCCTACTAATGGTGCTGAAGTGAGTTACTGGTATCTTTCATGAAGGTTTGAAAAATATTCCTCAGAAACAGCATGGAAAACCAGTTCAGTGATTTTCCTGTTTGAGTTAGACTGAGTTTTCTGCATTATTCTACAATTCCAGATGTATTAAGCAGATGTTTAAGCTATGGCCGTTTGTTATTCAAAAACTGAAAGGATGTTACGGTCAGAATTTCAAAACTAAACTAAATGATAAATTGTGGATTAAAATGAATGTTAGTGTTTTACAGAACTGGAAACCATTCAGTAACCTTGACATGTTTTTGGAGAAAATGTATGTGTTTTCTGTTGCTTCAGTGTATACATAAAAAAACTGAATAAAACTGTCATGTGGCCACTGTAGGGAAAATTATTTCAGCAGAATACAGATTTCCTTGTGCTCCTTAAATACTATTAATACGGTACTTTCATGTGCTGCAGATGCTTTGAGAATTGAACCTGTAATTAGGCGATAACCTAGAAATTCCTTTCAATGTAGAAGACTGTTATAAAATTTTATGTGAATTAATCTATGGGTGCTGAAATATGTTTCAGCTTTCAAAATCCATGGATCTTCAAAACAAAATTTAATCGAGTGCTCAAAGTCAAATAAAACCAAATACAGCAACAAAAGACATTCCTTTAATTATAGTATGCGGAAAAAGGCGAAATATCTATTATTTGAAATTTCTTCTTCTGGAAGAGACAAGTTACTGCACTGATTTCTCCTGAGATGGAGTGAGATTGAAGACACAATGTTAATGAGGGGGAAAATAAATTGACCATCTTTCTTGCTGTCAACCACCAACTCGAAATAATTTCTGGGAAGTGCTTAACTATATGTCTGAGGTGGTGAACCCTAGGGTCAAAATACTTGTCACGTGTATCCAATCTCTAACATTACAACAGGGACTACTCTCAAAAGTGTTTAAGATGCTGTAAAGTGCTTTGGGAGACCCTGAGGTCACAAAAGATGCTATATAAATGTAAGTCTTTTTCCCAAGTTCAAGTAGTCCCTCTGGTGAGATAGGAGGACTACCATTGTACACAGAACAAACCTCAGCATGATGCACTGCTTTCAGAACAGCAAGGACTATGAATGAAAGCGGGATGCTTAAAGCAGCCTGCTGTTTTTGGTATTGTTAACTTGAAGAGTTGTTCAAAGAATCTCCTTAAAAACAAAATGTCCTGCATTTTGTCAAGAGTTCTTTGTGAATATGCAAATTATTGAAACTCAATGAAGCAAAGAAAGATGATAACAGCAAATTGCAGTGTTGACAGCAATGAGCAGTTTCTCAGTGAAGGAAGCAGACAGCATATTATCAACATCCCTGCATTTGTGGAAATGGACACAATACTTTCCTGAATAATGTCCACATCGTCTGGTGAAAGTTAAAGCCAGTGCTCTCTTATAAGCAGCTTTGAAACTAAAGACCACTTTTTATTTTTCTTCCAATCCTGATGATACCGAGGGTATACTAACAAAACAATGGTGCCTCTATGGCTGAAGATCTATTATGAACACATCGGACTCAAATTGCACAGTTTCATCACTTTAATTTGTCATGCCTGAAACACAAAAAATTACACCAGCTGATAAGAGGTAATCCAAATTCCTGTTTCCTGAAACAATGAGCTTCAAAGAAACTCTCACGGAGAAATAGAATATACAAAGTGTTCCAAAGGCTGCCCCTTCAACAACCAGCTCTTTACTTTTCCTGCACTCTGTGGGTGTCAGCTAAAAGCTGCCTTTTTTAGATTTGATTTGAACCATTCTTTCAAGCTGATGAAAGAAATATATCAATGTTGTAAGCAATTCCATTTCAGTGCTGACAATAAATTCAGTGCAACTTGTTCTGTATTTCACTGTCAACTGCAGGTGTCTTGTCATATTAGGTGCTTTGAAAACATTATTTCACAAATAGTACATACAATCCCCCTGCATTTGGCTGAAATTGATACCCCTGTAAACTGCATACTCATGCATCAGAACGTACAGTTTTGTCTTTAACCTTGCAAGCTCTGTGCTAGACATCCATTATTTTCTTGCACCTGTTACAGTGCATACCGTTTTCTTTTACCTTTAACATTGCTCTCCTCAATTCTGTGCATGCTCCTTCCTGGTCAATTGGAATATAAACCAAAAAGAAATGCACCTTGTGGATATTTGTGAAATAAATATCTGACTAGGCTTCCCCTCCTGAGCACCATGCTGATAGACAGAGTAAATGCTATTTTGTGTTGGGCTGTTGCATGATTACAGTTATAGAGGGCAGAATTTTCTCCTCCCTTGGGTGGGATGTCAAAATATGCTGAGAATGAAAAGCTCAGATGCTCAGCATAGCATCTTGCGTGATGACTACTTTACTTCCATGCATTTGCATCTCATTAAAAACCCAACTTGCCCTATTTACATCCCACTTCCAATTCTCCTTCTCCTCTGCCAAGAAACTGGACACCACCATTCCTTAACAGGTAAAATAGAATGGGGGCAGCTCACTGAATGCCACTCCCAGCCATCATGCAACTGCTTCTGCACAACATCCCGGCATGCTCCAAGGTCACCATCCTACTTAACCCATCATCCATACAGCTCTGTGTCAGCAAAGCACCAGTCTCACTGCCTGCTCTCCGATCAATTCAGACAACACTTCACATCTTTTGTACTTTACTTCAGAGCTGATGGATACCTACAACTTTCATGCTCCTCCAAGTCACTTTGCGCACAGAGGCAATCATACATTTTATGCATCTAAATAGGATATTTTTGGTTCTTAACTTGCTTTCTTAATGCTTACTCACTTTAGTGCTGATTTCTAGGCTGCCAGCCTCTGTGGTTTAGCTGTTTTTTCAGCGCAGAGGGAGAAGCAGATGGCTTGTGACACAGTGGAGAACTGAACTGTTGACATGTTAGTGTACGGCATCAAGCCACATCAACGTCTGAGGGGCAGCATATGCCAGCAGCAAACACACTGTAAATGGCAATGTATCAAAGTCAAAGGGGGAAAGTCCTTTGCAGGGTGAAGGGGAATTACTGTCAGTCCGGGGGTTCCGCCATGAGCTAATGGGCTCGTCTGATTACACAATGATGGTGGGAGAGGAGTTCTGGCCTCGGGGTGTGCTGTAGGTTAGGTGCAAGGAAACTAGGATTACAGCTGGGTCAGTCAGGCTGCTGTTGAGACATCATTGGGACAGGGTGGGCCAGTTTTCCTGCAATGAGTCAAAGGGAAGGACTAAGTATGATAAAAGTAGATTTAAGAGCAGTCAGTGATGTGAGGGAAGAGGTAGTGAGTTATGCACAGAGTGGATAGCAAGCTCAGAGGGAGGGACGATTAGTAGTTTGAGAGGATGAGATGGCTGAAAGTACCTGAGTGGGCATTATGCATAAAATAGTGAGGGTTGTAAAACATTAGCTTTCCTGAGATGCATGTGCAATGTTAGAATAAGACTGAGTGCTGGTACTTAGGTGTGAGATAGCAGAGAAAGATGATGGAATTTACTCTTTTAGAGCACAGAAGATCATTGACTTCCTTGGGGTACTGCTGGGCATCCCTTTTGACTCAGGACACAGCACTGACTAATGCTGCATTTTCGCTGTTGGGTGCAGTTTTCTTTGGCAGTCAGCAGGGAAAGGACTGCTCTCCTCTGTACCATCCTGCCCACCAGGACTTCCAGATCACAATCCTGGAAGTTGGGACCTGGCTTGGTTATGGTCTGAAACATTTTTAAGGTAGAGTTTGAGAGCAGCATCTGAAATAGTGTACAGCTGGGCCTTAAATATGGCAGCAGAGGTGCAGAAGCCAGACAGTCACACCAGTGGTGAGTAAAGGGTATGCCTGCCTTGTGCAACCTGCAATTCCCCAGAAACGTGCCCAACATTTTGATTGCATAATTGCTGAGCGAAAAAGCGGAAGATTGCATTAGACAATTCACCTTGGTCCACAATGGACCAAATGCCATGACACTCCCTTGCCTTCATACTTTAACTGCAAACGGAAAAATCCAGCTAGTGCAATTCTTGAGTATAAATTGTAAGGAGGCAGGTATTGACGCACTATGATTCCCTTTCTCTTTCAGTTTCTTGTCTTTTCCAAGGTGGCTCCTTTGCAACATAGTGCACAGGTTATATTGTATAATGTAGTTGGCTAGCTTTAGTATTAAAATGCATGAAAATACATGTCAAAATCTCACTAAGCATCTACAATTGCAAGAGACTGTGATTTATATAATCAAAAACACCTAGAAACAAAATAAAGATTATTTCAAAATGCGCCAGACAAAATCATAACAGAGGCAAACAAGTAAAAGCAGCATCTAATACATCATTATCAATGCCTCACAGGGAATTACATGTCAATTTTGCATAACCTATATTTTAAATTCTCACTCGTAGACAATAAGATAATGCAAAATACTGCGATGCCAGTTGTAAGTGTTTGTGAATGATGTTATTCATTTAGATGTAACTAAATTTAGAGTTAATTGTCCAGGTTTTGTGGTTATAATGAAACTACCAGCATTTGCCATCATTACAACTGTGAAACTGACAGCAATTCAAGCATCCCCACATGTGCAGTTGAGTATGAAAATTCAAAAGTTGCTGTCACTGGATCCCTGCCTATCCATCGGCTTTTGAAGTCACCACAGCTGCAAATTAAAGAGTCATAGAGTCATAGAGATATACAGCACAGAGACTGACTCTTTGGTCCAACTCATCCATGCTGACCAGATATCCTGCATAAATCTAGTCCTGTTTGCCAGCAATTCACCTATATACCTTTAAACCCTTCCTATTCACATACCCATCGAGATGCCTTTTAAATGTTGTAATTGTACCAGCCTCCATCACTTCCTCTGGTGGCTCATTCCATGCACACACTAACCTTTGTGTGAAAACATTGCCCCTTAGTTCCCTTTTAAATCTTTCCCCTCTCGCCTTAAACTTACACCCGGTAGTTTTGGACTCTCCAACTCCAGGGAAAAGACCTTGTCTATTTACCCTATCCATGCCCCACATGATTTTATAAACCTCTATAAGGTCACCTCTCAGCCTCTGACACTCCAGGGAATATAGCCCCAGCCTATTCAGGCTCTCCCTATATTTCAAACCATCCAAACCTGTCAAAATCCTTGTAAATCTTTTCTGAACCCTTTAAAGTTTCATAATATCCTTTCTAACTAGAAGGGAGACTAGAATTGCATGCAGTATCCAAAAGTGGCCTAACCAATGCCCTGTACAGCTGCAACAAGACCTCCCAACTCCTATGCTCAATGCACTGACCAATAAGGCAAACATACCAAACGCCTTCTTCACTATCCTATCCACCTGGGACCCCACTTTCAAGGAACTATGAACCTGCACTCCAAGGTCTCTTTGTTCGGCAACACTCTGCAGGACCTTACCGTTAAGTGTATACGTCCTAACCTTTTCAGAAACATGTGAAATAACACAGGCTTCCACCTTACACTGTTAGTCTTGGTGTAAAAGCCCTTTATTGAATGAGGTGTAACTAGCTATTCAGTGGGATGTTTAAGTGTTAATTATTACTGAATAAACCGAAAGATAATTTGATGATTTTTTTAAATATACAAAATGCCAGTTATCTACATAATGATAAAATTTGGCAGATCTTTAAAATATTTGTTGTAAAAATGTATTTGTGATATTTCAACTTCTGCCTTAATCCCATGGGTATGCTAAATCTTCCTTTTGTTCCTTGCAAAATAACTAAAAACTGAAGAATAATCACGGTTTCTGTCTGTGAAGTTTTTTTTAGAATATGATTAATTGCTTAGCAGATTTCAAAGCATCACTGTTACTGAATGATGGAGATCACCTACTGCTGACAATGGAATGTAACAAACATGGGAGGATAGATAACATGTATGTCACATTGTTCATGTCAGTGACAAGCGCTATCATTTTTTTGGTGAATGCAAAATCTGGGCCTTTTTGTTCTAGGTGATATTCTTTTGTATGTATAAAATCATCTTGCACTATACATCTGAGCTCTGCAATATACAACTCAGTAATTTCAATCACTGGTACTTAATAAGTCATCTTACCCACAATATCATTATTAGAAGAACAATTATCCTCCTCAGTGATTTTGGATTAGGCAGGTGAAAAATTAGCTAGCATTCTTTTTCATAACAACTTATTCATTGATCTCTGCTAGAAAAAATGCACATATGGATGCTGAGTAAAAAAAGAACCTGACTCAGACTGTGACATTTCACATGATTGAAAGCAAAAATGGTAAAACATTTTGGATACATAATATGCATGTGAGAGATTGAATTATTTGCTGTAGGTAAGAAGGGCTGCTGATGCCTTTCAAACCATGCCTTAGCTTGAGTTAGCACCTCGAGCAAAAACAGAAGCGTATTAAAATAAAACTATCTGTCTCCTTGTTAGAAAAGACCAGAAAACGTAAGAGCAGAAGTAGGCCATTCAGCCCATTGAGTTCATTCCACCATTCAATGAGATCATGGCTGATCCTCAACTCCATTTTCCTGCTTTTTCAACATAGCCCTTGATTCCCTTACTGATTAAAAATTTGTCTACCTCTGTCTCAGCTTCATCAGCCATCTGTAGTAAAGAATTCCACAGATCCACTTTCCGTTGAGAGAATAAATTCCTCTTCATTTCTGCCTCAAAAGTTCAACTCCTTATTCTGAGATTATATCCTCTAGTTCTAGACTCTCCCACAAGGGAAAACAACCTTTCCTTATTTACCCTGTTAAATCTCCTAAGAATCTTGTATATTTCAATAAGGCCAACTCTTATTCTTCTGCATTTCAATTAATACAGGCCTGACCTACTCCTCCTCTTTTCTAAAGGCAAACATTTCATTTTCCTTCGCTATTACCGGCTGAAATTGGATACTACCATTTTGTCATTCATTGACAAATATGACTAAATCCTTCTGTTCTGTAGTGTCTGCAGTCTATCTCTATTCAAATAATATCCATCTGTTGTATTCTTCTAACCTCTCATTTCCCACTTTGTATTCCATCCGCCAATTTTCTGTCCACTCACTTAAACTATCTACATCCCTTCCCAGATTCTTTGTGTCATTCCTACCACTTGTCTTCCCATCTATTTTTGTGTGACTCATAAACATGGCTATAGAACATTTATTTTCCTCATCCAGGTCATTAATATATATTGTAAATAAATGCGGCCCCAGCATTGATCCTTATGTCATACTACTTGTTATAGGATTTATCCTGGAAATGCCCCCTTATCCCAACTCCGTCACTTCCATTAGTTAGACAATCCTCTAAACATGCTAATATATTCTCTCAAACACCATGGGCTTTTATCTTATTAAAGTTGCCTAACATGTGGTACTTTACTTAATGCCATCTGAAAACCCAAATATATTACATCCATTACTTCCCCTTTAATGATCTTGCCAGTTACATCTTTAAGGAATTTTAGTGAATTTGTCAGGCATGATTTCTCCTTCATGAAGCTATGTAAACTATGACTGACCATACTATGTACTTCTAAATGTTTTGTATTACAATCGTCATAATAGTTTCTAACATATTCCCATGATGTGGAGGTGCAGGTTTTGGACTGGGGTGGACAAAGTCTGAAATCTCACAACACCAGGTTATAGTCCAACAGATTTATTTGAAAACCCCAGCTTTCGGAGCCTCAGTCCTTCTTCAGGTGTCAGTGAGAGAGGTAGTATCAGACACAGAATTTATAAGTAAAAGATCAAAGTTTCCAACCATTGATGAGGACATACAAAACAAACCTAAGATGCTGTTAAATCTTTAATCAGTTAGAAGGTTTTAACTGATTAATATGTATATATAAATCCCCGAATTCCTTTCAAGTCATGGTCCTGATAGAACTAAAGGTTTTAACAGTGTAAAGAAGAGGTGACATCATGTGTGTGTGTGTGTGGTGTGTGGTTGTGTGTGAGAGAGAGACTGACGGGAGAGAGAGAGAGTGTGTGTGTGTGAGAGTGTGTGAGTGAGTGTATAATGTAGTGGGGTCACCTGTAGTGCGACATGAACCCAAGTTCCTGGGTGAGACCGTCCTCATGTGAACCGAACTTGGCTATCAGCCTCTGCTCGGTGACTCTACGTTGTTGTGTATCCCGAAGTCCGCCTTGGAAGATGTTTACCTGAAGATCTGAGGCTGAATGTCCTTGACTGCTGAAGTGTTCCCCCACTGGGAGGGAATAATTAATCAATTAAAACCTTCTAACTGATTAAAGATTTAACAGCCCCTTAGGCTTGTTTAGTGCATCCTCATCAATGATGTGAACCTTTCATCTTTTACTTATAAATTCTGTGCCTGATACTGACCTTTCTCACTAACACCTGAGGAAGGAATGAGGCTCCGAAAGCGTGTGTTTTCAAATAAACATGTTGGATTATAACCAGGTGTGGTGTGATTTCTAACATTTTTCCAATAACAGATGTTAAGATAACCAGCCTTTAGTTCTTTTTTCCCTCTTACTCTTTTCAAATAAAGGTATTACATTGGCAGTTTTGCAACCCTCTGGGACCTTTCCAGATCTAAGGATTCCTGGAATATCACTAATAGCTCATCCACTAACTTACTGTCTTTGACTACTCCCTTCCCTTCTTCAACATCTCTGTCTCCATTTCTGGGATAAACTGGCCACTAATATCAACTATAATCCCACCGACTCCCACAGTTATCTGGACTATGCATCCTCACACCCTGCTTCCTGTACAGACTCTATTCCATTCTCCCAGCCCCACCTTCTCCATCGCATATTTCTAATGATGCCAACTTCGACAAGAGACCCTCCGAAATATGCACCTTTTTCCTCAGTCGAGGATTCCCCAGCACTGTGTTTGATAAGACCCTCAGCTAGGTCTGTCCAATCTTGGACACTTCAGCCCTATCCCCCTCTCTTTCCTCCCGCAACAGCGATAGGGTTCCCATTGTCCTTACCTACCATTCCACCAGCTTCCACAGTCACAAGACCATTAGATGCATTTCCACCACCTCCAGCAAGATGTCATCACCAGACACATTTTTCCCTCCCTTGTCTGCCTTCTGCAGAGACTGTTCCCTCCAGGACACTCTGGTCCGCTCTTTATTCACTCCCAATACCCTGGCACAACCTCACAGCGCCTTCTGCTGCAACTTCAGAAGGTGTAACACCTGCGCATTTACCTCCTCCTTCCCCAGTATCCAGGGGCCCAAACATACCTTCCAGGTGAAGCAGCACTTTACCTGTACTTCACACAATCTAGTCTACTGCATTCGCTGCTCACAATGTGGTCTCCTCTACATCGGGAAAATGAAGCGTAGACTGGGTGACCGCTTCTCAATATGCTTGCATTCTGTTCGCAAAAAAGACCCTGAGCTTCCAGTTGCCTACCATTTCAGCACACCACCCTTTTCCCTGGCCAACATCTCTGTATCTGGCTTGCTGCAGTGATCTAGCGAAGCTCAGTGCATACTAGAAGAACAGCACCTTATTTTCCACCTGGGGACCCTGCAGCCCTCCAGACTCGATATCGAGTTCAATAACTTCAGAGCTGGAGCTCTCCTGTGTCCTTATCCCAAATGTCACAAACCAGACCTTGTTGTTGCATGGTCTGCTATTACACACTGCCCATTGTTAGCCATTAACAGTCACCATTAATAGCTATTTACCCTCCTAGCCAGATCGCTTCCCACTCCTTTGTCTGTCCAACTGTTATAGATCATAGAATCCCTACAGTGTGAAAGCAGGCCATTTGACCCATCGAGTCCATATTGACTCTCCAAACAGCATCCCACCCAGACCCAACCCCCTAACCTATCCCTGTAACCCTGCAATTCCAATGGCTAACCTACCTAACCTACACATCCCTGGACACTATGGGGCAATTTAGCATGGCTAATCCAGCTAACCTGCACATCTTTGGACTGTGAGAGAAAATCAGAGAAAACCCATGCAGACATGGGGAAAATATGCAAAATACACACAGACAGCTGCCTGAGGGTGGATTCAAACCCAGGTCCCTGGCACTGTGAGGCAGCATTATCGCCCCTATATTAAGTTAATGTTTTTTATTGAATTTAATTCAATTCTTGCCATCTACAGTGGTGGGATTTGAACCCATGATCGCAAAGCATTAACCTGGGGTTCTGAATCCAGTGACATTATCACTACTCCTCTTTCTTCTCTTTCTTTGGGTTCTATCCCCACCTATCATTTATTCCTTACCCCTTGCCCCCTACCCTATCTTCTTCATATAAGCAGACATTTTCCTAGCTACCATCAGCTCTGAGGAAGGGTCACTCGACCCAAAATGTTAATTCTGATTTCTCTCCACAGATGCTGCCGGACTTCCTGAACTTTTCCAGCAATGTCTATTTTTGTCTCATCCACTAACTCTGTAGTTATTACCTTTAAAATCCAAGGAAGCATTCCATCAGATCCAGGGGACTTATCAGTCTTTAGCCCCATATATTTCTATAACACATTTTGTCTAATGATAGTTGTTGTACTTATTTCCTATGCTTCTTTTGCAATGCTGTTAGTGTCTTCTACCATGAAGACTGATGTAAAGTATTTATTCAACTCCTCTGCCATTTCCTTGTTCCCAACTATAACTTGCCAGCCTTGTTCTCTGAGGGGACTGTGTTCACTTTGGCTTCTCTCCTCCTTTTAATATATTTAAAAAAGCTCTTGCTGTCCATCTTGAAAATGCAACATTTATTGACGCAGAGAAAAGTCTTAACAGACGCAAAAGATGCAGATATTTGTTCAGGCTGCTTTAAGTCTTTGCCCAAATTATAATTTTAAAAGATAGGAGCTATTTATGCTTTTAGAGATCCAATTTAACTCCAAGCATGTCAACAGCAAAAGCTGTAGAAAATCATTTATGAGTGTCACAAATCAAAACTGCCAAGGAACAGTCAAGAAAATTTAAAATTACTCACATGAACAGCTCTTTAAATTTGCCAATTATAAACAATTATTCCTAAAAGTAGTAATTTGCAAGTGTGAACTCAGAGCAAAAAATCATTATGTACCTTAATATTAATTTACAAACAGTTTACTAAATGTCATTAATGCCAATATACAATGAAATACTAACTATTGTGATGTAGCAGTAGTTCTGATGTCTCTATATATCTAGGTATGGTGCTTAAGATTGTCAATGTCCCCTTAAGACTTTATTGACATTGGTATAACCCTTTCCTCCTGTATGTGAATAGATTTCGAACTGAGACTGGAATGGACCAACCAAATTTAATAAGGTTTTAAGTTTCACCAAATGAGAAATTTCAAATGTGTTTATTTTTCAATAGCTGTAAAAGTTTTTTTGGATTTTTGCAGATTGCGCAACATCTTGCAAATTATTGAAACCCAACTGTTGTAAATTCGAACTTTTGAATTTAGAATGGAATCATTTAGAAAACATTAATTTTCACATTTCTAGTGTTGTACGTCTAAGTCAAACACCATTTGAAGAAATAAAAGCAAGCACCATTTTAAGGGATGTGATGAAGTGTAATTCATAGAATTTTGTCTTCATGTACTGACCCCTAGTTGGTAACAAGAGGCTGTGGAAATCCATTGCTAAAAACATTGATTAATTGAATCATGCATATTAGCAAATGTTACAAATATAAAATAGTTGTTCATTACTTTTCTCTCTTTAACTTGGCAAGATGAGACCCAGAATGAGAAAGCTTTGGTGTGATATTATGAAATTGGAAATGACTCCTTTGGATCCAGAGACAACATTGTAATCATTAGGTGCCTTGCGATTTCAAATATGAAACTGTGTAGTAAAATATGAAGGAAGAGCCAATAATTTAAGATGACGGTTTCCAATGCAAATGATGTGCAGGATGCATTTCATTTAAATGTTGCTCCTGGGTGGATGGGTGTGATTTGCTCCTGCATTCCTCACTGAATTGAATGAGCGGAATGCCACAGAACATTTCTTGAGTAAGTTGACATTTTGAATAAAAGCTTGCAATTAGCTCAAGTTGGATCTGTGCAAATTTTATTTTATTCTCCGGGATTACTTCAAAGTTACAGGATATAATGGTAAATTACTGTAAAAATCAAATGGCTTTAAAGTAAGGAATAAAAACAAAGTTGCTGGAAAAGCTCAGCAGGTCTGGCAGCATCTGTGAAGGAGAAAACAGAGTTAACGTTTCAGGTCCAGCGACCCTTCCTCAGAACTGATGATGGCTGGGAAAACATCAGTTTATATGCAGAAAATAGGGAGGTGGGTGGGGTAGAGAGTAAACGATACGATAGGGCCCAAAGA
>NC_063347.1:23821675-23858848 GCF_021869965.1 Rhincodon typus
GGACCTGAAACGTTAACTCTGTTTTCTCCTTCACAGATGCTGCCAGACCTGCTGAGCTTTTCCAGCAACTTTGTTTTTGTTCCTGATTTACAGCATTCGCAGTTCTTTTGGTTTTTAAAATAAGGAATCCCTGTGTATATCCTATTACTTTTGATGGAAATAAGTCCTATTTTCAATGAGCTCGCATTTAAAATTCACAACACATTTTTGGCATGGAAGACAATCTTCTCATAGTATTAAAGATGCAAACTAAGAAGATCGTGTTGAAACTTGTTGTTGGAACTCATTAAGGAAACTATGTCTGTATTTAAAATATAATACACTTCCAAAGTAGCTAATCCTAATGTTTTTGTTTATTGAGACATGCCATGTTTTCGTCTCTATGATCTAGTTCTGAAGAACAACTTGTTCTAAGTATACTCTTTGGAGTTACGTTAGTACAAATTCACAGCCTGAAGTTCATCCAACCTAAGAATGTCTCCGATATTAAAACTAGAAATCTACATTGAGGATAATGCAAAACAAAATTGTTCATCAACTTAAAGTATTATTGGTCCAAGATTTGTGACCAAAACAATAACTAGTTTACTGTACCTGTCATTAGTATGTAAGTATTACGAATGGTGAGGATGAGGTAACCTGGGATTTGCACATTACAAGTTGCTGCTCTGCTGTTAACTTCTCAAAAATATCATCTCATTCTCAAACACATTGTGAATTTCAAGAAATTGCTGTCATTTTGCATTTGGAGCTAGTGCTATAAGTATAATAAGATTGTAATGGGAATTATGTTGCTGAAATACAAATCAACCTCTGTAACCCAGAAAGGGAGCAATTTAAATTGCAGAGTCTCAACCTACATTTTGCAAATTGTTGTTAAGAGATTTTTTTAAATTATACACTTAAAAAAAAGTCTTTGCTTTTCTTTTGCAGTGTTCTTGAAGGAATAGATTTAAATTTTACATATATTTTCACAGTCCTAGAGTAGCTCAAAATTTTTCCTAGCCAATTACAGGATGTGGATGTACCGGTGTTGGACTGAGGTGGACAAGGTCAGAAATCACACAACACCAGGTGTAGTCCAACAGGTTTATTTGAAATCACAAGCTTTCAGTCTTTCTTCAGGTGTTGGTGAGAGAGGTAGTATCAGGCACAGAGGTTACAAGTAAAAGATCAAAGGGTCACACCATTGATGAGGACGTACTGAACAAACCTAAGATGCTGTTAAAAATCAGGTAGAAGGTTTTAATTGATTAATATGTATATGTAAATCCCTGAATTCCTTTTAAGTCATGGTCATGAGAGAATTGAAAGTTTTATCAGTGTAAAGAAGAGGTGATATTTTAGTTCAGACAATGTATGTTAGGTGTGAGACCTTGTTTAGAATCTGAGACAACAAGGTGTAGAGCTGGATGAACACAGCAGACCAACCAGCATCAGAGGAGCAGGAAAGCTGACTTTTCAGGCCTAGACCCTTCTTCAGAAAAACCCTTCTTTAGAATCTGTTTGTGTTTTGGCTTGGAGTCAGACTACTTTTATTTCTTAAGTAGAAATTTATAAAACATTGACTGACTGTTTATAAATTGTGTGCTTTTTGAACAAATTAAAATGTATCTGCAAATCCAAATTCACCCCATAGATTCATGTGTTTGTGTGTGTGTGTGTGTGTGTGTGCGCGCGCGCGTGTGCGTGCGTGTGTGTGCATGTGTGTGTGTGTGGGAGACTGAGTGTGTGTGTGTTTGTGTGTGTGTATGTGAGGAGAGAGAGAAAAAAAGAAAGATTGTGTGTGTGTGTGTGTGGGAGAGAGTGTGTGTGTGTGCTTGAGTGACAGTGTGTGCATGAGAGAGGATCTGTGTGTGTGTGTGTGTGTGTGTGAGTGAGTGTTTTTGTGTAAGTGAGTGCGTGTGAGAGATTGTATAGTGTGGTGGGGTCACCTGTAGTGCGACATGTACCCAAGATCCCGGTTGAGGTCATCTTCATGGGTACCAAATTACAATTGTTCTTTTATAAAGGCAAATGCAGCAGGTATATTGTGTATAACCAGGTCCTACAAGCAGCGATGAAATGTTTATCTGTTTTAGTGATGTTTCTTGAGCCTAGAATGTTCAGGGCATTGCTAGAACTCACTTCATTGAAAAATAAGTCTTAAAATATTTTATGTCCAAATGAATAAGCAGATGAGGGTCCACATTAAAGTAATTAGTTCTTGTAATTCACTTTGTGAAGTTAAAAAGATGTGGTATTACATGTTAGAGATATAAGTCTTTGTTTTAAAGCAATCTTATGTCAATATTCTAGTTTATTGAATTGATATTATCATTGACTATGTCAAATACATTGTGATTCATCAGGAACTGGCTGAGTATACATACCAAAACTACTTGAATATAGATCATAGTTGCAGCATGTTACTGGTGCAAGTGTGTAGGTGGAGTTTAATGTAGGTGATGGAGCTGTCGCTTTCTGGCTAGAGAAGCCCTGTTTTACCAACCTTTGGATAGTAAACCAAATAAAAAGCTGCTCAGGCACTTAGCTGGGCGTATAAAGGAGTCTGGGCAGAAAATCCACCCTGACTAGATGATTTACCAGGATGTTGCTGGGAATGGAGGGCTTAATTATTGGGAGAGGCTAGATAGACTGGGACTTTTTCACTGGAGCGTAGGAAGTTGAGGGGTGACATTGTAGATGTTTATAAAATCGTGACGGGTATAGATAAGGTGAATGGCAGGTGTCTTTTCCCTAGGGTGGGTCATTTCAAAATTAGGGGACATATTTTTAAGGTGAGAGGAAAAGATTTATAAAAGACACAAGAGGCTTTTTTTTAACACAGAAAGTAGTTTGTATGTGGACTGAACTTCCAGAGGAAGTGGTGCAAGTGTGTACAGTTACAACCTTTAAAAGACATTTAGATAAGTAATAGGTAATAATAAGAAATGCTTGGAGGGATATGGGCCAAGTGCAGGCAGGTAGGACAAGTTTAGTTTGTGATTATGGTTGGCATGGACTGATTGGACCAAAGGGTCTGTTTCTGTGCTGTACGACCGTATGACTCTATGCCTCTACGAGAACTGATGACCAATCTGGGTCTGGCAGTTATGCATTGCCCAGCAGCACCCCCAGGGAAGCGGTGGGTGATTTTATACTCAACCCAAGGCACAAGGTCCATAAGCCAGCCAAACTATAGGAGAGTGATGGTTACAGGGTTAGGGTTACTGGCTGGATGAGGGAAGTGGGGGGATGATGATTGTCTGTAAATCCATAGTGATGAGGAGTTGGCAATGACGGAACAATGGAAATTGTGGAACTAATGTAAGATATCAGAAGAATCATGAATGTAAGTGGGAAGAGACTAAACAAATGGAAGGTTGAAGTAGAGTCAAAGTATGAAGAAGTAAGTTCAGAGGGACAGGAAAAGCTGAAATGATAGTGTTGCCAGAGCATTTTTGTTTGTGGATTTTGGGAAGGAGGTAGAAGCAAGCTGTACAGAGTTGGGGCACTATGAGGCAGAAATCTGGAGGGGAGATCTGCAGAAGGAATGAGGCCAGTTACAGGTCTAAAGTTAACATCTTGGTATTGAGTGGTGGGTCATGATCCAGCAGGAGGTAGGAGGAGCTGCCTGAGAGTTGGCACTCAGCTTTGGCAAGGTAGACGTCAGCATGTCAGCCAATAACAGTGCCACCCCTACGGGAAGGTTTAATAACAAAATCAGGGTTAGACCTTAGAGAACAGAATGCAGAAAGTTCAGGGGGAGATAGCTTAGAGTGGGCGAGGGAACCAGAGAAAGTAAGGTGGTCAATGTCACATCAGCTGTTCTCTATTAAGAGATTGAATGCAGGTTAAAGGCCAGAAGGAAGGGTTCAGGTGGAGGGTGAATATTGGAGATGGGTAAAAAGGTCTTGTATGGTGGCAAGAGGATTCATGCCTAAACAAATGTGCATGGAGATGAATGTGAGGGTAATCTTGAGAAATGTGTGAAAATACACAAAATCAGAATCTTGACATCAAAAGAAAATTTTCTGATTTCCCCTCTAAGGTTTAAACAGTGAGTTCAGAGTTTGCTAAGGAGTGGCGACTGTCGTATTTCTATCCGATTACACCTCATTAATATTCCAACTCATCTTATTTTTATGCAGCTCCCAATTCTCTTCTCCTTCCTTGACAAACTAGATGGTGCCAATTTCCCAACATAAAAGTTAGAGTGGGTACTGGGCAGCTGCAGCTGGCAACCTGCTTCTCTTTGACTTTAAAGTTAAAGTTACAGGCTATTGGCCCTGTCTCTTGCATTGCTTTTTAGAACAGAAGGAGAGGGAGGCAATTTGTCATGGTTCAGAGCACTGGAGAGACAAGAGGTGGACAGGTTGCTGTACAGCATGGTTCTACGTCTGTGGCACATCCACAGCATGGCAAACACAGTGTGTGTGATTCAAATAAATGGCCAGGCCTGAAAGTCAAAGTGGACCTGTCCTTTGTGGGATCAAGGTGGACTACAGTCAGTTGGGGGGACCATCAAAGTCAGTCAAGTTCACACTTGCAGGTCAGATGCAATCTAAATGGGTGCTGAGGAGTCGTGCTCAAACAGGGATGACCTCTCAAGTCAGTGTGGAGGTGAACCATGTTCAGTGCTGAGGCATTGGGCCCTAATATTCAGGAGACTTGTCAAATGGAAGTCCACAGATTCCAGGGGAAAGTGGGAAACTCAAGTTTGGGGATGGGCTTCAGGTCAGGGAATGATTACAGTAAGAAGAGATCAATCAAGATAAAAGTCCGGGATCTCTGAGAATCAGAGGGGACAAGGATCTTCAGGAGGGGAGTGATTTAGCAAGTCACAAACATCAAGCCAGGTGATCAACCCTTGTTCAGTGGAGACTGCAGGAGGGAATGCCAGGAGCAGTACCAGGCATACATAAAAATCAAGTGTCAACCTGGTGAAGCTGCCAAATAGGACTACTTGCTAAGTGATCCCACAACCAATGATCAGATCTAAGCTTTGCAGTCTTGCCACAACCAATCATGAATGGTGGTGAATTATCAAACGACCCACTGGAGGAGGATGCACCACAAATATTCCACTCCTCAATGATGGAAAAGACCAAAATGTCAGTGCAAAAGATAAGGCTGAAATAATTGCAGCAATCTTCAGCCAGAAATGCTGAGTAGATCTCAGCATCTTCCAGTGGTCCCCAACATCATAGATACCAGTTTTCAGGCAATTTCGATTCACCCCACGTGATATCAAGAGGTAGTTAGAGGCACTGGATACTGCAAAGGCTACAGGCCCTGACAACATTCTGGAAATAGTAAGGAAGGCTTGTGCTCCAGAAATTACCACTCCCCTAGCCAAGCTGTTCCAATACAGATACTGGACTGGCATCCACCCAACAATGTAGAAAGTTGCCCAGGTATTTCCTGTACACAAAATACAGGACAAATTCAACCCGGCCAATTACTGCCCCATCAGTCTACACTCCATCATCAATAAAGTGATGGAAGATGTCATCAACAGTGCTATCAAGTAGCACCTGCTCAGCAATAACCTGCACTGAGGTTGTTGACTTGCTCGCCGAGCTGGATTGTTTTCGTTCAGACTTTTCATCACCATGCTAGGTGACACCGACAGTGGAGCCTCTGATGAAGAGGTGTTATGCTACTCTGCTTGGAATTTATACTGTCAGGTCTGTTATGGTGAGTAGTGTCATTTCCAGTTTTGATCTGTATGGGTTTGTATATGGGGTTCAATTCTATGTGATTGTTGATTGCATTACGGGTGGAGAACCATGCCTGTAGGAATTCCCGTGCATGTCTATGTTTGGTTTGGGCTACTATGGTTACCTTGTCCCGGTTAAACTGATGGCCTGCCATAAACTGCTCTGTGATGACCATTTTGCATTCTGCCAAGGCCAATTAGCTCCTGACCACCTTATAGCCTTGGTTCAAACATGGACAAAACAGCTGAATTCCAGAGGTGAGGGGAGAATGACAGCGCTTGACATCGAGGCTGCATTCGACAAGTGTGGCATCAAGGAGACCTAGCAAAACTGGAATCAATGGGTATCAAGGGGCAAACTCTTTGCTGGTTGGAGGCAAACCCGGCACATGGGAAGATGTTTATGGTTGTTGGAAGTCAGTCATCTCAGCTCTAGGACATCTCTGCAGGAGTTCCTAAGGGTAGTGTTCTAGACCCAACCATCTCCAGCTGCTTCATCAATCACCTTCCCTCCATCATAAGACCAGAAGTGCAGACGTTCGCTGATTACTGCACAAAGTTCAGCACCTTTCATGACTCCAAACTCGGGTTGACAAGTGGAAAGTAATATTTACACTACACAAATACCAGGCAATGACCATCTCCAATAAGTGACAATTTAACCGCCACTCCTTGACATTCAATTGTGTTGCCATCACTGAATCCCCCACTACCAATATTGACTAGAAACTCAACTGGACTTGTCACATAAACACAGTGGCTATAAAAGCAGGTTAGAGGCTAGGAATACTGCAACGAATAACTCACCTGACTCCTCAGAGCTTGTCCATCATCTATAAGGCATAAGTTAGGACTGTAATGGAATACTACCAACTTGCCTGGATGCGTGCAGCTCCATAAACACTCAAGAAACTTGACACAATCCAGGACAAAGCAGCCTATTTGATTGGCACTGCATCCACTCCCTCCAGTAGCAACAGTGTGTACTATCTACAACATGCATTGCAGAAATTCACCAAAGATCCTTACGCAGCACCTTCCAAACCTATGACCACATCCTGACAGAAGGACAAGGGCAGCAGATACGTGGGAACACCACCACCTGCAAACTCCCCTGCATGAAAACAGTGTCACAGGCCATAGCAGACCAGGCTCCTCGAATCTCACTAGCCTGAAATTGTAAAATTCAGCCTTTAATATGCTTAAGCCTTTAATGATTTTATTGACTAATGGCTTTGACAGTGCTCTACACTAATTTATGACAGTTGTATAGCAACCGGAATAGGTATGTTTGTTATCATTCAAATTCATTTATATATGTCTGTATCATTTAAAAGCTATTATTTATACAATTCAGCAAAATTTTGGAGTATTACATATTAATGTTAGTTTGCAGCATAGTAATTACATTGCTGACGAAGCAGTAGGTGCAGCATTAACTCTTTGGGTGCTACTTCCAAATTAGAACTGTGGCTGTAACATATCAAAGAAAAACACATTAGTAGAAGGTATAATGAAATATTTATCTTTTAGATTATTTTAGCTAATATCCAGTTGTGAAGATTTTTGAATATTGACTGCAACGTTTAAAGTCTACCATATGAAAAAAAAGAAATTTATTTATTTGAGCATCATAATATTTTAGGCTTCCATCACTCAACCTTTTTGGATTGTTGACCTCTGGACTGCATTCATTCTCTTCGCTTCGGTCATTTGTTTTGCTGCAGTCAACACCAAGTGATGATGGTGGAGTGACTCTCACTGTAAGGGGTGGCGATGGCCTAGTGGTATTATCACTGGACTGTTAATCTAGAGATCCAGATAATGTCCTGGGGACCTGAGTTTTAATCCTGCCATGGCAGATGGTGGAATTTGAATTCAATAAATATCTGGAATTAAGAGTCTAATGATGGCCATTTTCAATTGTTGGAAAACCTGTCTGGTTCACTAATGTCCTTTAGGGAAGGAAACTGCCATCCTTACCTGGTCTGGCCTACATGTGACTCCAGACCCACAGCAAAGTGGTTGACTCTTAAGTGCCCTCTGGGCAATTAGGTTTGGGCAATAAATGCTGCCTAGCCAGTGATGCCCTCATCCTGTGAAAGAATAAAGGAAAAAAAAGGCCAAATGATTTCTTGCCACATGTTACTAAATTCACAGCAGAAATTCTGTTCCTGACCCAATGGTGAGCATCACAGCCAATTTCTGCCAATCTTACCACGTTCTGGAACAACTCACCACTCACTGGAATTGACCGCCATCCCTGGCACAGGTGCCATCTTTGAATGCCCTGAAAAAATATTGCCAGTCTAGAGCTGCACTGTGCATAGCTGATATTTGCCTTGGACATGGCTGACAACAGGTAATTGGCACCGTGCACTCCTCACTGTTTCTCATTCCAGGAGGATTACAGCCCCCAGTAGGGCAGTTTGAGTCATTATGGCTGCCCATTATTTGGCTCTTCATCTCTAGTAAGAAGATCCTGAGTCTGACCACTCTGGACAGGGTCTGGTCTGGTTTCAGAGGCTGCCCTTGACTTGCCAGGATCCCCTGAGTGACTGAAGGATGCCATCCTGCCCATCCCCACCCCCCGCCCCTCCACTTTCCACCCCACTCCAACTCTCCTTGACTAGCTTGAGGTCTGCTGACAACTACAAAAAGCTTCCTGGTTTTGTGTCTGTGCTAAATGACACAGAAAGTCAATAGTAATATGAGGGTCAATGTACAAAAAGACAAGGCAAGGCAATGCAAGGCAGGGGTGCTGTGAATATCCAGGTAGGCTCAGAGTGAGTGAGTGCTCAGAAAGCAAGCAAAGAGCCCAGAGGTACAACCCGATCCAGACCCTGAGCCGTGTGCATGTCCCTGAGCACACAGTATCCTTGCAGCAGCATTACAATGATAGTTGCTGGTATAGCCCAAAGTGAATCACTGAAGTGCAGAAGTGTCCTGTCAGTGGATCAGAGATATGCCATGAGGGTTCTTCGAGGCTGATACATGTTGAATGTCAATGTCCATGCACATGGACTGCATGTGGCTAGCGCCCAGTATCTAGGAAGCTGAATCCAACAGGTACCCTCCCTGACATCCATGTCAGGTTTTCTTGATGTTTAGTTTCTACAGAGAGTTTGGTAAGATCGCACCCAGAATGTTAATGAGGTTAGTTGGACTGTCAACAAGGGCATTAACAATGTTAATTGCTGGCAATTGGCACCTTGCTGTTTCCTAGTGAGAATCTTGCCATGTTCCTTGTGAAATGTCTAAGAAGGGGTGAGATGATCACCACATCAAACTGTGCCTTGCCACTCTTCTGTCCTGATTCTTCCATACATCTCACCATAGCCTACATTGCACAGAGTCCTGTAAGGATCTAGCACACAATAATTTTCTTTACTTCATTTGTAAATGATGCACAACTTGCAAAACTATAACTGTGGTTGCAATATACATTGACAGTGGCTGAGACACTAATTAATATATGTGTATTTTAACATGTGTATACAGATTTAAGGTTGATTTTAAATTATGGACCTGAAAAATTGAAGACAAACAATTTTTAACATCTATTAGCACCCAAAACTTTCAAAATGGAACACATGAGGCTCTAATCATTTGTTCTGAATTGAAATTAGATTGATATGAGCCAATTAAGAAAAGCTGTGTTTTCATGTTTGAACATCCTTAACAAAGACTTAACACATGTATTCATAATGTAAGCAAAATAAATTTAATGATCCTTAAACTATAGCAGATTTCAAAAGCTTTTTTTGAAGTAGAGATGCAGTATGTAATTGCTGGAATATTATTGAATCGCACTAATATTGAAGAAATTTGTTAAATACAGAAGAGTTTAAAAGAAGTGTGCTGCATGATAATTGTGCTTACAATTTGACAACAGCCTAAATATTCAACATTTATTGCATCAAAACCTCAACAGCCAAACCTTTGACAGTTTGCAACAAGGACTTGTTATAGTGAAACACTTTTTGATATGACATTCAAAGGCAAATTTTGGGATGCATACTCAGGAACACCAACCCCTACATTAGCTATCGTTTATGGCACTAATCACAAATTTGGACAAAGACAAACAAAATTTAATCTGAATTTCACACAATTTAATTGGAGGTTTTTTTGCATCCACTGCACTAGATGGCAGCCTGATCCATAAATTAGTGACTATAAATGTGAGATAGTAACTCCCTTAGTTACACTTAAATCTGAGTTTCTTTAGTTTCCAGCCATGCACTTATCTTTTTCTCCTGATGCTGGATAAATAAGGTCTTCTCTTCCACCCTATTATTAGAAATTGGTTGCCAACTTGTCTCAGACAGCAAGAATTTTGATGGGCGGAGGGAGGCAGGAAGGGGAGAATATAGATTAAAAAAACAGCCATTAAAAACAAGCTCCAATCTATCCTTTCAAGTGTAGTATAGAAAGTTTAAACCACATGTCTTTGACAGCAGACACTGTACTAGGGAACAATTTTGTTGGTTCTCCAGTATGTAGGAAGCTATCATTATTGATGGTAGAATCCTGCAAATATTGGGAAATATCTCCCAACCTTTCAAGGGTGCCAAATCTAATTCAGGGTATTTCCATTTGCTAAGAAAGGAGTGTCCTCTAATTCTTTCTACTTCATAACTGTTGAGAGGAGCATTGTGATCAAGCTGAGAGCTCAGAAATCCAAACAAGTTTCTACAAAAGGATGAGCTCAAGATGATTGCTTTGCATGTAATTATTCAGGCACTGTGCCCAGGATCAAACTAATCGCTGTAGATCTGAAGGAAAGGAATTTTGACATCTCTTCAGAAAGAATCATTGCTTCCAAATGACAGCTCATTTTACAAGTGCAATATACTGCAACGTGGACTTATTTCTCTACCAAGAGTTCACAAAATATATCTGGTACAATTGTATATTAGTGTTTGCAGAGGATGAACATACTGTAAATGCTTCCTTTAACAATTGACTACTTTGAGGCTAGATCAAGGCATACAGATGCAGCCAATTCATCATTACGTAAACAATTGACTTGTTAAAACAAGGATTTGAGTGCATTGATCCCTTCACTCATTACACTTAAATCAGGGCAAAGAATGTTTGGAACAGTCTCCAAGAAGCATTCAATATCTGTTGGATTTTTAGGATGATATTATCTATTGTCATATTTGAATGGCTACCATCTACTTGAGACCAGTCTAAAACAACTCTGACTTTTGAAAAACGTATCTTTCAGATGACTGCAATCAGTCGCCAAGATACGTAATTTCTGCCATCAGACTTGCTTGTAAAGCTGAATTCACATCAACCACAGTCAAAAACATATAACAGTTTGCACTACTGCCTATATATTTACTGAATCCATGGATTCCTGAAGATCCAGTTATGTGTCCGATGTCAATTGAAGTCTTTTCATAGTGGTCTGGAAGCATCCACTGGATCAGCAGGGCCTGTATTTGGGAGAGGGAGTTTTCGATAACATCTGATTTTTGACACATGGTATTGTGCTACCACAAAGCGACAGCAGCTATATGTTGTACCACGATTATGTTTCCCTTGAAGGTCTCACTTGCTGTGTCTTACTGCTTTATGAACTGCATTGCTTTTTATCAGCAGGATAAGTCAATGAACCAAGAACCAGAGTGAAGCCACAGAACAAGCTTCCATGAGTATTTCAATAGAAGTAAACCAGCAGCAGGTCGCATTCCCAATTTATCAGTAACTGTAATTTGTATCTGAGCTGTTAAATAACCCCATGGGAGATTTGCAAGCAAGTTGAACGCCTACTACTTAGTTTGTGTTATCTGCTAATGGCACAAGAAAGATGACATGGTGATTACCACAGGGGACCTTTTCTTAAGAACAACAGGCAGCGATGTCAGCTTCAACAGAACAGAAGGTCTCAGAGTGTGGAGCTGGAGGAACGCAGCAAGCCAGGCAGGAAAGTTGACGTTTCGGGCCGGGACCCTTTTTCAGATGTAAGCATTTTAGAAAAATGAATGGAGTTGTGTTTTCTAGCATTAGCTGTTGTAGAACCAGATAAGTAAACATTGGAAATAAATACAGCCATTGGAAGGGAGGGGAGAATATTTGTCTCAAGTGGACCACAGAGATTCTGCTAAGACTTGGGAAATTCAACCAGTAAATTACCACCCTATTCGTCTACTCTTGGACAGTGTTATGAAGTGGCACTCAAAAAGAAACAACCTGCTCACTGACACTCATTTCCAAACAAGTGTCTTTGGACTCAAAATGTTAACTCTGTTTCTCTCTCCACAGATGTTGCCAGACCTGCTGAGTTTCTCCAGCATTTGTGTTTGTATTCCACTCAGCTCCTAACCTTATTACAGTCTGAGCCTGAATATGGACAAAAGAGATGAAATCTAGAGTTGATGTAAGAGTGACTGTCCTTGACATCAAGGAAACATTTGATCAAGTGTGGCATTAATGAGCCCTCGCAAAACTGGAAGCAATGGGAAATGGCAAAACTGGAAGCAATGGTGTCAAAGTTTGCAGATGACACTAAGATGAGTGGCAGAGCAAAGTGTGCAGAGGACTGTGAAACTTTGCAGAGGAACATAGATACATTGAGTGCGTGGGCAAAGGTCTGGCAGATGGAATACAATGTAAATAAATGTGAAGTCATACATTTTGGTAGGAGTAATAGTAAAAAGGATTATTACTTGAATGGTAAAAAGTTGCAGCATGCTGCTATACAGAGGGACCTGGGTGTCCTTGTGCATGAATCACAGAAGGTAGGTCTGCAGGTACAACAAGTAATTAGGAAGGCAAATGGAATTTTGTCCTTCATTGCTAAAGGGATTGAGATTAAAAGCAGAGCAGTTATGTTGCAGCTGTACAAGGTGCTGGTGAGGCCACACCTGGAGTACTGTGTGCAGTTTTGGTCTCCTTACTCAAGAAAGGATGTACTGGCACTGGAGGGGGTGCAAAGGAGGTTCACTAGGTTGATTCCGGAGTTGAGGGGCTTGGCTTATGAGGAGAGACTGAGTAGATTGGGATTATATTCATTGAAATTCAGAAGATTGAGGGGGGATCTTATAGAAACATATAAAATTATGAAGGGAATAGATAAGATAGAATTAGAGAGGATGTTTCCACTGGCAGGTGAAGCTAGGACAAGAGGGCATAGCCTCAAGATTAGAGGGAGCAGATTTAGGACTGAATTGAGAAGGAACTTCTTCACCCAGAGGGTTGTTAATCTATGGAATTCCTTGCCCAGTGAAGTAGTTGACGCTACTTCAGTAAACGTTTTTAAAGATAAGGTAGATTTTTTTTGAACAATAAAGGCATTAAGGTGAGAACGCGGGTAAGTGGATCTGAGTCCACAAAAGGATCAGCCATGATCTTATTGAGTGGCGGAGCAGGCTCGAAGAGCCGGATGGCCTACTCCTGCTCCTAGTTCTTATGTTCTTATGTTCTTAAATGGGGGTGAAATCTGATGGTTGGAGAAAGACCTAACACAAAGGAATATGGTTGTGGCAGTTGGAGGCCAATTATTTTATACAAGGATATGTCCACCGGAGTTCATCAAGGTAGTATCCTAGACCCAACTGCTCCAGCTGCTTCTTCTGTAACCTTCCCTCCAACATGAGTCAGTAGTGTAGATGTTCATTGCTGATTTCACAATATTCAGCACCATTTGGGACTCTTCAAACAGTGAAGCAGTAATTTCAAATGCAGCAGAGCTGGACAATCTTGGATTCATAAGTGGTAAGTAAACTTGTGTCACACAAGTGCCAGGCAATGAATGTCTCCAACAGAGAGAATCTAACCATCGCCCCTTGATGCTCAGTGGCATTGCTATCACTGAATCCCTTATAACAACATCCTGGGAGTTGCCATTGACCAGCCAATGAACTAGAATCAGCTGTATAAATACCATGGTTGCAAGAGCAGGTCAGAGGCTAGGAATTCCGTGCCATCCACCGTCTACATGGCACAAGTCACGAGTGTGATGGAATTCTCTGCACTTACCTGGATGAAGACAACTAAATTCTTCTTGAAGCTGGATGCTTAGCATGCTAATAGCTGGGCCATTTTGCAAAAGAATCTCAAACAAATTGCTACTTTTAGAGCACCATTGAAGATATTGCTTCCAAAGACTACCTTTCAGCTTGTCTGTCTGTCTATCTGTATATCTGTCAGGAATTGTTCCAACAGCAAATGGAAAGAACAAAACCCAGGAAGAGAATAACAAAAATCTACACTCAGTGATATTAGAACCATCATGAAGGAATTACGTTCAGTAGCAAAATTACCAGGTGAATGAGAATCAGATCAACCTTTTTGACTTTCTCCATTCAGGTTATGGAACCCATCCCAACCGAGGCAATATTGAAGATTTAAGACACATACATACTCCGAAGGCAAAGCAGACCTGCTGTGGTGGCATGGATTTTTTTTTCTACAAAGTGACAACAGTGAGGATGTGTGAGACATGTCAGACTCATCAACCACAGCAATGTAAAGAACCTTTACACATGATCAGTCCCTTGATCCAAAATCATGATGATTTTGTTTATCATACATGGTAATCATTTTCTCCTAGTCACCAATTACTTTACAAAATTTCCAATTGTCAGATGTTAAAAAACATTTCAAGAAATTTTGTTTCTGCCGCTGATTGAAGTAGGGGAAATATCCACTTACTTTTAGATCCTGTTATGACACAGCAAAGAAATGTGCAGAAAATATCAGGGCCAGCAGTGGAGAGAATTATTGGTGAAACCACACACCATTTTGTAAGTGACAATGTCATATTCTGAAGGTTAAATGTCCATCAGCTCAGCCAACCAACAGCTACTGTGAAAAGGGAAATATGAAAGATAAGGGGGTAGGGTGGAAGATGGCCAGGGTGCGGGAGGGGCAAGCTGGGTAGGATGCCAGGTTGATGTGGTGGATTGGGAGTTAGATAAATGGATGAGTGCTTAAACTGATCAAAGGATTAGGTAATAGAGGCATTGGGCATGATGGAGTGGGAATGAGTTTGGAGGAATATATTCAGTCAAGTCCAATGGTTGGTCTGGGCAGTTGTATGTTAGTGGGAAGTGCTTGGATCTGTTGGTAGGGAGTCCAGGAATGTCAGAATACCAAGAATGCTGTAATTTTTCCAGAGTAACTATTAAGGTTAAGTGAGTCAGAATCCTTTGCATTTTCTGAACTCAAGGGACTTTTTAAAGGGATTCAGGTGCAATTCTTGTAGCTGTGTAAATAGATTTGCAGCTAACTTAATTTATCTGCATTTTTATTCAGAGTACTGTTATGATACCAGCTGATGGTATGGATGGACAAGTCATATCCCAGACTGAAACCTGACTTAAAAGATTTTTTTATTTTTGCTTTCTTTAGTTAGTTAACTTGACATGTTAGTCATCAAGATCTATCCGCACCAGATAAAAATCAAAAGAACTGTGGATGCTGTAAATCAGAAACAAAAATAGAGATCCTCTGAGGAAGGGTCACTTGACCTGTTGCCAGACCTGCTGAGCTTTTCCAGCAATCTTTATTTTTGTTTCTATTCACACAAGGCTGTAGATTTTTCTTAACAACAGATCATAGGTTGATTACACAAAAGAGGCAAACCAAAACAGGGCAAGCTATCTCGAAGACAGTTAGAACATCTCAAACTTTCGACCTGGTTCCTCATGCTACCTATTACAGAGATTCAAGTCCAGAGATATCATATCCCTATCTTGACCCCGTACGTTTTTATCCAACTGACTCCTTGCAGTTTCATAGCCATGAACTGTCAAGAAAATTCAATGACTCCTTTCCAAATCTGCTGATGAGAAATTTTCATAAATCTGAGTTTCTTACTGCTCCAAAAGGACTCCTCTACCTTGATCTTTTTCACTGAAACATATTCACAGGAGTAACCAAAGCCCAAATTGCCTATGTTTTGAAATACACGTCAAAAGTGATATCTAAATTTATACATATATTACATACCTTTCACCACAATATGTAATTTAATCTTAGAAAAATGGCAGATGTGTGTGATGTTTTAAGGGATGTGTTGTTTTGAGAGCTGAATATTTTAATGAGTCAAGGACCAGGATGAAACACACATCACAAATTCCCATGTGCAGTCCAGTAGAAGCAAACCAGCAGCCAGTCGAATACCTAGTTATGTGTAACTTTAAGTTATAGCCTGAGCTATGAAATAAAACTGTATATGACTTTCAGGTAAGCAGATTCCACTCTACTCAACATGTGCAACCTACCAGTGACACAAAAGCATGACAAAATAGTCACTGACTTTTTATTCATCAGCAACTAGCATTGAAAGGATGCTGCAAGAACAAATACATGTGCTCAGCTCATGCACTGGACCCGACTGCATCTCAGAGGTGCTGGCCCACTCTCTTAGCATTTGCTCACTTAGCACCTATTCATATGTTCACAATATCTCTGGCCTGCCTTGTCTTGTCTGGCTGTGCCAATTCGTGCAGTCACACAATGAGACGGCTTGCCTTGCTGGCAGCAGTCAATGGGAAGATGTTGCAGGCAAAAGAGTGGTAGAGCATGAGCCTTGGTGAGAGGTACGGTTGGTAGCAGATGCAGAGTGAATGAAAGATAGCAGAGAATCACAGCACCATCTTCCCCTTCTCTGGCATCTTCACGCTGTGTGTATATTATCGAGCAGGGTAGCTTCAGAATGCTAGTGCATTTCCAGTGCACAGTGGCCTTTAAATATTGCATGAGTACAACAAAGGTTGGCCTTCCATGGATATCTGCTGAGTTGTGAGTTTTTCCAAGAACAATGCATGGTAAGATGAGAGTAGAATTGGACAAGAGGAACGCCAGAGGGGCACAGTAAATAGTTAATGCTGTGAGTTTGATAAGATATAGTGAGAGATTTTGCTAAGCCTCACAGCAAAAAGCCCTGCATTAAAATTAAATCCAACTAGCACTTACTCAAAAAAGTATACTACAGAGCTAAAGCCAAAACATTATAATATTATAGGCCTCATATTTGTAACTTCTTCACCCCCCAAAGGATGATATGTCATTATCATATCAATGAGTTTTCATATATACTAACCAAAATATAACTATAAACTGCTGTAAACTTCAACACTAATGTGGTATATATATGTATATGTGCAAGTAATATTTTCCCGCGTTGCTGTTGCATTCTCCTATTAGACAATGAAACAGTTAGGAATTAAAATCCACTTTGTATTCATTTTTAAAGTTCTTCCTCTCATTCATGTGAAAATTTCTTTTGCTGCTCATGTCTTCACTTTCTGTGACACATCATTGTATGCCTCTTATCTATTGTTGTATAAAAGTCTGTTTTCATATCCTTGGTTGGATAATTATAGCCTTGGTCTGTTTTGATTAACTGTGCCAAAAACAACATTGCTACTTTTTATAGTCTATGTGAAATTTTGAGCACAAGCAGGTGTAAATTGTTGACATGGAAGAAATTTTGTCTCTTAATGCTTCTTATACTCAGAATGCAGTATTTACTTCTGTTTTTCTTTAACCACATCTTACATTGTTATCAGGGTGTTGACTTCTTAGTGCAGTCCTTAGATCATTGTTTAAATTTTACTTAGATCTCCATTCACTTTTTAGGCTGCAGGTTCTTAATTTTAAAATTTGACAAAAAAGCTTGGCTAGCCAGGTATTTGAAATACTGCCCTCTTGCTTGAATGCATGATCACCATTCTCCATTGCTGTTCTAAAGAAACTTGTTAAGATCACATCAGTCAAATAATCCCGATTATCTTTTTTTTAACCATTTTCCAAATTGTGTTAAATTATTTTCTATTCCAATCAGCACAATTTTTGCTCAACTCTTCTCTTACAAGAGGAACTATTTCACCCTTGTAAAGTTTTAGCATGCTCCAAAACTTTAATACATCTCCAGTTCCACAGCATCATCCTTAGCCACCATCTTTAGTCTTAACATGCTGTCCCTCTTTGTTTTTCTTTCAGCTTGAAAAGCTGCTATTCTTTGTTATGACTCCTGTAATTTTAGAGTCTGCAGGCAGGTTTAATCCAGATACATCCACTTTGTTTACAGTTGATGTTAACCGTAGTCAGTCTGAGTTTTCAGTTCTTTTTAATTTCAGCAGTCTGAGCTCCTAACTCTTTGGATGCACCTTTAGTTAAAACAATACTTTCTACACCAGAATTATAAATATTCTTTGCTTTATTGGTGTCTTGTCAGTTTCGGTACTCTTATCTACCAACTCTGGGGCTGGCAGCATGCCCCTCTTGGTTATTTCCTTGTATGACATCAGCATCATTAATAGGTAATTTTCACACTACTCTTGTTGATAACTGACCCATTGACTAAAGGAGTTTCAATTCACTTTACAAAATATAACAGGTAAACAATTCCTTTTATATTAATATACTTTTCTTTAGCAAGCTCTGAGAAAATTTCTGTGCTTTACTAACGTCAAGTTTTGAGCTGACCTCGTATTTCACATTTTGATGGTCCTTATGGCTGCTTTATTTGACACAATGAAGTTACTGAATTCTCAAATGTAAAACTCCCATAAACATTTATGTTCTGATCAACATGCATTGCAAATATATTAGATTGTTTTGACTTGTTACAAGATTCAGTTAAATGTACAGAATTTGCTGCAAAAGAAATGCTAGATGCTCCTACAATGCTACAGGCTTAGCTTTCAATGCCAAGCAGCATACCTTCACATATCCTACCTAATGGCAAAAGTAGCATTTTGGGCTATTTGTGTCCTATTTACCTTCTCTGGTATCCTTTTTACTATTCTAAGAAGCATTTGTCTTTTCATTTCTGTTACCCCTTGAAATAAGGTCAGGTTTATATTCCTGTAACTGTGAACATTAACAGGCTTCATTGAACACAACTACATACAAAGGATGGTAAGAGAGGACATCTCTGATATCCTGCAGGCTCAGATTCCTGTTTTATGTGATCTATCATCATAATATCATAGATCCTTGTGTACATGCTCAGTAGCTATTCTTGGAGTAAAAGTTAGTTGACTCTTTATTTTCCATCTCTCACCTTGTTCTATTCCTTGTCTGATGAGAATGGCCTGAGCAGTGCTGTTAGCAATGCAGCACCACACTCTTCTGGTCTTTGTCTGGCTTTTTTTTTGAGGCTTCAAGCAGTGCAGTATTGGCAAACCCACCAGTTTATCCACTACCCAATCTGATAAAGGACTGCTGCATGATTCACTGGCACTGGTAAAGGCAAATAATTTTCCATTATGTGGTATATTTGCTAAGTGGGCTCTCGCAACTGAAACCTTTTATTTTGCTGCCCCCTTTTATTTTGGTCTTGTGTAGGTTTTTCCATTCTGTGAAGACTTCCAATCTAGAATAGCCTATCTATATCTTTTTGTAATCTCCTCGTGACCCTTTCACACCTTACTTTCCTACCTATCTTGGAGTTCTCAGCAGATTTGTCAAGCATACCTTTCATCCTTTCATAAGTAATTTATATAAATTGTAAACAATTGAGGTTTCAACACTAATGCCTATGGCACATCACTTGTTTATGTTGCCAACATAAAATGACTCATTTATGCCTACTCCCTTTCATAAAGCCATGTCGACTCTACCTGATTAACTTGAACTTATTCAAGTGCCTCCTATAACTTCTAAAGTAATAGCTTCTAATATCTTCCCTGTGATAGATGTTGCCTAACTGCTGTGTAGTTTCCTGCTTTCTGTCTCCCTCCCTTTTGGAATAAAAGAGTTACATTTGCCATTTTCCAATCTAATAATCCTAAAGTCAATGTAGTTTTGGAAAATTAAATCAATGCATAGACTATCTCACTTGTCACTTCTTTTAAGACACTAAGATGAAGTCTATCAGCAGCGAGGCACTTGTCAGTTTGTAGTTCCAACTATTAACTGAATCTAACTTCTCTGGTCATATTAATTTTTCTGAGTCCCTCCTTGCCTTCTATTTCTTGCTGCACCTGAGGTGTTACTTACATTCCCTACAGTGAAAACTGATTCAAATAACATGTTCAATGCATCTCGCATTTCTGGATTTGCCTTTATTAATTCTGCAGTCTGAATTTCTATAGGATTAATACTCACTTTGTTGAGTCTTCAAATGACAGTTTGCTATCTGTTTTCATATTTTAGCTAGATTTCTATCTTACTCAATATTTTCCCTCTTTATTTTTTTTTAATTTTCTTTGTTGTTTTTTATATTCCACCCAATTTTCTGTCCTGTTACCTATTTTTGCAATGCTATATATTTATTCTTTTAGTTCAGTACAATCTTTAATGCTTCTACCTAACCACAGATTGTGACTACAATGCTTGGAATTTTTCTTACTTGTTGGATTGTATCTATTTGTGCAAACTAAAATATCCCATTAAATGTCTGCCACACATCGCTTTAGACCTATCCTTTAACCTAATTGGCCAGTTCATGTAGCCAGCTCTGCTTTCATGTTCTGATAATACCCCTAAAATACATTTTAGATAATAGTCTTAGACCCACTTTAATCACCCTCAAAATGAATGCAAAATTAATTTGTATTATGGTTGCTGCCTTCACTGTCAGATCATTAGTTAATGCTATTTTATTGCACAATACAACATTTAATATATCCTGTTCTTTGTTTGGCTCCAGAACATACTGTTCCAAGAATCCATCCTAAAAACTTACTATAAACGCTTCATCGAGACTACTTTTACCCATCTGAATTTTTTCGGTCTATGTGCACTTTAAAATCTTCCATGAGTATCTCTGTACCTTTCTGTCAGAGATATCTAAGGACCCAGCCAACCCGATCCAAACTGACAGTCTCTATACACTGGTTTACAGGCAGGTAAGATACCTCTTTTGTATCCCACCCAGACCTGAAGTAATTGCAGCCCTGATAGAATGAGGCCCTAAAATTGGTGGTTAGTACACCACTTTAAGGAGCTTGAATGACAACAGGTTGAAAAAGACAAGCATAGGCCTTTCTTCCAGAACTTCATTTGTGAGGTGTCGGGAAGGGGTGTCAATCTCCCCAGTACAAATCTGCCTGATCATCTACCCTGGCCACCACCTTCCCCACTGCTTCCTGGGAGGAACAAATTCTGCCCATTATTATTGTCAGTGATGTATTTGTTTTGAAAATTCATAGTTGGAAACAACTTACATGGTGCTCTGTATATCGTCTTATGGTGGGTTTCAAGAATTTCATATTTTGATCTTGAGAAGGTTCCTGTGAAACAAAAAAGTCTTGAACTGAGATCTCACTGGGCTGAGACTTAACTTTTTTTGTCTAAGTGTCAGCCTCGTCGAGTTTGATGAAGGATTTTTCTCTGTGAGGCCTGGCAAGTTCCCTAACACAAAAGCAGAAATTGTAGAAGAGACTCAGCAGATCTGGCACGCTTCATCAGAGTGATCAGACTTGGAACATTAACTCTGCTTTCTCTTCACAGATGCTGCCAGACATGCTGAAGTTCTCCAGCAATTTCTGTGCTTGTTTCAGATCTCCAGCACCTGCAGTCCTTTGTTTTATTCTAGCAAGTTCTCTCATTGCATCTTGCTGCACTTGACTCATTAACTACCTACCCTGTCCCGCTAATCTGATTCTAGCCCCATTTTATCATTTGCCGTAACCATAATAACTCATTACTGCAGATGTATCTGGAATAGACAGGTATCTCTGACACCAGTGCAATCTTTAAAAGGCTGTTGTTCACCCCGGACAAACACAGTTAATCTAGAGCTGTCTTGCATGGTTTCTGATTTTGGAAAATTCGGGAATGGCAGAGAAGGGCACATTTGTTCCATGCCTTGCAGGCAGGGACCTTGAAGTCCTGGTGCAGGGGTTGGTGCAGAGGCAGGATGTGATCTTCTCCCAGGACCAGCAGATGAGAACCATGACACCAGACTGCATCAGTCTAGTGCGAGATTTCCACCCAAAACATTGCAATCTCAACCATCTGCAAGAAGGCTCAGCAATGTAAAAAGAAGATCAATGACCTTCTCCACTTTGCCAATGAACTGCCACTGTTTCTATGTGCTAACTCATACTCACTCTATCTCTGCCAGTATACCTACTTCCAACAAAGGCTCATGCTCTACCGCACTCACTATTGCCTGCAAGATCTTGCCTCATTCAGTCTCAGCCATGCCAAACCCCACACCATTAGCCCTGCCTGCCCTCTGCACTGCTCACTCACTCACTGATGACACCTTCCCAATTGCACCAAAAGTAATTTCTGTTGCACCCAAATTAATCAGCCTGGGTGATACAGCAGTACAAAGAGCCTCATATCTCTGGCCAAGGGCCAAAGTGCAAAAAGGCAACACAAGGCAAGGTTGCTGTGAGAATCCAGGTAGGCTCAAAGGGAAAGAATGCTCAAAGAACAACCAGCCCAGATTTGCATCCTGGTCTAGTCCATGAATTGGGTGTATGCCCCTCAGCAGCTTTGCTGCAATATTACAATTGTTCCCATTGCACCCTGAGGTGCAGCATTGAAGTGAGAAGTGTCCTGTCAGTGGATTGGACCTGTATTACGAGGGATCTTAGAGACTGGTGAATATGTGGTGTGAGTGGCCAGCCCTCATGAATCATGCTTCAGCTGAGTTGTTCTTTGGTGCTGACCAGCATGGAGACTAGTCATAGCCAGTAGTGAGCTGAAATCCCCAGGTGTCCACTTGGACCTCCATGTCGAGGAGTTTCAGCATCTATTTTGGTTGTGATGGATGTCAAGATAGAAAGCAGCATTTTAATGAAGTGAGCTCAGCAGTTACTAAGATCATTAACAAGCAGTTTTCCCCTTAATAGGCAACTTGTCACTGTTACCTAGTGGGAATCTCACAAAAAAGGGCTGGAACTTAGTTATAAAATGTGGCAATTTATTCTTGAAGTCAAGATTGGCCTGTCTAGACTTCTTCTGTGATTCTGCCACAAATCTCACCATGACCCAAGTTGTTCAGGCCCCTATAAGATTTGCTCACTGTAACTGATAACTATACAACTGTACTGCTGAATGGTTATTGATCTGAAATATTAATCCCATCTCTTTTCTCTGTAGATGCTGACTGACTTCCCGAGTTGTTTTAGCACCTCTTACTTTTATTTAAAATTTCCAGTTTAGCAGAATTTTTCATTTAACAATTACTTGTAATTAGACATTCAGTTTGGAATGTTAATTAATGTAAATCATATTTTTAAACATGTGGAACATTCTGATTTAAAAAAAATACAAAATTATGAAGTAATTAATATCTGGAGTCACTTGATTCATTCAGAATGTATGAAAGCAAGTTTTGAGCTATGTTTTCCCTGATCCTATCTATTTTTCTGCAGTGTTTCCACTGCAGTGATAAAATTATGTCATGTGAACTTTGGTTGTTGGTAATAAATAATGGAAAATTTAGTTTATGGACATTTCCAGCTATCACGTCATTCTGTACAAAGTGCAAGAGGTCATTTGGTCCTGTCAGATTTAATGTAAATGAGAGCTTTTTACATTTGCAGCCTAACTTTGCAAAGCTAACGTCGTGTGGAACTTCAAACAAGCAGCCATTTGAGGGAAACATGATGCACATTAACATTTTATAAAGGATCAGATCAAATCGCAAAATGCACTAAGCACTTTTGTTTAATTTTGAATATGTGGAATTACAGGGCACAAGTAGAAACCGTTCAGTACATTGTGCCTGTGTTGTCTCCGAAAGATCTATCCAATTAACCCCATTCTAAACCCATAGACCTTCTAATTTTGTTCTTCTCAAGAATACATTAAGTTCCGTTTAAAGAGTTACAATTAAATCTGCTTCCACACTTCTTTCAAGCTGTGCTTTCCAGATTGTAGCAACTTGGTGAATAATAAACAAGTTCCCTCAGTCCCACTCTGTTTGCATAATATCATTGGGATATGTTACCTATTTGTGGAATACCATTTCCATCGTGACCGACCGATGTTGTGAAAATAATTTGCAATGGTGAAAATCAATGAAAGATTTCTGTTATTCTCAAAAGAGATTTATCGAGATTTATCATTGAAGTTTCAATCCTCATGATAACCATGCTTTGAAGTAACACAGTAGCACACACTGCAGTATAGCAGCAAATTTCATTGAAAATGCATTTTTGATCCATTTAAACATATGAATAAGGAACAAGAGTAGGCCATTTGGCCTGTGAAGCCTACTCCGCCATTCAATAGGATCATGGCTGATCTCATTTTAACCTCAACTCTACTTTCCTGAATATCTCCAATAATCTTTCATCTCCTTAGTAATCAAGAACTTATCTACTTTTGCCTCAAAAATATTTTAGAATTCTGCACCACTGCCACTAGAGGAAGGGAATTTCAAAGTCTCACAACCCTCTGAAAGAAAATAAAATCCTCATCTCTGTCTTAAATGGGTGCCCCTCAGTTCTAGATTCTCCCACAAGAGGAAACATCCTTTCCACATCCACCTGGTCAAGAACCATCAGGATCTTACATGCTGCAGTTCAGTATCTCTGACTTTTCGGAATTCCAGGGGATTCAGGCCTAGCCTGCCTGGCCTTTCCTCACAAGGCATTCCTTCCATTCCAGGTATTAATCTAAAATCAGCAAACAAATCAGTAATCTGTTTAATGTTGTTGTCATTTTTCAAAATAGCATCAGTCTGTGCTGAGCTTGAAGAAGGTGTACTTACACTTAGTATCAGGCCTTTGGAAATTCACAAAAGTTTCAGAAGGCAGAGCAATATTTCTGAATTTATTGTAAAGGTAACAGTAAGGTTAATGGCAATCATCATTATTTAAGCACAAATCAGACAGCAGCTTCAAGTGAGTGCAGATGTGGAGATGAGAATTGTAAGTTAATATCTATGATGTGATGCTCCTCCATAAACTGTGCTATAACAACATCTCATTGTCTGGCTCAATGTTCAATGTACAAGTGACAGTATTAAAAAAGGCACTTGGACTGAAATGGATAGCCCTAGCTTTACATTCAGATAGCCCATACCTATCATGTAAGTACAGGAACTTTACTTCATGCAGTAATAACTTCCAAAAAACCTCTTTGATGCTAAGAAGTTATGTTCCAAGTGTACACACTCACTCATTCAGATTTTAATAGTTTAATTGCTATTGGAACTTTTTAAAAAGTACCCTTTTAATTTTTCTTTCTGCCTTTTTTCCTATCTTAATCAAACTTCTTTTCTGCTCTTTCTAAATTACTTTCTGGACCTCATTTGATTTTGACTTCAATATTTAACATACATTTCCTGGTTCAGACTCTACATTGCTCACTAACAATTCATCAATCTGATTGATGAATTGAGGAGAGGGACAGTTGCTTGGCCTATTCACGCAGATCTCCTGTGGAAGGCATTCCACCATTTACATCTCTAACAGCAACTTGCAAATGAAAAGATCATAACATTAAATAGATAACGGCTGGGCCTATTGTGATCTGATTCACAAATTGTTTACTATGCAATTATACGCTGAAAACTGTGTACTTCTTTGTCATGAGATAGTAGGAACTGCAGATGCTGGAGAATCCGAGACAACAAGGTGCAGGGCTGGATGAACACAGCAGGCCAAGCAGCATCATAGGAGCAGAGAGGCTGACGTTTCGGGCCTAGACCCTTCATCAGAAAAGGGGGAGGGGAAGGGGGTTTTGAAATAAATAGGGAGAGAGTGGGAGGCGGATAGAAGATGGATAGAGGAGAGGATAGGTGGAGAGGAAACAAACAGGTCGAAGAGGCGGGGATGGAGCCAGTAAAGGTGAGTGTAGGTGGGGAGGTAGGGAGGGGATAGGTCAGTCCAGGGAGGACGGACAGGTCAAGGAGGCGGGATGAGGTTAGTCGGTAGGAGGTGGAGGTGCGACTTGAGGTGGGAGGAGGGGATAGGTGGGAGGAAGAACAGGTTAGGGAGGCAGGGACGAGCTGGACTGGTTTTGGGATGCGGTAGGGGGAGGGGAGATTTTGAAACTTGTGAAATCCGCATTGATACCATTGGGCTGCAGGGTTCCCAAGCGGAATATGAGTTGCTGTTCCTGCAACCTTCGGGTGGCATCGTTGTGGCACTGCAGGAGGCCCAGGATGGACATGTCATCTGAGGAATGGGAGGGGGAGTTGAAATGGTTGCAGTTGTTTATTGCGAACCGAGCGTAGGTGTTCTGCAAAGCGGTCCCCGAGCCTCCGTTTCGTTTCCCCGATGTAGAGGAAGCCACACCGGGTACAGCGGATGCAGTATACCACATTGACAGATGTGCAGGTGAACATCTGCTTGATGTGGAAAGTCTTCTTGGGGCCTGGGATGGGGGTGAGGGAGGAGGTATGGGGGCAGGTGTAGCACTTCCTGTGGTTGCAGGGAAAAGTGCCGGGTGTGGGGGAGCTAGAGGGGAGTGTGGAGCGGACTAGGGAGTCACGGAGACAGAGTGGTCCCTCCGGAAAGCAGATAAGGGTGGGGAGGGAAAGATGCTATGATGCTGCTTGGCCTGCTGTGTTCATCCAGCTGTGCACCTACTTCTTTGTCATGTTATTTTATTCTAACTGAGATTATATTCAGGGATGTCTACATAAATGGACAACAGTTCCAAAGAACTTGTATTGCAAAAGGCGTAAGACTTATCCTGAAAGCATGGACACTCAAATTGCAAATAAGTGACATCCTCAATATACCTGCCTCTTTTATACCCTAAAACAAGGGACATTGTGTGACATCATACTTCCTTTATTCATTCTCAGGATGAGGGTGTTGCTAGCTAGGCAGCATTTATTGCCCATTCCGAATTGCCCAGAGGGCAGTTCAGAGTCAACCAAATTGCTGTGGGTCTGGAGACACATGTAGGCCAGACCAGGTAAAGGTGGCAGTTTCCTTCCCTAAAGGACATTAGTGAACCAGACGGGTTTTTCTGACAATTGGCAATGGGTTCACAGTTATCATTAGATTCTTAGTTCCAGATATTTATTGAATTCAGATTCCACCATTTGCCATGGTGGGATTTGAACCTGGGTCTCTGGATTAACAGTCCAGCAATAATAGCACTAGGCCATCGCCTCCCCCTTTAAAGCAGTCAAGGTCAATCAACATCTCAATCAGAAGTCTGTGATGATTAATGGATGGTTGCTGAATTACTTTCAGTCCCTATCAATCCCTTGGATTCAAACTTCATCCTGTAGCCATTAATCTTGCCTGCAGTAGGGTTTGAATATCCTCTGCACCCGCAACTGTAGCTGTTTCCCCTGATGATTCCTGAAGTTTAAATCTAACACTCACCCTCCCAGGATGCCCTTAGAACCTGCCCCTGTCAGTATTTGTTATTTGAATCCTTACCTGTAGCTGCTGGCATCTCAATGTTGAAGGATTCTGGAATGTTTCGTTGCATAACAAATATTGTTGTCTCTCCACTGTAATTTTGACCTGTTTGATGATCTTCTGTTACAAAATACTAATTATACACCCATGTGCAATTCCAACAGATTAGATCTTGGATGCACATAAAAGTGAAAAAAAATTCTTTGTTAATATTAATGTAGGTGCCTAAGGTAGATGTGGTTTCTGCTGTATTGTTTCAGGTACCTTTAGTTTCCATATTGTAGCCAAGCGTTAAATCTGTTGAAAGACTAATTTGACATAGACTGCTTTTGGCTCAAATATAACAAATGGCAATGGTGTTCTACCACTATTTTCTGTATGAATCAAAATCACTCATTTTTCAAATTGGCAACACTTTAAAGCTGCATGACCCCATTTTATACTAGATTTATGTGAGTGCTACTCGGAATTAAAGTTATTTTGAAAAGGCGCAGTTCACTTTTTCTGGAAGCAGATGTTACTTTCAAAATTTTTAATTTCATTTGCTGATGCAAGTATTTGTGGCCAAATCAAGTGATCAAGGCAGACCCACCACAGGCTTAGGCAATAGGATTAGTGACAGTTAATACATTGCAAATATATGAAATGTTTCCTTGAGGTGAACAATTGATCTTTAAGGTGTACGGAGTGATGGAAAACTGGGGTCAACTGATGATGCCATTCTCCTTATTATTTGCTTTCATACTGCTCTGTCTTACAGAATTGAGTAAACAAGAGATCTCCAAACCAGAATTTCACTCATGTGTACATTTTAATCTACATTATACCCAGATGCAATAAGGTGCTACCAGAAAAGATCTTACCCTGTTGGTACTACTGCTTACAAGTTACAAATATTTCATTAAAATGTACAGACGGTAGAAACTTTTGTATCAGCCAAGTGATAAAGTAGTTTTTACGCTAATCTGAACAACAGAAATAAGATCAAAGGTGTTGAAAATTAATTGCTATACAGAAAATACTTTACAACTCTGCTGCCCATATCTAATCTTTCACAATGACTGGCTTGTCCAACACCCTGCCTTCATTGACCCACATCAGCAGCTGGCCTGCCAATGCTTACTATTAAAATACACTGCCTCATTATTTAATTTTCCCTTTGTGTCTGCTCCCTCACCATAGCTCAAACTTCCTCAGCTCCAAAAACCTTGCCCTTCAAAATGTCCATTCTTCTGACTCTTGTGTAACCCTCAACACTTTATCCTATGACTGGTGCTTTATCTTTAGACATATGTTACCTTTAGACAAATTTCTGATGTTCTGCATTGCCTTCCTACAACCTTTTTTGGATTTCTCCTTTCTCTTCTTTTGGAAGCCTTCTTAAAACCTATGCCCTTAGTCAAGATTTTAATTTTAATTTAAAATAAAACAAACTCAGCCTTTGTCGGTGGCTGCTGAAGAATTCTGAGTAGTACACATTATTATGGACAAGGCCAAACCCCCTCCAAACATATGAAGAAGGTAGCTTAGACTGGAACTTTTCCTTATGTTTAAAGGCAAGTGTAGGGCATGTGTTCTGGATTCAATTCGATTGATCAGACTACCAGGCTTGATTCAAAACACGCTTTATTTTTACACTACAGTTAAAATACAAATAAAAGAAAGAATTAGAATAATTTAACTCTACTGGAAAAGTTATCAGAATAACAGGTTGTTTACCTACTAAACGGCAGTTGTTTCAATATAGTAACATCCCATAAACATATACTTGTTAAAAGCAAATTCAGTAAAATAGATAGTCTCACTTGCAATTCTAGCAGCAGGAAGACAACCCCAGCTTTTAGCGGTAACAGAGAGTGGTATAACAGCTTCCACATCTGGCTTCAAGACCATGGCAACTACTGAAAATTAAACTAAAATCCTGGTTCTGTGGGAATTTGACTCACGCATTCAGGCTGCATCTATTGTTACAACTTAAAAAAAACCTAAGGCCTCATAAGCTGCTTAATTTATTGGCAGGGAACAGACCATGCAGTATCTCTGTTTCAACCTCACTTCATAAAAAAAGGACAAAAAACACATCTTAAAGCCATAATATTGTCAGCATGCACATTGTCTGCAAAATCTCTAAATACCGTTTATAGAAACCATTTTGAACTTGCTAAGAGCACAGTTTATATGCTTGCATATTTCATTTTTTTTGGGTTGGGTAACTTTTGTAAATGTCAGCACTGGGGAATGAAATGTTTTTCCACATTGTCTAATCCGCCAAATTGATTTTTATATGTTGATACAGCTCTGAGGTGATTTCACTTATTTCATTATATTCAGTTTTGTGGTTGGGAAATAAGCTTTGAATTTTGGTTTGTATGAAGTATTGTAGAATTTATCTGAAAAGCTCTTCATCAAAGCAGGCAACAAAAGTGTTTATTACAAAAGTGTTCATTTTAAAGTTACCTACTAGATGTTTGAATCAGAACAGTGACTCTTGTGAACTGCTGTTCCTTTTTTGATAAAACACAAGAATTATTTCTGGGGAAATTGTCATCTTTGAGGAGCTGTTCCCTGAAAATTCCCAGGGAGGGGGCAACATCTTGGGTGACCACACGTCGTCCACAGGCATGCATTTACCAGATTTCCTTTCTCCAAATCTGCCTCCATCGATTCAGGAAAACTCTGCCTGTATCTTTTCTACCATGCAGTTGCAAACGTACATAGCAGATTACACAATTTGGGAGAATTTTCTGATATATTTAATACACTAGATGTAAAACTATTGTTGTTTTTCAAAAGGCATTACATATAGACCAGATATTACAAACTCAGATTGGAGATCTGTGAGAATACAGCATATCTCAAATTCATTATTGACACAATGACACTTTCAGAGATTCATTTAATTGATGGATATGGACCAGATGGACTACTCCCCAGAGTTCTGAAGGAAGTAGCTGAGGAGATTGTAAAGGCATTGATGGTGATCTTTCAGCAAACATTGGAGTCAGGGAGGGTCTCAGAAAATGGCTAATGTAACACACCTGTTTAAGAAGGGCGGGAAGGAGAAGGCAGAAAATTATAGGATGGTTAGCTAGACCTTGGACGTTGATAAGATTTTAGAATCCATTATTAAGGATGAGATTGTGGAGTCCTTGGAAATACATGGCAAAATAGGGCTGAATCAGCATGACTCTATCAAGGAGAGGTCATGTCTGAGAAATCTGTTAGAATTCATTGAGGAGGTAATGAGCAAGTTAGACAAAGGACAGCCAATGGATGTGATATATCTGGATTTTCAGAAGATCTTTGACAAGAGGAGGCTGCTAAATAAGATAAGAGCTATAGTTTTAAGGGAAAGGTACTGGCATGGGCAGAAGATTGGCAACTGGCAGAAGGCAGCGAGCAGGCAGAAAGAGGTCTTTTTCAGGATGGCAGCAGGTGACTAGTGGAGTTCCGTAGGTGTCCAAGTTGGAATCACGACTATTCATGTTATACATTAATGATCTGGTCAAAGGAACTGAGGGCATTGTTGCTATGTTTGCAGATGGCACACAGATATGTGGAGGGACAGGAAGTGTTGATGTAGCAGGGAGGCTGCAGAAGGACTTGGACAAGCTAGGAGAGTTGTCAAAGAAATGGCAGCTGGAATGTGGGAAAGGGTGAGATTATACACTTTGCAAGGAAGAATAAAGGTATGAACTATTTTCTAAAGGGGGAAAGACTTTGGAAATCTGAAGCACAAAGGATCATGGAAGTCCTCGTTCAGGATTTTCTTAAGGTTAACCTACAGGTTCATTTGGCAGTTAGGAAGACAAATGCAACGTTAACATTCATTTCAGGAGGATTAGAATACAAGAGCGGAGATGTGCTGCTGAGGCTGTATAAGGATCTGATCAGACTGCATTTGGAATATTGTGTGCAGTTTTGGGTCCCATATCTAAAGACAGATGGGCTGGCATTGGATGGGGTCCAGAGGAGGTTCACAAGAATAATCCCAGGGATGAAGGGCTTGTCACATGAGGAGTGGTTGAGGACTCTGGGTCTGTACTCAATGGAGTTTAGAAAGATGAGGGGCATCTGATTGAAACTTACAGAACACAGAGAGGCCATGGAGAATGGACGTAGAGAAGATGTTTACACTCATAGGAGAGATTAGGACCCGATGGCACAGCCTCATTGTGAAGGGATGACCCTTTCGTACTGAGCTGAGGTGGTATTTCTTTAGCCAGAGAGTGGTGAATCTGTGGAACTCATTGCCACTGAAGGCTGTGGAGGCCAAGTGCATTTAGGGCAAAGATAGATAGGTTCTTGATGATTGAGGGGGTTAAGGTTACAGGAGAATGATGGCAAGAAAGATTTCTGCCATGAACAAATGGTTGAGCACTCTCGATGGGCTGAATGGCCTAATTCTGCTCCGATATCTTATGTTCTTATGATCTTGTAATAAATTAAAATATCAACAGCAATACCTTGTTAATATCTGGTCTATCTGTAATGGCCTTTTAAAAAAAAGCAATAGTTTTGCATTTAGCATATTAAATATATCAGAAAATTATTGAAAATTGTGTAATCAGCTACATACATTTGCAACTGAATAGTAGAAAAGAATATAGGCAGAGTTTTCCTGGATATATGGAGACAGCTTTGGAGATGGGAAAACTGCCTGAGGATGGTGTCTTAGTCACCCATTGTGTTGCCCTCTCCTTGTGAATTTTCAGGGACCAATTTCACAAAGATGACAGTTTCTCACTGGGCAGCAGCGGAATGCAATCTAACCAATTAACAACCAGCTTAATGGTGCTAAATAATTTAGAATAATTTTGCTGGTGTTGTATGGGTCCTCTGCCGTGTCCGCTACCCAGTACAAAAGAAATGGCCGTACTGTGGGAGGTGGAGGCTACATTACAACTGAAGAATGTTTAAATGATATTGGCAGAAAATTCCAAAGCTTTTGATTTCCTATCTTACAACCTTGTCATTGCATGTGTTATTCCTGGAGATGAACGTTCCTGACTGCCATAGGCTTCATAATGTCTCAGTTGCTCCCCTGACATTAATGGTGTCTCCAAAGCTTCCCTCCTGTTCCTGCTGCTTGGGCATGAGCAATACTTGCAATGGTCACACAGTGAGGGCTGATGGCCTTGCTGGCACAAGGCTGCACTGTCCTTAACTGGAAGGCAAGCACTGAGGCAGCCTGTTAATTGGTCTGTCTCCCAAGATCGCACCAGTGACACTATTGAGATGTATAAGACCCAGAAAGCTTCTGATGCCCAAAGATTTTAAAATCTGGAAGCTTCCAGCCAATGTTTCCAATCATGTGGAGGCAAGTCTCTTCAAGAAGCTATATTAAGCAGTTGAGAATAATAATGATTCTATAAAAGCCTGGAAGAGTAACAATTGTAGCTAGAAATTATTTGTGAAAAGTTATAGTCATGACTAAGCACATATTCCTGTAAATCTTGTAATTTAGTTGACTGTTAATTAGGCAATATTGGATCTTATTTGTTTTCTACCCTGTGCATTTTATATTGCTATAGATGAGAATTTGTATCCCATACGTGGCTCTGTTAATGTGGATTTTTTTGGAGGCTTTGTCTGATTGCCTTCTGATTTTCTTTTCAATTGAACTGCCTGTTCCTTTACATAATTTATTACCCTGTGTTTTTATCCCTCTTTGCAGATCTATTAATCTTTCAGTTCTAGTTTTATGTTCTAGTAATATTAAGCCAACATTTGCAAATGTTAAGGGTGCAAGCTAGCAACGATGGTCACAAGGCTCACTCAAAAATTGGAGTATAAGAACACAAACTGGATTTGTCACCAAACCCATTGAATCTATCCATTAACATGGATAAGTGGTCAGAAATTGGATTTTACACAGATAGCCTGAAGGTATGGTCAGAGCACTGGGGCACCACCATGTTCCAAATGCCAGTGAGCTGGCTGATGGTTAAACAGATGAGACAGTGGCATGTTCTAAGTTGTTGAAAAGTAGGATGAATTGTCAAATTTCTTTTTAACTTTAAAGGTGAAATTTGAAATCTGATCTGCACACTGGTTACAGTTCTGCATCAGAGAATGTTGAATACCACCCTTGTAAGAACACAGATGGTTTCACTGTTGGTGCCGAAGTTCACATGTCTGCAAACATTGGCAGACATAGTGCATGCTTGATATCAGTGCAATGCAAAGATCAGTGCCAAACATGTAGTTCGCTAGATTATTGTCAGAGAATCATATGGAACAGAGAAAGACCTTTCAGCCCATTGTGCCTATGCTAGTTCTGTGAAAGGTAATAACTTGTTGCTCTTTTCTCCTAGCTGCACAAAGTTTGCTTTTTTGCAGAATCCAACTCAACTTCAAATGGTACCTATTGAATCTGTTTCCACGATGGTTTCAGGCAATGTGTTCCAAATTGTAATACTTTGCTGAGTTTAAGATAAACTCTCCTCATCCTCCCTGATGGTGAAAAGCTTCCTCTATGCTTCTTGTAATCTTAAGGGTTTTTAGAAAGATCACCCATTGAAGTGTCTACCTCCAGCTGATCCCCTGGTGTTCTCACTTGGCGATTTTTTACATGCAACACCTGCCATTGTCAGCAAGCTAAATAATAAACAGCTTACATATGGTAATTTATTTCTTACATAAAACAGTGTGGTGAAAAATTACTTCATATATACATTTTTCATGAAAAGATCCACTTTCATAAAACTAATGATTGTAGATCAATTAATTCCGATTGGAGTCTTACAATCCCATCAGTACTAAAATGCTGTGGTAAGGCATCTTAAGAGTAGTGATGGAAAATTGATGTAAAATTGATAGCTACAAAATTATGGCAACCACCCTTAAATAGCATTTTGCTCAGAACAAACTGGTGCTGGCAACAGTAAGCTAACTTTAAGTTAGAAAAAAAATCTTGCAAAAGGATTCCAGATGAATGTAAGATAAGAACCCTTTAGATAAAAGAAGGATTAGCCTACGCAATGCCCTCAGCTAAACTAAAAACACAACGCTCTCCCTTGATGTCTGGATAGCGGTGTTTGTGATCCCACGTGTTGTGTTGCATGCTATATTCATAGAAAGCACAAATAACAAAATAGTTAAACATCTGCATGAGTCAGCATGTTGTCCAATAGTGAAATATGTCATTGCAGCAGTCTACCCTAGAGATAGCCTCCACTTTGAAACACTAAAATAAAAGCTAAAACTTCCTGTGTCTGACAAACAAAATGGCAGGTTACCTATGAGTCTAGCCCCATAATTAGCAGAATATGATGGACAGAGAAAGCAAATCAATAGATTAGTTTGGAATTGCTCTGACACAGATACAGCAGCTCAGTGGCCTTGCTTAATGTGCCATAAATTTCTGTGGTTCTATTTCTTATATAGTGAGTGTCCTAAATTTATTCTATAGTTTCCCTGTGCAGCATTGAATGTTCCTAATTTTTCTAATTTCAAGTTTGCAAATTTGTGTTTCTATTTTGTAAGTTGAGGGTGTCTCATAACAAATCTTCTGTTGTCCATGCTTTGGTGTTTTTGACCAGTTTATGTATTAAAAACTTACCCAAGTGCTCTTGTTGGTGAGGCAGACAAAGGGACACAGAATTTGGTTTGTGGTTCAACTCAATTTTATTAACAAAGTATTCCTTATTAAAAGCACCATGGGAGCATTTCCAAAATTCCAGCAATATTTACTCTCTATCTAGCTTTATCCGTCTGAGTAAAGATGTTACTTGCAACGATCCATGTGTTTAAGATGGGCCATTGGGAGCTCCTTCCTCTCTGATGTAGGGCAGGCTCTCTTCCACAAAGGTAAGTCTTGCAGGTCAGGACAAATTTGCTCCTGGATCTTCTTGGGATGCTGCACAGTCTTCCACTTCAGGTCTTGCTGAGTGTCTTTGCTGAGAAGGTGCTTCTGGCTGTGAGATTTTATGCCCCCTTTTCCCCGAACTTATAAAAATTCTGTGGCCTTTGGCCAATGGGGTCATGAGTGGGGTTCAAAGCATCTAATGGGGTCACGCCTACACCCTTCACTCTTGCCATGCTGGGGAGGTATAAAGTGCACATTCTTAGGCACTGGTACCATCACCTTGATAACTTGTTATGAAATCTCTACCTTAATTAGTTTGTATAGTTTTGGATTATTTATTACTTTGGGTAGAGCCTCAGCATGCAATTCTTTTGCCTATCATGTTATTCCAGTCATTTGATTTGTCTCAAGCACCACCTTATTTTTAATTTTTGTAATTATCTCTCTGCCTCAATTAATTGGGTTACTTGCTTTTTGGCTGATGGCACTTTACTCACACCTTCTGATGCTTTTGATCACCTGCAGAGACTTATTATTCAGTCTATTGACACTCCACTCATGCTATTTGTACGATCTTTTGATCTCTCGGCCTATAAATTCTGTGCCTGTGTGCTCCTCTTCACTTCACCTGACAAAGGAGCAGTGCCCTGAAAGCTTGTGATTTCAAATAAATCTGTTGGACTATAATGTGATGTTGTGTGATTTCTGAATTCGTCCACCCCCATCCAACACCGGCACCTCCATATCACGAATTTAGTTTGGCTAATTTTCCGACGGGCCCGATTTCTCCGATTTCTCTGATTGTAACTCAATTTAGAATGTCTAATTTTGGGCCTGTCATCACTTGACTACACTTCAGAATGTTTGTGCAATGTATAACCATGCACTGTATGTTTATGATATTATCTTTTAAATCTGCATTTTTAGAGAAGTATAAAGATATAAGTTATATACTGTGCTAAAACTCGTTTTGATATGCTGACATCAATTAAATAGCATGAAACAATGCTATTAGAGGACCAGGTCAGAAATCAGATGCCACAAGGTTATAGTCCACCCAGTTTATTTGAAAACACAAGCTTTCAGAGCCTCAGTCCTTCTTCAGGTGTTAGTGAGAGAGGTAGTATCAGGCACAGAATTTGTAAGTAAAAGATCAAGGGTCACACCACTGATGAGGATTTACATATGCGTATTAATCAATTAAAACCTTCTACCTGATTAAAGATCTAACAGCATCTTAGGTTTGTTTAATACATTCTCATCAGTGGTGTGGCTTTTTGATCTTTTAATTATAAATTCTGTATCTGATACTATCTCTCTCACTAACACCTGAAGGAGGAGTGACACTCCGAAAGCTTGTGTTTTCAAAAAAACCTGTTGGACTATAACCTGGTGTCATGTGATTTCTGACCTTGTCCACCCCAGTCCAACACAGGTCACCCTACATTAGAGGACCATAACTGCAATCAGGCTAAACAATTATTTCGGGGTAGGAACCAAGAAGTTGTAGTAAGCCTACAAATTCTTGATGTTCTGAAGCTCTGCTCTAATTGTATTTAGCTTCTTAGCCAATACATTCTACTTTTTATTTGATTTCTCGAATGAAGTCCTAATACAAACCTAGGATTGAGACATTAGCCATTGTAGGGAGGAAAGTCTACAGGCTGCCTCTCACCTGCCCCTAAACAACCTGGAAGGGAAGCCTCCCTTGTACTAGTGCTGCTTTTTGTCTAAGCCTATCATGGGGATCTAGCATTTGGTAAAGTGCAAATCTAACATGCAACACTGGACTTGATTGCTAACAATCAGAAAGTGCCCCATGGTATTTCTTACTATATCGCTGCAAACAGATACTTAAGTAGCTGAAGCTTGAAAATACAACAGCTAAAGATAGAGCCAAATCGTCACTTGTACATCTAGGCCTTTGACCTGAACAAGATTGAATTGCAGAAAAGTAAGCAACACTTACAAATTGTGGAAACACTGATCAGCAAAGTATTCAATGTAATCTTATTTTAATTAAGACAATGGCGATGCAGGAGATAACACAGTGTGGAGCTGGAGGAACACAGCAGGCCAGGCAGTATCAGAGGAGCAGGAAAGCTGACGTTTTGGGTCGGGACGCTTCTTCAGAAAATGGCTTCGCAGTGGGGTTATAGCTCACTCAGAGATAGTAAGAACTGCCGATGCTGGAGTCAGAGATAACACAGTGTGGAACTAAAGGAACACAGCAGGCCAGGCAGCATCAGAGGAGCAGGAAAGCTGATGTTTCGGGTTGGGACCCTTCTTCAGAAGATTCCCTCTTCTTCAGATTTTCTGAAGAAGGGTCCCAACCCGATACATCACCTTTCCTGCTCCTCTGATGCTGCCTGGCCTGCTGTGTTCATCCAGCT
>NC_063347.1:23859248-23872164 GCF_021869965.1 Rhincodon typus
AGCAGGCCAGGCAGCATCAGAGGAGCAGGAAAGCTGATGTTTCGGGTTGGGACCCTTCTTCAGAAGATTCCCTCTTCTTCAGATTTTCTGAAGAAGGGTCCCAACCCGATACATCACCTTTCCTGCTCCTCTGATGCTGCCTGGCCTGCTGTGTTCATCCAGCTCCACACTGTGTTATCTCTGACTCCAGCATTGGCAGTTCTTATTATCTCTCAATGGCAATGCAAGAGTTCTTTTTAAGTTAACTTGCAAGTAGCTGCGATATGTTCTATCCACAAGATGCACTGGAGAAATTCAGCAAAGATCTTTAGAGGGCACCTTCCAAACCCACAACCAGTTCTATCTTGAAGGAAAAGGCAGCAGGTACATGGGAGTACTGCCATCTCCACGTTCCCCTTCAAGCCACTCACCATTCTATCTTGGAAATATATCACCAATCCTTCACTCTTACTGTGTAAAAATCCTGGCATTCTCTCCTTAAGAGCATTGTGGATCAACCTACAACATGTGGACTCCAGCAGTTCAAGAATGCAGCTCACCACCTTCTCAAGGGAAAGTGGGGACGAGCAATAAATGCTGTTCATCCAGTGACGCCCACATCCCATGAGTGCATAAATGAAATTCATTGTGCCAAGTATAAAGAGCTTCTGTTACCTACTGTCCATCTAGCAAAGGTTCAAAACTATTCTTGTTTCATGATCAAATGCCATTTGCTTAAGATAGAGATCATTAGTGTCTCTTTGGGTAAGGTTTCCCCAACAACCTCCTTTTAACATTTAGGATTGAAGCAGCTCCAATGTGTTGTGTGTTTGGCATTTTTTTCCAGCTATGTCAGTTTCATCGAGTTTTGTCAAGGGTTTCACTCCGTGAGGCCTAGTGGGAGCTCTTGTCACATCTTACTAAACTCGCCACATCAGCTACCTGGCCCATCCTTATGTCACTCCTGTCACCTGATTCCTGCCCCATTCTAATACCCGCTAGTCCCGGAATAACTTGACACTCAAGTGGATATCGCTGAAAGACCAGTATCTCTGGCACCCACAACATCTTTAAAGCACACTGTGCACTCAGATGAGAAATGGCATTCCAAAGCTGGTTGATGGACTGTTGAAGGACAAATATGGTGGAAAAGGGGAAAATGGCGCCAGGATTCACTGACACTACAGGTCCTGGTGGAGAGGGTCATCCAGTAGAGGTCCCTCCTGTTCCTGGAGGACCAACAGAAGAGGGCCCGCTACCAGACTCTGGAGGTTTAGGCTAAGGTCACCACCTCAGACAATGTGGTTGTATGGTGCAGTGAAACAGCTAGCAGTGCCACAAGAAGGTGAAGGACATTCTCCGCTCTATCTGGGTAAGTGCCTCGCTCTTCTCTTTGCTACCTCACACTCATTTTATTTCTGCCACTGCATCCAATTCAGGGGTAATATTACATTTAGAACATTTGGTGAGCACCTCACAGTGACAGCTCCACAGTTGCCCAAAGAAGAAGCATCCCAGGCTGTAGGCACTCAGAATACTTTTGGTTTAATGGTTTGAAGTACATCTCTGTGTGGCCTTGATTGTAATTATGTCAGCATGGTACCTGTGGAACTAATGCCTTAGATGGCCAGGGATTAGGGGTCTGGCTAGTTTGTGTCCTATATGGTGCATGGGGCTGTGTTAAATGGTCTTGTTCTCTAAAGTATCTCACATTGGTTGGTCTCCAAGTGCCCTTGCACCAGCATTTCTATGCTAGGTGCCAGTTTGCCCTGCAATGTACATCACAACTTCTTAAGTGTCCTGCAAGAGGGGTGCTACGAGGGTCTTCAGGTGTTGGCAGTCATTGGATGCCACTGTCTGTGAATGAGGGATGCGTGTGGCTGGTACCCATGGCTTGTGCCCTGAGCTACTATTGTGTGGTGACCAACATGGAGGTTCTTCACAGCCATCAGCAAGCTGGATTCACCAGGCACCTGCTCGACTTGACATAGAGTCACAGAGTCATACAGCACGGAAACAGACCCTTTAGGTTAACTTGCCCATGCCAACCAGACATCCCAAACTACCTTTGCCCTTTGCCAACATTTGGCCCATATCCCTCGAAACCCTTCCTACTCATATCCCCATCCAGGTGCCTTTTAAATGTTATAATTATACCCACCTCCACCACTTCGTCTGACAGCTCGCTCCATTATTGCACAACCCTCTGCGTGAAAAAGCTACACCTCAGGTTTTTTAAAAATCTTTCCCCTCTCCCCTTAAACTTATGCCATCTAGTTTTGGACTCCACTACCTTCAGGAAAAGACCTTGGCTATTCACTCTATTCATGCCCCTCATGACTTTATAAACCTCTATAAGGTCACACCTCAACCTCCGATACTCCAGGGAAAATAGCCCCAGCCTATTCAGCCTGTCCCTATAGATCCAACCCTCCATCCCGGCAACATACTTGTCAAGAATTCTTGGTGTCCAGTTTGCTGTCAGTACATGGCATGGTAGAAAGTTGCATGTTTAAGAGGAGGCAAGATTTGCAGTTATTAAGGACCTCAGGAAAGCAATAGTTCCTCTGAATAGGCAATCCACCATTCCGTCGTGAGAATCTTGCATGAACACCTGGTCCTTATTAAAAAGATATAATGAGTTGCACTGGCTGGTAAGATAGGTCTAACTAGACTTCTCATGCTATTCTATCCCACTTCCTGTCATAGGCCACATTGTTCAGGACCTTACAAGATACTGCGTAACATGACTCATAGAACTGAAATTTCATAACCAAATGTATCATCTGACAAGACCATGCCTGAGTCCAACATGTTTACATACTGTAGGACACTATTGTTGATAAAGCAGCCAGTCTGCTTCACTAGCTCAACCTGAAAGATCTGTCACTGGGGCTGTGATTTTTCCCATTCTACTCAGCCAATGCCTTAGTTAGCATTTGGAGCCAACTGTAAGTGGTAATGTTCAGCACATAAACCTCTCTGGATTTCGCCGGCTGCAATGTGAGTTTGTTTGCTCCATGCTAGCTACATAAGACATCCTGTAGATGGGAACATATTTCTGTGCAGCATGAATTGGAGACTCTTCAACACAGCGATGAGTTCCAAGGCACATCAAACACTCAGTTGGTGCAAATAAAACTCCTGTTGGTAAATTGTGCTTTAATAGGAAATTATGGGAATAATTATTTTCACTGAAGATATTACGTTGCATTCCTACGATTTTCTGAAGGTCACAGTTTGTAACTGGAAAAAACTAAATTCAATTTTTCAAGTGTCAAAATCTTGGCTGGCATGAATGCATTAATACAAGTAAAGATTTCTCTGATAAAAGGGCAAAATATTGTTCAAATCTGTCAGATCTCACTCTATCAGAGTAAGGGGCATTATAAGTTTCCAATGAAGGGGAGAAAAAGAGACATAAATCTGCAGTAAGGAAAAAAAAATCATCTACCTTACTCTATTCATGAACATATACAATTTACCATTTTATAACTGTCACTTACTTAATGGTCTGAGGTTAATATTTGTTAAAGGAGAAATATTCCAGAAGATTTGGTCTTCCCAATGGACAAGAGACTGGTTCTTGGTTACTCGTTTTTCGCAGGTACACCTTTACGATAATATAAACTTGCAGATAGGTATTGACTGTAACTTCTGATAGTTTTATATTTCTATTGGTTTCAATTGATTCCAATTATTTCTGTTTTCACTTTTCCTCTGTGGTAACTGGTAATTGCAGTGCAGCAATCTCATATTTCAGATCATTATTTTCATTTATCTTTCTTCAGAGATTAATTTTGAGTTGTCTTTAAACACCCCCTGCAGAAAGCATTCAATAGATTTGCGTACATATAAACAGAAAATGTTGGGAGTGTTCAGGAGACCAGACAGCAGCTATGGCAGTCTCCGTAGATCTTATGTCAAGTACTTCCAGCATCTTCTGTTTATATTGTAGATTTTTAGAATCCACAGTACATTGGCTTTGGTTTGATTTACTTGATCTTTGATATTTTTGAGTAAATGGTTGCAACATCTATCCTTGTTGTTGCAGCTGCACACATCTAGGTAAGTGGGTAGTATTCCATCAGATTCCTGACTTCGGCCTTGTAGATAGTGGACAGGCTTTGGGGAGTCAGGAGGTGAGTTATTCACTGAAGTATTCATAGCCTCTGACCTGCTCTTGTAGCCACTGTATTTATGCAGCAAGTCCAGTTGATTTTCTGGTGAATGGCTGCTCGCAGAATATTGGAAGTGTGGGACTCAGTGAGGGTTCACCATTGAAGTTCAATGGGCAGTGGTTAGATTGTCTCTTATTTGAGTGGTTATTGCCTGAATTTGTGCGGTACGGATGTTACTTGTCAGCCCAAGCCTGGATATTGTTGCATTTGAATATGGACTGCTTTAGTGTCTGAGGAGTTGCAAATGGTGCTGAATATTGTGCAATCATCAATGAATATCCCCACTTCTGATCTTATGATGGAGGGAAGGTCATTGCTGGAAATCAACAATAATTAAGTTTTTATTAAAGAATTTGCAGGTTAAACAAGCTCTCTCTCTCTTTCTCACACTCAGTGGATTGCCTTGAGCTCAGTAAAACCTCAACTACCTTAATCTAACTCTCACCAAGGCTGAGATTTATTGTTTAAAGCATTAAGTTCTGGATTGTTGTGTCCAGTGGCAACTGACTCTCTACACCCACCAACGAGAAAGCTTCAGCTAGGTAGTCAAGAACTTACTGACAAAATTCTTGGTGACTCACAGGTCTCGATGCTGAAGTCCCACCTTGCCAGAAACCGCCACCCAATTGGAGATTGTCACCGGAGGCTTAGTCTTCAGGGCATGCAATGCAAAGTTTGGTCATTTTCTTTTGGACTGAACAGGGTGGGGTTGTGGAACGGGGAGCAGGCTGGACAGACAAAACCACAGGGTGGTGGGTTTCAGTAGGTAGTCTCTTACCCTTCATCTCTGGCCTTGATTGGTCCCAGTTTGGTGAAAATGGAGAACTGTAGAAAATCAGCCTCTTTTCACACTGTTGGGAGAGAGGTAATCAGGCCAATGGCAAATTCTGACCATTAATTACTCACTTATGGGCCATAACTGATGGTGAGTCAAGAATGGATCTTCTCACCAAACATCTATTTGTTAGGAATGATGAGAAGGTGGCAAGTTTCTCTCCAGGAGCAACTTTCCCAATTACTTGCCTTTCTTGCCACCTTTCTTACCAACTCCAGGGAGCAAAAATGCTGCACACCAAGTCTTGTTCACTCATCGCCACTAAGCTTACTAACATACATCACCCCAAGTATGATAATGCCTCAGATTTGCAATTCTTCACTTTGGTTCTAAACCCCTCGTGGTCTTTCTCTGATTTTTTTCTGTTAACTCATCTAGCCCTGCAACTCTCCAAGATGTCTCTGTTTCTTCAATGCCAGTCTCTTGCCCATCCACGCCTTCAGTTATGTAGCTTTGGAATTTCTTCCCTAAACTTCCCTGCCTCACTACTTCTCACTTCCACTTTAAGACAATATTTTTGAAATGTTCTTCTGACCAAATGTTTGATCACCCATGTTAATGCCTATCACATGCCTAGGTGTCAATAACACTGACAAATGTTTGATTCTGTATGTATGTTAATTGTTCTTGTAACATTCAGTCCAACCAGTCCATGCTAGTATTTTGTCCCACTGAAAATCTCCTCCCAGCTTTCTCTCAATTAAATCGATCACCATAGGTCTCTATTCCCTTCTCATTCATACACTTGTCTAGCTTCTCTTTAAATAATATTCATTCCAACCACTCCCTGTGGGAATGTGTTCCACTATGTTAAAGTTAATGGAGCAATTGTTCAGTTTTCAGAACAATGGAGAACAGATATATGATGGGCATTATAATCCTCTGGAAGTCCTGACATGTGTGTCTACGTGAAATTGTCCAGGAAGTTAATATCTATAACTCTGAACTAGAGCTGGAGACTTGGCACAGACAAATTCAAACTTAGTCTAACACCTGGTAACTACACAACTGACAGTCCCCAAATCCTGACTATTTCCTGACCACCTAACCACCCTTCCCTGACCCAACCTGACCACGCCTTGATCCAAGGCCCATTTGGCCATCTGATTACCTACTGACCCAGCACAAATGTCCTTCCCCAGATACCCAATTACCTCATCAGCAAGCCCTGACTATCTCACCTGACCTGACCATTTCCAGTCACCTCAATGCAAGCTGACAACTCCCCCTCCACAATACAACTACCTTCTTGACCCAACTACCTCTCTCTACCAGTTCGAAATTGCTAATGCGCAAAGGCTCAATTACTCCCCCGACCAAATTCAACCATCCTTTGGCTAGCCCTCCAACCTAGCCTGACTAATCCCTAACCAGCTAACTATACCCCGAACCAACTATTCTTTGACCACCCTACTACCCCTCCTGACCAGACTCAACTATTCTGATCCCACTGAAACTCACCCACCTACCCTCTCCCCCACCTAACACCTTCCCTTACATACGTAATCCCCTAATCTTAACCATTCATTCCCTCTTCCACTCACTTAATCACCCATCACTTACTCTCCAATTCATTCCCTCTCCAATTCACTCACTCTCCTATGCACTCACTCTATCATTCACTTTCTTTCCCATTCATTTACTGACCCATTCACTCACTCATTCACTCACTCGCCTATTCACTTACTCACATATTTGCTGACTCATTCACTTTTTTCCCATTCATTCACTCTCCTGTGCACTTACTCTCCCATTCACTCACTCTTTCATTCACGTTCTTTCTCATTCACTTACTGACCCTTTCATTTACTCATTCACTGACTTGCCCATTCACTTACTCATTTACTCAATCTTTCCCATTCACTTTCTTTCCCATTCACTTCCTCACCCAATCATGTACTCACACATTCATTCAGATTTATTCCGCTGCAGCTTTACTATAAAAAGGGGATGTGTTCTGTCTTCCCCTGACACTACTCCACTATGATGGAGTTCCCTGAGGGGTCTTGTGTTGCACAATCCTTTGACAGTCACAACTGGAAGATTCTAGAAGAAACACTTAAAGAAATTGAATTAGAGGAATCTACATGCAGCTGGAATCCAGTCAATATTGCTGCTGCTGGGAAGATTAATAAATGCTGTTATTGTAGCTTCTCCCACCTTATTGTTCAGTGTTACCAAAATGCTTGCCAATTGTTTGGTTTTCAGTTCTGATGAAAGGCTTTGCTTTTTGTTTTTACAGCTGTCATTAACAAATAATATAAACACATCAGCGATATTATGCTTGAATTATGGAAGAAAAATCTTTCAGCAGTAAACAAAATTAAATTGTAATTATAATTCATAGTCACACGTTTTCTAGTGGAACTACATTTTGCAACAGTCGAAACAATTCAAAAGAGATGGTGGCCATTTCAGCAAAACGAGTATACTTACACAGTATCAGCAAGTTATTGGTGAGTCTTTTGTTTGCACTATCCATTGGTTCTTCTTAGAGAGACAAAAACAGAAGCTTCTCATAAGATAAAGAAGATAACGATTGCTCCTAGGGAACATCTCTGTCTACGCAAAAATTCAGGCCCTAGGAACGTAATTAACAGCAGCCTTAGCAAATAATTATGAATTGGGTGGTATTTTAGTAGCAGGATGATTGATTCTGTGGAAAAATAAAATGAAAATTCCAAAGTTATTGAAAATGTTTAGTTTTGGATGTAATAATTAACAGAGAAGGTGTATCACAAGTTATATTTAAAGTTAGAGCTGCGCTATACTTTATGTTATAATGTTTGTCTTGTTACAAACCTGACAATAAGCAGGCTGGAGTTAAGTTATTGGAATTCAAAGAAACAGACTCTTTCAAGTATTTGTTCAATATCTGTTTGCAAACAAAGATGTTCTCATTACCATAATTTTATCTTTGCACTCAGATCAAATTGTACAAGACGGAAGTAATAAGTAGCAATATTTCATAGGCTGTACATGCATCAGTACTGACATTAACTATCAGCGAAAGTTGCAAACTAACAGCCTACTCATCTTCATTACACTTACTTTGTTAAGAAAAGATTTTGAATATTTGAAATTGGGCAGTTCGTGTGACAGTGTTGAGTATGATGTGATTGTAGTCATGGAGTCAGGAAGATATCATCCACGAGATATAAGCGGTATGTCACAAGGATGAATGCAGGGCCCACTGCTTTTTGTCATTTATATAAATGATTTGGTTGTGAACATAGGGGGTATTGTTAGGAAGTTTGAAGATGACACCAAAATTGGAGGTGTAGTGGACAGTGAAGAAGGTTACCTCAGAGTACAGTGAAATGTTGATCAGATGGGCCAATGGGCTGAGGAGTGGCAGATGGAGTTTATTTCAAATAAATGTCGGGTGCTGCATTTTGGAAAGGCAAATCAGGGCAAGACTTATACACTTAATGGTAAGATCCTGGGGAGTGTTGCTGAACAAAGAGACCTTGGAGTGCAGGTTCACAGTTCCCTGAAAGTGGAGTCGCAGGTAGACAGGACAGTGAAGAAGGCATTTGGTATGCTTGCCTTTATTAGTCAGTGCATTGAGTATAGGAGTTGGGAGGTCATGTTGCAGCTGTACAGGGCATTGGTTCGGCCACTTTTGGAGTATTGTCTGCAATTCTGGTCTCCATCCTGCAGAAAGAATGTTATGAAACTAGAGAGGGTTCAGAAAAGGTTTACATGGATGTTGCCAGGATTGGGGGTTTGAGCTGGAGGGAGCAAATGAATAGACTGTGGCTATTTTCCCTGGAGCATCGGAGGCTGAGGGGTGATCTTACACAGGTTTATAAAATCATGTGGGGTATTGATAAGGTGAACAGACAGGGTCTTTTCCCCTCAGTTGGGAGTCCAAAAATAGAGGGCATAGGTTTAAGGTGAGAGGGGAAAGATAACAAAGGGACCTAGGGGGCACTTTTTCAGGCGATGGTGCGTGTATGGAATGAGCTGTCAGAAGAAGTGGTGGAGGCTGGTATGATTACAACATTTAAGAGGCATCTGGATGGGTATCTGAATAGGAAGGGTTTAGAGGGACATGGGCCAAATGCTGGCAAATGGGACTAGATTTGTAGAGGATATCTGGTTGGCATAGATGAGTTGGACTGAAAGGTCTGTTTCCATGCTGTATGTCCCTATGACTCTACGACTCTATGACGTAAGTGGTGAGAATGTAAAACAAGATGCTTAGCAGAAGATGGAGTCAATGTAAACATACAAAACTGGCAGAAGAGCTATACATTTCTTTCGTTGGGAAAATTGTGTGTAATTTTATTGACATTTGTATAAATTGTTATTTAAGCAATAATTAACAATATTAATTATTATAATTATTAATTACCTGTAAAATTAGAAATCATATATTTTTATCAATGCATTCACCAAGGCATATGAGAGAATGAGTCTTAGGGTAACAAGGTGTGGAGCTGGAGGAACACAGCAGGCCAGGCAGCATCAGAGGAACAGTAAAGCTGACGTTTCGGGTCTGGACACTTCTTCAGAAATAGGGAGGGGAAGGGGGCTCTGAAATAAATAGAGAGAGAGGTCTTAGGGTAAGTTTCCAGAACACAGCCCTCCTAAACAAGCTTTCTATTGCCACCTAACGCTACCTCTCAATTATCAAGATCCATGATGAGACAGTGGACATTCTGGATTGATTGCCATTGGAAAGCTCCTCTTAGTGAGGGCAGAAATCAATGAGAAATCTCAACATGGCATCCAGTGCGACTTTCTATCATCTGAGGAAAAGAGGGTTTGAAGCCAAAAACCTTAAAGCTAACACCAAGCTCATGATCTAGAGGGTTAGACTGTCAACTTGGAAAAGAAGCATTTACAAAGGAGCCAACTGTTTCCAACATCTCTGACAAGCTAAGGTGGAGGTCACAAACAGCAGAAAGTGCGGAAACCCAGGCATCTCAGCCATTCCCTCCGCAAACTCAAACCTGCCTCAGCTACGGTAGGGTTTGTGGGTCTAGCATTGGGCTGTTCAGTCACCTCAGGACCCACAACCCTGGAGTGGAAGAGAGACATACTTGATCCTGAGGGACTGCCTAAGAAGTATATTATCAGTTGCACGATCATGTTGTTGCTATAAAAGGAGCAAAAATTATTTTGAATAAAACTTAATAATGAAAATGTCACCCATTTCAACCGACATACTGAAAGACAGAGACATGAATGATGCAAGTTTTCAAATAGTATCTATACTGGATGTTATGGAACTGTGCAGAAGCCCAGTTTTGTTAGAAAATGCTGTCACGTTCACGTTCAGGCATGTAAAATGTGGTGATAAAACATCAAGGAGAAACATAATTTCCAGAGTCTTGATAATAAATCAAAACTATCATGTTTCTTTTGCCGGGGTTATGATACATCAGATATAAAATTGATTAAAGATAATCGCTAATCGAGAGAAGAAATGACAAACTCTGCCACTGTTTCTTCACTTTTTGATAAGGGTTTATTGTAGATGTTCAAGGTTCATCCTGTTGTTTGTGATTTTGTTGTTAACAATAATCTGGTGAAAAGAGCCTTGTCCAAAATAAAAATCTGCTAATAGTTTATGAGCCCACTTCCTCTGTTTGCAGGTAGGTGTTATCTTGGATTTACCAGTGCAGTGTTTTGACAGTAAAACAGAGCATTCCTGAAGTTCATGTTGGCATTGAAGCATAAGAGAAATGTAGTAGATTCCTATCTTTTCTTTAATGTGTGAAAACTGTCTGTGTTGCATGTGCAGTTGCTTATCTGCTTTGGCTCAAGTGATGGTCAAAACCATACAGTTTGCATTTTAAGGATTTACAATGCTTTAGAGATCTTAAATGGTGCTCTTGCCTTCATTGTGCCTTTCTCTCAGCCCCCCCCAATTAATCCCAGTTAATCCAAAAAATAGCACAGTAGAAGTTCTTCAGTCATACATACCTCAATGCCCATCTTTAGCCAGCTTTACTGGATCTCAGTGCTTAAGCCAATCAGCTGCAACACATTTATTAGACGTATTGGAGGCAACCTTGTGACAAGGTTGGAAGGTAAAAGACCTGGGGCAGTATGAAAAAAAAGACATGCAGTGGAAATAAAAGGGAACAAATTCTGATCACCAGAATGGTATTTTCCAGGAATAATCTGTACTGGTATTTCAGTGTTTCACTATATATATTCAATTCTAAAATGGTAGACTGAGAGTAGCGTGCTCCTGAGATTCCGACTTATTTCTAGATTTACTTCGATAATTCTTACAGTTGAATGTTTGGAGGGTTATGGGCCAAGCCTAAGAAGGTAGGACTAGTTTAGTTTGGGATTATGGTCAGCATAGACTGGTTGGACCAAAGGGTCTGTTTTGATGCTACATGACTCTATGCTTTGAATGAAGCAATGGAGGCCTGGAAATACAACCACTCAAGTTAATTTCAGGGCACTAAACAGCCTCTTTAACATTTAATATGACATTTAATATGTTAGCTATAAATGGACCATTTACCACATTGTTGAAAGCCGAAGTATCAGCTCTCTGTACACACACATGAACCACATGTTAAGCCTTTTGCACATATCAAAAAGGGCTTAATGCCAGTGTGAAACTCCACTACAAGACTAGTTTGACTTGAGGTAGTTGTTGCTGGCTACTCAGGAAACTAGGTCCATAGATTATAATCATAAGTTTTTAGAACATACTGATCTGAATCTAAACTCTGCCAGAAATTCTTCATCATATGCTCTTCTAATCCCCTCTTCAATTCCCACCTCCCATCACTACCTGTTACCCCTTCCTCAATCAATGTTCAGAGCCAAATAGATAATTATCTGATTCACCATAACATTTATTATCAAGCCTTCACATTATCTAAAATACTACCAATCATTTAAAGTGACGTAACTCACAACTAAGCAAATATGTATTCAACATACTATTTGGAATATAGTTAAAATTATGGTCCAGATATCCTGATGGCTTGAGAGTTGGTGGAGCAGTATGGACAGGACTTGTGCTTCAGAACCATGCAGAATCCTGACAAGGCAGATTCAGTGGTAACAGGAAATTAAAACTTTTGATTAGACGCTCCCCTGTGCCTGGAAGCATTGATAAAGCCCATTAAAGTTGGAAACTTCAGAGGACTCTGACTTAGTCAAGCTTAATGGTTACCCCGAGCAAGTGAGAGGATTTTAAAATCCACTCTAACTCCCAAGTAACTGTTAAATGACCCCGGACTCACCACCGAGCCCCTCCAACTACACCTTACCCAGGGCAATGAGAGCCACACTCCAAGCAGATTGCCACCCCAAAACCCAACCTGATCATACTCCTTCCTCCCCACATACCAATCCTGCAGGACCTGACAGCCCTCACACCCAATCAGAATCCTGCCTCCTCACACCAAACCTTAACTAGACCAACCAACCCTGCCAACTTGAAGAATCAATCCCCTGTAAAATCCACCCACTCCACCAGCCTGACTAGGCAAAACATACCATCCCTCCTGCGATCAAACCCAATAGCCTCCAAAATCCCAACTTGCTCTAAGCATTCACTCACTTACCATGAGTGTTGACTCATCTAGTACTCTAGATACCTTATAATTGGTGGGGTGGTATAATCAGTGAGGAGAATCACCTTAGGTTACAGCAGGATCTAAACAGGCTGCTCAGGTGGCCTGATCAGTAGCAAATACTATACAATCTGGGTAGGTGTGAGGTGATGCACTTGGGCAGGACAAACAAGGTAAGGGAATACACGATGAACAGTAGGACCCTGGAGAGCATCGTGGATCAAAGGGACCCTGGTGTATATGTCCACTGGTCCCTTTACATAGTGGGACAAGTGAATAAAGTGATTATGAAGGCATAAAGGATACTTACCTGGTATAACAAGGTGTAGAGCTGGATGAACACAGCAGGCCAAGCAGCATCA
>NC_063347.1:23872564-23929090 GCF_021869965.1 Rhincodon typus
GACCCTTCATTTCTGATGAAGGGTCTAGGCCCGAAACGTCAGCCTTCCTGCTCCTTTGATGCTGCTTGGCCTGCTGTGTTCATCCAGCTCTACACCTTGTTACGTCAGATTTTCCAGCATCTGCAGTTCCTACTATCTCTGATACAATACTTACCTGGTATACCTGGCACACAGGAGGATGATTGTAACTGTTGGAGGTCAGTCATCTCAGCTCCAGGGCATCTCTGCAGGAGTCCCTCAGGGTAGTGTCCTAGCCCCAACCATCTTCAGCTGCTTCATTAATGACCTTCCCTCCATCATAAGGTCAGAAGTGAGGATGTTCGCTGATGATTGCACCATTTGCTACTCCTCAGATATTGAAGCAGTCCATGTTCAAATGCAACAAGATCTGGACAATGTCCAGGCTTGGGCTGACAATTGACAAGTAACATTATGCCACACAAATGCCAGGCAACGACCATCTCAAAGTAGGGACAATCTAACCTCCACCCCTTGACATTCAATGATGTTGCCATCACTGAATCTCCCACTGTCGACATCCTGGGGTCTACGATTGTCCAGAAACTCAACTGGACTCACCACATAAACACAGTGGCTATAAGAGCAGATCAGAGACCTAGGACTGTAGTGAGTAACTCATTTCCAGAACCACAAAAGCCTGGCCACCATCTACAAGGCGCAAGCCAGCAGTGTGATGGAATACTCCCCATTTTCCTTGATGAGTGCAGCCCCAACAACACTCAAGAAACTTGACACCATCCAGGACAAAGCAACTCACTTGATTGTTACCACATTCACAAGCATCTGCTCCCTCCATCGCTGATGCTCAGTAGCAGCAGTGTGTACTATCCACAAGATGCACTGCAGAAATTCACAAAAGATCCTTAGTCAGCACCTTCCAAACTCACAACCACTTCCATCAAGCAGGACAAGGATAGCAGATACATGGGAACACCATCACCTGCAATTTCCCCTCCAAGCTACTAACCATCCTAACTTGGAAATACATTGCCGTTCCTTCACTATTGCTGGGTCAAAATCCGTAAATACCCTCTCTAAGGGTTATGAGTCTACCTACAGCATGTGAACTGCAGTGGCTCAAGATGGCTGCTCAACATTAGCTTCTCAAGGGAAACTAGGGACTTTTAATAAAAATGCTGGCCAGCCAGCGATGCCCACCTTGGTGAATACCAACAAAAATACTTTTTTTAACCAATTGATGGAGTTTAACACCAAAGAGGTTACACGGGAGCTGTAAAAATTGTTGGTTAGGCCACAGCTAGAGTATTGTGAGCAATCCTGGAATCCACATTGTTGCAGGGATGTGATTGCACTAGCGAGGCTGCAGAGGAGATTTACCACGTCGTTGCCTGGGCTTGAGAGTTTTAGGTATGAAGGGAGATTGGAGACACTGGGGTTGTTTCCCTTAGAGAAGAAGAGACTGAGGGAGGACATGATTGAGATGTATAAAATGATGAGGGGCATAAATATGATAAGCAGGAAAGAACTTTTCCCATTGGTGGAGGATCAACGACCAGGCAGCATACATTTAAGATAAGGGGCAGAGGTTTAGAGGGGATGTGAGGAAAAGGTATTCTCACTCAGAGGATAGTGGGAATCTGGAAGTCACTGCCTGTAAGGGTGACAGGGGCAAAAACCCTCATAACATTTAAGACATTTTTGGTGTGCACTTGTGTAGCCAAGGCAATGAGCCAAGTGCTGGAAAATGGGATTAGAATAGTTAGATGATGGCTTTTGACCAGCGCTGAAGGGCCTTTTTCTCTGCAGTAGACTTCTATAACTCTACTGCCTTGGCACTTCATCCACTGGCAACCTGCCAACCTCACCTACCTGGTGCAACAACCAATTCACCACCTGGCACCCTAACCCCTCAAACAACTACCACTCTAACAGGAGCTGTCAAAATTGCTCATTGTATTGTTGGATACTTAAATAACACAACGCTGCACACTTACTGTGCGAAAGAGATGTGGCTTCCATGAAGATTTTCTTTGTTGCTGGATTTGTGGATTCCTGGGCAAGTTCATAACAAGAGGCCGCTGTCCAGGAGGCTCCAGCACAGAAGATATCTAATGGTAAGTGGTTAATATTTAATGTGATCAGGGTTTGGAAGAGGTTTACCAGTGCTGATTGGTATATTTAGGCCAAAGTGTAATGAGGTGAGATATTCAATTCTCCATCCTTTCATCCTACCAAACAAGGTTCCTTTAATCATTTTATTTCATTCAGAATTTTTGATGCCCTACACCCTATTTTATTAATTAGCGAAGGAGAAAATACAGTAAGTAGCAAATTAAGCTGGGGTCCCTCACTATTTCAAACCCACGTAAATGGCCTTGCCAATGTCAGTAAAATAGGAAAAGCATTTGAGACAAAGGATGTAGTTAAAGGTTTTCTAAATTTAGATCAATTATCAATATGTACAAAGAATGTAGTGACCCGATTTAAAAATTACAGTAATAGAGTGCTATGAAATGTAGGCTGCATAACACAACGTGGGTTTGTAGAAATGACATCAGCTTTATAATAGATTCATTCATTTTGGATTATTCCACAAAAAGCCAAGCTTGCATTTATGAAAGTACAGTATAAAGCAACAGGGCAGACCCCAGCTTGAAAGGGCTAGAGCTAAGAGAAAAACTAGACAAGTTCAAATGTCCTCTGTAGGAAGAAGACAAGAAAGGGGATTTTGAGAAAGATTGTGTAAGTATTCAATAATACGCAGAAAGGTTACTTCAAAGTAAACCAATCAAGTAATGTTAGAAGATATAAATGTCAAAGTAGTCACAAAATGTAAAACACATAGTGACAAGAAATTATTTACTTAAAGATTGATAAATGTTTAAAAAACTTGTTATGACAGATAGCAAAGCTACAAAACACCAGTGATGGTGAAAATACTCAGATTCTTCAACTTTAATTGCTCCTGAATTCTACTTTTCTGATTGTGGTTAACCATTCATCCATCTTTCCTTCAACTAACCATTAGTGGTAGAACCCAGGCCTTTCATTCCATTGGTCTTTCTTTCTGGAACTTTCTGTTTAGGTCTTGGTCATTGTAAATTACATGTGATCTTTAAAGCTATTTCAAGATTAACTTCTTCATGGTTTCTATTCCATCTCCATTGAGGAAGGGTCACCGGACCCAAAACGTTAACTCTGATTTTTTCTTCACAGATGCTGCCAGACCTGCTGAGCTTTTCCGGCAATTTCTGTCTTTGTTCCTGATTTATAGCATCCACAGTTCTTTCGTTTTCATCTCCACTGCTGGTCTGTTGCCCAACTTTGCAGTACCTTGGGATTTTTTTTTGCACTGAAGATTCTTTACAAATTTAGGTCTGCTAAAAGAGCATGGCTTGACATGAGATTAATAAAAGTGGTGATAAATATGGTACCAATTGTCTTGCAGCTGACCAGGCCAGAAATTGCTTTCAGAATGAATGAGATTGATGAACTTTTGTATTCACCTTTCTATCTTTGGTTCTGTGACAATCAACAAGATTGTAAAATGTTGTCTTCCAGATTACAATTACCTAAACATAACAATTGTTTCACTTGTAGATATAGTAAGTAAATAGTGATGCTTGTTTTGTCAGATAGTTCAAATAAATCAAAATTTGCATTGGAGCCATGGGAGATAATGTGTCTAATCTCAATGTTTTATCTGACTCAACCCATTAACAATGATATTTAATTTAAAGTTTAAAACAACAATTTAAAACAATAACTTAAGATGCCTAAAAATTAAAGCTTTTGCAAAGTTAAAAACTTTTTGATGTTATACAATAACTACTTAGATAAAGAGTTTCTGGATACAATTTTCCTATTTTCCACTCCCATTCCTCAAAGCATCGTTTAGCTAGGTTGGTCTCCTCCTTGAAATTTTATTGTTTGCGCTAGTTACTGTTGACTTCTATTTGCAATTGTTTCCTGAATTTTTAAGGAGGTCCAACTGTTCAGACATTTTTAAAAGTCTTATTAGATTTGACAACTTTCAGGTAAATTTACTGGACAGTTCAAAACAATTGTAGCTAATCTTTACATGATACTCAAGCAAGTGAATGATATTACAACTTAAACAGGAAAAAATGGAAAGCAATAGCACAGAGAACAAATTCTAACACACACAAACGTATGCTATTTGCCAGTCACATTTGGAGGGTGTTCAATCTCTGGTTGCAAAGAAGTCTTCACTTTTCATCACCTACTAAGCACTGGGCATTTTCCAGCCATAACATTTCCCCAGTCCATTTTGTGATATGATCAAATATTACTGTTATTAGGAAAAGAAATGATTACCCATCTCCTCTTACCTGACAGTTCTGGCAGGTGATTTCAACCTCCAGTTTTTAAAGAAGTTTATTATTTCTTCACCTTTCACAGCGAAGAATGTTGTCTTTTAATAACAATCTCATTCAATGAATGTGAATAGCCAACATACTGTCTAACCTTTAAATAAAAATGACTCCACATTAGATACATTAGTCAGTGTAGGAATATTTTTGTAAGACTTTGTTGGCATTATTTTTGAATTGGTTTACAATAATAGATTCGTTCCAAAAATAGACGAAGAGATTAAACATTCCTAAAGCCTTTTTTTGGAATTTAGTCATGTCAGAACTTTACTTGAGTTCACAGCAGAAATTCTTCGGTTAGTTCAGTAAGACTTTGAAGATCTATTTTACAAATCAATTTATATTGTAAAAATATTAAAAGCTTTTTTGAAGATAAGTGAATCGGGGAGCATGTTTCAGATTCAAAACTAAGTTCCCTGTATCATATGGGCACAGCAAATATAAAATTTGTGTAGGTCAGAGAGTATATCTATAAAGAAAGTTGTGTGATCTTTCTTCCTTTAAATCAATGGAGGAAAATTGGTAGAGTTGGGTGGAGAGGAGGATTTATTTGTGTTTATAATTTGGGTATCACCCTATATATTTGGTAATATTGGTTGTCCAATGGTCTAGCAATACAGACCTAAAGAAATTTTTCTTTACATGGATTTCCAAGGGAATGATAGCAAACAATTTCTCATACGTTTCTGTGAAGTGGAATAGAAAGAAGAGGAGGAAGATACTCAGAAATTACAGAATGAATTGAACTAAACGTAAATGAACAAAATCAGGACATTTTTGCAGTTGATAATGAGAGTAATCATGTTTTTTTTTGTGTAATACACCTGATTCTAAAGCCTGTGCTGGAAACTGAGGCCTCCGAATGCAAAGATAGCAGAGATTCCATTCTTCACAGGAGCAGGTGGCCTTGCCTCCAGTCATATTTTGATGGTCTATATTGCTCACCCACTCTAAAATGTTATACCAATGTCAGAACAGCATTCTTAGCTACGAAATTGTATGAAAATAAGAAATAGGAGCAGGATTAGACTATTTTCACATTCAAAACGTGCTCTAATACTCAATAAGATCACAGTTGACTTTTAACTTTACTACGACTTCCCACATTTTCCATGTATCCTTCATTCAATTTGTATGGAAAAAATCTATCAATCTGTGCCTAGAATATAATAAGCAGTCAGGATTTTGTGCCACCCCCATCGTGACCAGGAGCAGGGTGGGAGGGAGGGTTTGTGAAATTTGGTAGGATAACAGGAGGTTGTTGTGGGAGGGGGATACCATGCTTGTTGCTTTCCTCTATTTGCTAGTAGTGGCAGAATAGTTGGCGTTGACCTGCCATTCTTAAACCATTTAGCTTTAATGACCAAGCAATGGCCACTTAAGATCCTCTTGTTACCTAATACTGCGGTGGGCATTTTACCAGAGGTCAACGGGCACTTTGCCAACTGAACAGGCCACCCAATGAACCTTGATGGCTTCCCTGCTCTCTTGGAATGAAAGGGATGTGGGAAGCTCCTTCTGATCAGACATTCTGCGCCAATGGACTCACCCCCAACCAGCCCCAGTTCAAGGGCCACTCCTAGTGGAAAACCTTGCCTACCCATGAAATCAGTCTCTGCCCCTCTCCCAAATTCTTTTTGGTCAGGGCTAGTCATACACAACCTATTAAGTTTCTTCAGTGGCCTTTATTGTCAAGATGGCTGCAGTTCCAGCAGAGATCACATTTTCCGGATGGTACTGCTGGGTTTGAAGAGCTGTCTGTTCCCTGATTGGCTAGCAGCTCTTGGAAGCAGTGGGGAAGATTAGAGATAGCTTATTACCTGCATGATTAAAAATTGTGTTGAGATTTCCAGGTCTAACCCTTGACTTTTTGCCAATCAATAGAACTACTGCCTCCCAAAGGAAACCTGGTTAATGACTGAAAATTATAACTCTGTGGATAGAAAATTCCAATGGTCATAATCGTCTGAGAGAGGAAATTTCCCCTCATCTCAGTTCTAAATGACCAACCTGTATCTTGAGTTTATCTCCTGGTTCTTGAAATCCTAACCATGGGAAACAACATTGTTGCTACTTATAACCGCAAAGTACTAACAATTATTATCTATGATATTCCTATCCTAAAATCTTTTTTGGCTCTGTCTAGTCATAAAGAACTTTTAAATACTCTCGTACTTTGTCCCTCAGAATAGCTTCTAGCATTTTCCCAACTACTGACTTCAGGCTAATGAGCTATACCTACCTGTCCTCTGTCACTTGTTTTTTATGAATAGCGGGTATCTTTGCTAAATTGCAATCCATGAAGAACAATAGAAACCAGAACATCAGACTCAAGGAATTTCTCAGCTTTGAGTTCCATTAATTTCTTCATTCTAATTTCTCTACCAGTACTACATATCTTTAACTTCCTCATTTCCACTTGATCATGTTCCTAACTACTTTTGGAAGTTTTTCGTATATTTTATGGTGAAGTCAGGTAGAAATGTTTGTTTAATGTCTCTTCTATATGTGACAAGTACCTCCTTTGGCTGCTTGTCAATTGCAAAGGTAATTTCTTCTTAACTGTTTCTCTATCCAGATATTAACTTTCTCCTGCTCCTCTGATGCTGCTTGGCCTGCTATGTTCATCCAGCTCTACATCTTGTTATCTATTAACTTTCTGTTGTCTGGTTAACCAGGAAGCATTTAAAGGTAAATGTGCTGAAGATCTCTGTCAAGGAGCAGGAAATTCCTGCCTGGTACCAATTAATGCTCTTTGATCAAGTTCATCCAAGTGTGCTTCCTGGTCATATTTTTGTTTTCAACAACAATATAATGGTAATGTCACTGGATTAGCAATCCAAAACTCCAAACTAATGTCCTGTGGGCATGGATTCGAACTCTGCCATGGCAGATAGTGAAATTTGAATTCAATAAAAATCTGGAATAGACTGGTGGCCCAAAGATGGCCATGTAACCACTATTGACTATAGTCACTATTGACTAGTCTATCTGGTTCACTGATGTCCTTTTGGGAAAGAAACCTGCATCCTTAAATGGTCTGGCCTACATATGACTGTAGATTCACAAAAATGTGGTTGACTCTTAACTGCCCTCTAGGCAATTAGGGATGGGCAATAAATGTTGACCAAGCAGGCAATGAAGAGCAGCACTTCATATTCCACCATGGGAACCTACAACCTAATGGTCTCAATGTGGACTTTACTAGTTTCAATATCTCCCCACCCCCAGTCTCATCCCATGACCAACCCTCCCTCTCATCCCCACCTCCTTGACCTGACACAACCTGTCCATTTTCTCTCCCACCTATCCACTCCTCCCACCTCACTGACCAATCCCCACCACTGCCTACCTGCACCAGCCCACCTACCTTCCCCAACCTCACCTCTCCTCTCTCTATTTATTTCAGAGCTCCCTTCCCCCTACCCCATTTCTGAAGAAGGGTCCCAACCCAAAACGTCAGCTTTCCTGGTCCTCTGATGCTGCCTGGCCTGCTGTGTTCCTCCAGCTCCACACTTCAGCATTAGCAGTTCTTACTATCTCATTAAAAAAATGCATAGTTGCTATTTGAACCAGAAATTAACTCTTCTATTTCATGCTGCGGGTCAAGATAAATGGCAAGGACAACTCCCATGACTGGGGGTAAGTGGCCTAAGGTGAACTCTTGAAGTCAGAGACAGAGCCAACATCCTGTATAAGCTCACTTCCAATTCACTAACTTTAATCAATGGATGTTGATATATTTAGCTCTAAGAGAGGGCTTTAGCTAAAGTGGTAAAATTGAAATTGATAACATTGGCATCAAATGAATGTTGATAGCTAAATGAACTCACAATCTGTCTACTTTTCATACATTTGCTACATCATTTTAACATCCTCATCAATATAGTGCATGAGACAATGCATACTGGGTGTTGGTACTGCCAATGGAGCCAAATTTTGTAGCCAATAATTCCCTCTTGTGAAACAGGAAATGATGGGTAAAATATTAGTGACAGTCATTTTTGATGTGTTAAGTCTGTAAGCCCAATGTCAGCGCAGAAAGTGGATGAGTGCATGTTGCAGAGCTGTTTGCTAGGAGTATCAGTGAACTAGGCAGACAAGTTGACAACAAGTATATCTGGAGGACTAGGCAAACTGGGACACTTTTGTTTTGGAAAATAAACGATGAATGTTGAATTAATAGGTGTCTTCCAAATTATATGTGTTTGTAGTGTTAGACAAAGACAAAATGTTCCCACCTGTGGAATTATCCAAAAGTAGACAATACTTGTGACTATACCATGTAAGTGTAATATAAAAGTAAGGCCAGTTACTTCACAATTGGTTTTAATATGTCCTTCATTTTTACTTTTTCAAAATTCAGTACAATTACTGAAGATGAATAAGCACATCTATTTATTTAAACAAGCACATCTATTTTTGGTCACATAGTAGGATTTTATAGAGGTTTGAGAGATATGGCCTATGACACGATGGTGTAGCAGAATTGGGTGACAAGTGGAGAAAGGCCCATCTCGTCAATAAGATCATCTTACTCCGTCTTTTAGCAATTGGCCTGATGGGATTCTCACTAGCCAGTGGTGAGATGCCAATTGATGACCATTATTGCTTGTTAAACGCTTGGTTATGCCACAATTCATCTTATTAATATTCACACTCTCACTTCTCCCACTGTGAGGTACTCACCAGATTGTGTCCCCATACTTTCTACCTCAACAGTTCCCTCCCAGATGTTAGTATCTGGCTGGTGGGGAGGGGTGGGGCTGTAGGAGGCAGCCTTACTGATACTGCCTCTGAGGCCTCAGTCCTCTCACCTTCAGAGATGCAGGAGCATGCACCTTCTGGATCCAGATATTTCTCTGCAGACATCATGGGGCAGATGGCGGAGCTCGCAAACAGAAGTCAGAGAGTGAAGGTATTGCAGAATGTGGTTCAATGTCGTGTGTAATGATTGAAACTGATTGCAGGGGTTAATGGGAGAGTGATATTGGAATTCAGAGTGGCACTCACCTGATTGGTGGGAAATGGATATACAGCATCCTTACAGGAGCGGTCCTGGTCCTCTCCTGTGAGGGCTAGGATTCTCTCTTTATAGAGGCTGAGGTTATGGCTATCAGGCAGCCCCTCCACCCAAGGGCAGTCTATAGTCACCTTTTTGTTCTGGGTCTAGAATTGGATGCAGACCAAAGTGGATACAGATGCCAGATTCTATGAAGGACATGAGTGAGCCAGATGGGTTTGTACAACAATCAGAAGTGTTTATATGATCACCATCAGGCTTGCCTTTTCATTCCAGATTTGGTCTCATTATTGAATTCACATTTCATCAGCTGCCATGCATTCAAACCCATATTACCAGAACATTAACCTGGGGTTCTCAGTTACTAGTCCATTGGCAATACCATCTGGCCACTACCATTACTAGGCCATCACCTCCCCTAGCTTGTAAAAATATCTTTGATTGAGCAGGGCAGCTTCAGAATGCCAATGCTCATCTGTGCATAATGACCTTATGAAGACAGCATGGACACACGGGATGCTAATATTTCAATGGATATCCATGCAGGACATGATAAAATGGAGTGGTAATTGGATTTGAGATTTGCTATAGGGATATGGTAGGGAATTAATGTGGTGAGTTTCATAAGATAGGACTAGAAAGAATGCTCGACCCTCACAGCAACAAACCCTCCAAAAAAACCAAACAACTCAGACTTACCCAAAAAAAGTAAGAGATTCTCTTTTCCTTTTCAGTGAACTCTACAACTTATACTAATTATTGCTGCTCGTTATTTGTAGTGTTCAAAGTATACACTTTTAAAGTATGGTTCCGGCATATTTTACATTGTACAACTGAATGAAAAGATAATACAGGTTTATAGATCATATATTCATTTGATGTAAACAATTTACAAAAAAACCCTTTAATTTTGCTAAACATAGGTGGAACAATATTACTAAATTGTTTTGAAATTGCATATAATCTCCTCAGGCTAATTATTTAGGTCAAAGTCAAATTCTTCCAATTAACTTGGTTACATAGCTAGAGTCTACTGAAGCAAGTTTTATTCATTGTTCAACTTGTCTGATACAGCAGAGGGTGCTCTTCCTATATTGTGTTTTGAACATAAATATTTCAGCTGTATTCTGGATCCCAACTTTGCCATTGATGTCTTTGATTCCTGGGTCACTTGCATGGCATACAAATACCAATGCAATTCTTTGGCATGTAAAATATGATGAATATGATCTCCAAAGACTTGCATTTTACTTCATCTTTACTTCTTAAGGGATGTCTTGTAACATAGTGGGTAGCGTCCCACCTCTGAGACAGAAGCATATGGTTCAAGATCCTCTCCAGGGCTTTATGACCATGGAAGGTGCACTCATAAAGTGCTGAAACATGTTGATTAGCAACCTGTGAATCCTTTCAATATGTATGTGGCAGGCAGTAAGATTGGAAAAGTCTCCTGGTGTATAGTGGTACCCCACATGCTATAGTCTCTGTCGAATGGCTAGGGACTCCATAAAAAATTAACCATGGAAACTGATGTAAGTGCATGATTCCTTTCATCATGCATCATTCAACGTGAGAAGCTTCTAAATCTAAGTTAAGACTTCAGGAAAATGTCAATATGTGAAAATTTACACAGCATTCATAACTATAATGTTTACAAGTGATGTCTGTTCAATGGTCCCCACAGATTACACAAAAGCACTTAAAATAATTGTAAATGTGACATGACTATGGTAAACCAGCCAGTACTGTATATCCAACTGTATTTCTCCAGGTATCTCCCTTTACATAAAAAAAGTCTGCACTATCTTATACAGTTCTGATAGCAGTTCATTAACAAAACAGTGTGTTAACTCTAGTCAGTTCCACTTTCTTCACAAACAAAAACAGAAAGTGCTGGAGAAACTCAGCAGGTCTGGTAGCATCTATGGAGAGAGAAACAGAATTAACATTTTGAATTCAGTGACCCTTCTTCAGAACTCAGTCACACTTCCATCAGTCTCTGCACATGTGTTGCACATATAATCCTTAAATTGTACAGGTCCTCTAATGGTGTAGATCTTCTAATGATGTGTATGTGCATTATCATTGGCTGTTTGTCTGGTATCTGCTTATTTCTGGGGAAATGGTCCTTTTCTGGAAAGTATCATTCCCATGGTGAGAGCAATTGCTGTGGTAACTGTTGCTGCCCTCTCATTTCTGTTGCTGGGTAACAGTGGTCCACTGGGACTGATGTTAGCTTTAGATATTCCTGGTTGCAACTATGTATTGGTTTGTCATGTTAACCAATACGATTAAGGTAATAACTACTTTACATATTTACAAATTGCCAAATGGGCAGACTTTTGTTGATGTGTTGAATATTGTAACTCTTGGCTGGATCTCCAATGCTCAACTGTAGCAATGACTTGGCAATGACTTTATCAAAGCAAAATCTGAATTTCTGTCACTTCACCTTGATTTTTTCACTCACAGCTGTTACTGTGTCTGGCTTCAATAGTTTCTTCACTATTGGAAGAGTAGTTTGGATACATGACATTAGCATTTGGATTGGACTATTTTCCATGCCTTCAATAGAGGCATTTCTGCTTTCGAGGGTTGCATTGTACAAGTCTATGCCAGGTTTACTTTAATTATTTATGGCCGTTTGATGACTTTCACTACTTTCACACACCTCCTTAGGCATAATTCCTTCATTCTTTTGTACAAGGTGCCATCTTGATTTACCACTTCATTCTCATATGCCTGACACTCTTTCATAGCAACAAGTGTACAACAATTGCTGCACTTGGGGAGTTGTGTCTTGTTATGTAGTTTGCTTGATTTGAGTAAAGCTCATGAAATTGCATGAAGCAGCAATATTAATCTTACACCACACGTGAACTTGATATTCTCTATCACTGTCTTTCTAACAATCCGTCTATTACGTTTAGACCTGATGATGCCAACGTGTTGTATGTTATAAAGTGATTTGACAGAATCATTAGCTGATGTCTCTCCAGTAATCATTTTTAGTGGAAACAAAAACAGAAATTGCTGAGAAAACTCAGCAGGTCTGGCAGCATCTGTGGAGAGAAAGTAAAGTTAATGTTTCAAGTCCAGTGACCCTTCTTCAGAACCATTCTGAACCTTGATCTTTCTGCTGGCTTTCCTACAAATATTTCTTCCTTTTCCTCAATACGTCTTTGCATTTCACTTCAAATATATCTCTGCACTGTGCAAAACCCTATCCATTCACCCATTAATACACTCTAGCTGATGGGTGACAATCTCAGAGCTTCTGTTCATGTCGATGCCTTTCTTGAGAATAGGTTTCTTCTGTTTCAGTAGACGTGCTCTCACAGTAGGATCCCGTCTATCTAGGACAGAGCTAATCTCTCACAATCTTCCAGTTGTACAAACTCTCAGGATTCAGTTGGATATATCAGAGCAGTCATATGCTGATCAATAGTCTCTGTCTATCCGTGTGAGCTCTGGTATTGAACTAATACTATTCATAAGTAACATTGATATAGGGTTCAAAGTGTGTCCTCAAAACATGCAAAATCTCCCCTGTCTTTTCTGTTCTTTAGTGAAGTCTAGGCTAGAATACAGATTGTAGTACTTTTTCCATAGCATTTTAAATTAATTCTATTGCTACTCCAATGAGAGAGGACAATATTCCTAGTTGTCTCATGTCCCCTTTCATTTCATTACAACAGGATTGAGTGGAAAATGTACAGCTATTTTGATGAACCCATTATTTCAAAGTTGCAGACTGTTGTTTTTCTTTTACTTCTCCCTTGCTGTTTATTTCAGTAGCTAGCTCTCTTGCAGCCCTGAAAACCCACAAATTCAGTGCCATCGCTCTGACACCATGCTACAAGTGGCATTTAACGGCTCCCACAAAGCAAAGGGAGAGATAACGTGACTATTGTAAGTCAACCAGGGCGCTAAGTACAATGACATTTCTCCAAAGAATAACAAGATGTAATAACTACGGAGGAATGGAAATTGAATTCCAGTAAATTAGGATAATGTATTATAATGCACTCTGAATGTTCCAGCTATAACAATCCTGGTGGTTGTAAGGACTGTGTCAGTTCTCTGATTTCAGTCAACAATCATCAGGTGATTTAAAATGTTTGGGAGTGGGGTGGTAAATGAAAACTAATTGTTGTGACCTAAATTACTGTTTAGTAAAACTGCAGATGTTAGGCTTGGCAGCACCAGCAATTTTAGGCTTATAACTTAAAATAGATTAGTAGTTTGTGAGAAGACTTAACATTCTAACACAGCTGTGTTTTTTTTACATGTATGTCAGAGCATCTTCATACCTTTGAAGATGCACAATAGATCACAATGTCCTTTTCTTGTTGAAAAAACAGAATGTACTATTTTCCACTGTTTGACGGAAGGATTTTGACTTCTTTTGGATAATCTCATGGGGCCTTTCTAATGATTCTGTCTGTGACAGTTTAGACTACTGCTTTTATTTTTTAAATCATGACTGAGGTCCAGATGGCAGCTTTGATTCAAATAAGGCGAAGTTGTGAAGCTCAGGCATTTGTATTCTTCTGTTTGGCCATTTTAAAGTAATGAATACAAAAAATGCTGGAAACACTCAGCAGATCTGGCATCATTTGTGGAGAGAGAAAAACTGAGTTCACATTTCACGTTGATGGCTTTTCACCAGAACCCAACTTATTATTTTACAGATGTTCTTTAATAAATGTCAAATATTTTTGGTTATCAATTCATAAATCAATGCTCTCATATCAACTTTTGCAGACAACTTAACCCAAAGGTTTTTAAGGATAAGTCTCATTGTTGTGGCCAATGATGCCTGTTATTCCCTTTGTTGTGCAGTGTCTATTTCTTCTCTGTTTAAGATTGACTTGTGGTTTAGAATCTTAAACAGACCACTTCTTTTGCAGAGCTTATTTGCTCCCTGCACTGGAAATTCTGGATTTTTCTGTGGCCGTTCCCTTGTACAACTCAGAACATTGGCTGGGGCCAGTACTAATTGTCTGGAAAAATATTTTATTTTGCATAACTAAAGGCAAGCTTTTCATCCTGCACTCATCAGGATCTTTGTAAGAGTACCCATTTAAGTGGAAAGGAACATTTAAACCGTATGAGACAGAATGTTCTTTGGTTGGCAAGTGGAATCTGATCAGTTACTGCGTTGCCATGGAGAATTCACCCATTAATAATAGCTGACAGTTAACTACCAGGCATTGTTTAAATTTTAAACCAGGCAGGTTGACTCTGATTGGTCCGGAAATTGCCCTGAGAAATGAACCAGAGAATTGCTGCCACCTATTTTGTTGAGTTGAGACAGTTGCAATGTGTTTTTTTCTGTCTGCAAAGTACAGGGCTCTGCATTTTAATATGTGTGGCTTCCAGAACATAGAAGTGCACCACACTGCAAGCCTGACTTACAATCCTAAATTGATTTTCAGCATAATTCTTCATATACTCAGGATTGTTCAGAAAATGTTGCGCAATCAGAGAATGAACAATGGGCAGAATTTTTCCAGTGTACTGTGTTGGGTATGAATGGAGTCAGTTAGTTTCAGTAAGGGACTTGGTTGTAATAGTGGTACTTGTCACACTGATGAATGCTAATAAATACTTAGGATCTTGTTCATTGAAGACTTGCAGTACTATATATATGTTCCTCCTGAAATTAAACCAACTATTGGACAAGCTGCTCAGGAAGTCTATTTCCAAACCTGAAGTGGTACCGTTGTTGTTTGAGGAACTGAGTTGTTATGATTCATTTTTCTGTTGCAGTGGGTGGCACTTAATCTGCTGTGTATTTCTAGCATCAGCTGTTTATAAATTTGACTTGTTTGTAGAAATGTGCAAAAATAAACTTTATTTTGCTTTTTCTTGAAATGTTGCTGCAGGGATGGATGGCTTCCATGTAGCTTTGAATTGGCTTCCAAGACAATCCTTAAAATCTCAGTGTGTCAGAACCCCAAGCCATTTGGAGTTGCAGGCCACTTCATAATCATTCTAATACTTTGACAAACTAGGAACAACAGAGTATTCCATTTGAACCTTGAGGATTTGTGGATTCAGTTTGCATTAAGGGAGAAGCAATGCACTCTGTTAAATAAGAACGAAGTGTCTAGTTGTTGGTGAACCACAACTCAGATTATCTAAATTGCAGCTGTCAAATACTTCTGTACAATTGCTGTTCTTATAAGTTTCCCTCCTGAATGGCTAGCGGCAATGCTTTGGCTTCTGAATTTTCTAGTGATTGTGACAGAAAGACACTTCTTATAAAACTGTAGCTCATCCCACACGTGTGCAGCCTCAAACTCAATCTGAAAATTAACTCTTAACAATTAATATTTCTACGAGTAATATCTAAAACTTATGGACATACCCTCTTGAGCATTTTTACTACTAAAGGTGGCCATCATTTTCATTGCAATTTCATTGAATGCTTCCAAGGAGTATGTGATACTTTGAACATTGATCACTTAGCTATAATAGATGAGGTTTGATGCTAGAAAGATGGTTTGTCACGTATCTTCATGTCTTGTGCTGCCATACAAGTTGTGGATCACCTTGATACCAATGATGTAGGCATTATATACATAAAAAGGATGAGGTCCAGCAGCAGGAACTTAGGGAGCTAGACTGATATACAAAAAATCTACTTCAAAACCTTAGTGATACACAAGAAATTGAGTGTTGTATTCTCTGAATTACTCCCAGTGTTAGTGAGTGTAGGAAGAGGTGGATAGAGCAGATGACCATATGGATGAACAATTTGTACAGGACGGAAGTTTTTAACTTCTTGGATAACTGGAGAAGGTGAGACCTCTACAATTCTGACATGTTGCCCCTGAAGTAAAATGGAACCAAAATCCTTGTTGGAGTTTAAAGTAATTTCGCAGGGGAATAGGATACGGAGTGGATGTACCATCAGGGGCAATACACAGACAAATATACAAGAAAAAAACAAGTCTCTCTAGAATGTTCAGAGTGCATGTCGTCAAGCTAAGGCACAAGGCATCATGGCAAAGTGGGATGACATTTACTTTACTGCAAGGAGTCTTGTGAGTAAGGCAGATGTGTTGAGGGTGTTGATTAGCATGTGGTGATAGGATACCATTGCAATGATAGAGACATGATTGAGGGAAGGCCAGGATTGGCAGCTGAAGATTTCAGGATATAGAATCTACAGCTGAGACAGGAATTGAGTCTGTAAAAGAGGAGATGGTGTTGCAATTTGATGAAAGAGTCAATTACTGCTGTAAGGAAGGATGATCTCTTAGATGGCTCATCAGTTGAGGCCATATGTGTAGAACTTAAAAAAAATGAAGAAGGCAATCGCATATTGGGAGTGTACTATTAATCCCCAAACAATCAAGGAGATATAGGGTAGATATTGAACCAAATATTAAGGGGAGTTGGCAGCCTAGTGGTAATATTACTAGACTATTAATCCAGAGACTCAGCTAATGTTCTGGGGGCCTGGGTTCGAATTCTGACAAGGCAGATAGTGGCTTTTGAATTCAATTGAAAAGAGAATCAGGAATTAGAAGTCTAATAGTGACATTTGTCAATTGCCAGGAAAAATTCATTTGGTTCACTCATGTCCCTTAGGGAAGGAAACTGCTATCCTTATCTGGTCTGGCCTACTGGTGACACCAACCCACAGCAATGTGGTTGACTCTTAGCAATTAAGGTTGGGCAATAAATATTGGCCTAGCCAGTGCTGCCCACATCCTGTGGATAATAAGAAATAGGCTAGTAGTAGGAGATTGCAATTTCCCCAATTTTAACTGAATAGACAAAGTGTGAAAGGTTTAGAGGGGGCAACATTCTTAAAATGTATCCAGGGCCTTTCTAAATCAGCACACAGAAAGTCTTACAGGATAGAGCTGGACCTAATTTTAGGGAACAAAACCAGGAAAGTGGTAAAAGTGTCAGTGTGGGAGAGTTTGGCGATAGTGGCCATAATTCAGTAAGATTTAAGGTTGTCATTGAAAAGGGCAATATGGATCAGAATTAAAGGCAGGCTGATTTTAATATGATAAGACAAAGTGCACTGGAAGCAGATACTTGTTGGAAGATCTACATCGGAGCAACTGGAGTCTTTCAAGAAAGAAATAGTAAGAGTGCAGGGACAGTATGTTTCTGTGGGCAGTATGGACAGTCTAGAGAACCCTGGATGTCAATTAATGTTCAGGATTTGATACAGTAAGAAATGGCAGACTCAAAGGCATGCAAACATTGGAAGCCTCAGAAATATAAATAAAGTGTAGGATATTAATTAAAAAGAAATTAGGTAAGCCAAGAGGGGACATGCGAAAACACTAATGGATATATTAAAGGAAAATGCTAAGGAATTTTTTGAAAGTATATAAGAGGCAAGAGGATAACCAGGGAAAGAGTAGGCTCAATTGGGACCAAATTTGCAAACTGTGTGAAGTAGATGATGTAGGTGATGTTTTAAGTGAATTTGTTGCATCTGTATTTGCTTTAGAGAAAGATGATGTAGTTTTAGAAATAAATAAGGAGGACTGAGAGATATATTTGGATACATTTTTATCAAGAGGAAGTATTAACAGTTTTGTGGTCTTAAAATTGGATAAGTCTCTAGGCCCAGATGAGATGTATCCCGGGCTGTTGTGGAAAGAGATTACAGGGCCTCCAATGTTCATTTTCAAATGCTTTCTGGACACAGGAGAAGTTTCAGAAGACTGAAAGATATATATGTGATATCATTACTCAGGAAGGGTCATAAGAGTATACCAGGGAACTATAGGCCAGTGAGTTTAGCATCAGTGATATGAAAGTGTTGGAAAAAAAATTCTGAGGGGCAGACTTAATCTCTACTTAGAGAGGCAAGGATTAATCAAGGGTAATCAGCATGGCCTTGTAGGCGAGATCATGTTTGGTCCTGATTCAGTATTTCAAGCGAGTGAATAAGTGTTTAGATGAGGTTACTGCAGTTGATAGGTGCCTTTAAGAAGAATTTGTTCTGTCCTGTTTCTTTCCAAGAGGGGATTGTCGTCCTAGTGCTGAGGTGTCTATACAATGGAAAACAGAGTAAATAGCTTTAGGTTTTTTCAATAGACAAAAGAAGCATGGGTGGGTGGAGTCAGGCTCACACAGACCCAGGGTTTTAGTTTTTACTTTCAGTTGTGGAAGTTGGGTGTTTAGGAGTTGAAGCTGTTTGATATAGCTGTCTCTTTGTTGCTGCAAAAAGCTTGATGTCTCTCCCTGTTGCTAGATTCATTCTGTCAGTGTCCCTTTCTCCTGGCCCAGAGGAGATAGCAAGTGGGCAAATATGTTTTGCTGAATTTGCCTTTGCCATGTGTGTGTTTGTGGGATGCTACTGTATTGGAACAGTGGATGAGTAATAGTTAAATAATATATTATTTGGTCAGGTATTTCAATAGAGTTAAAGTTGTACCTTTTTTTTGTTTGTGTTTTAACTATGGTATAAGAATAAAGTGTGTTCTCCTTAAAGCATAGTAGTGTGACCAATTGAATTACATCTGGAATACAGCGCTTTACACTTGTGTTTACATAGATAGAACTTATGGTCTAGATTATCTCCTTGATAATATTTTGAGGGGATTTTGTTTGGACATAACAATAGTCAAAGTGGACTTTAGTTAGGATTTTGCTATGGTGTTGGAGCAATTGTCATGTTCACTCAAAAAATGACTTTGTGCCAGGGAGTAGAAAGTAATGGTTGAAGGTTGTTTGTGACTGGAAGCCTGCATCCAGTGCCTTACTGTTAGGTTCAGCGCTGGTTCCTTTGCGATTTGTAGTGGCATTCATGACCTAGACACTAATATAGGAAATTTAATCAGTAAATTTGCACATGGCATGAAAATTAGTGATGTGATGAACAGCCAGGAAGAAAACTTTAGACTACAGGACAGTATACAGAATGGTCTGGTCAGAGGGATGGTATAGTGGCAAAGGAAATTTCATCCAGAAAAGTGTGAGGTAATGCATTTTGGGAGAATTAACAAGGCAAGGGAATACACAATGAATGGTAGGGCCCTAGGAAGTCTAAAGGATAAGAGGGACCTTGGTGTGCATGTTCACAGACCCATGAAATCAATAGAATCACAGAATTCTTATGGCATAGTCAGAAGCCATTCAGCTCATCATGCCTGTACCAGCTCTTCAAACAGACATCATTGCCTCATGCCAATCTCCTGCATTTTCTCTATTTCCTTGTACACTATTTCTAACCAAATAATCATCCAATGCCTCATGAATACCTCATTTGAACTTGCCTCCACCACATCTCCAGGCAGTGCATTCCATGCCATGCTATACACTGCATGAGAAAGTTTTGTCTCACATCACCCTTGCTTCTTTTCCACATCATTTTAAGACTGTTCCCTTCATTCATGTTACTTTAAGAAGTGGGAAAAGCCCTAAAATTGTTGAATTCAATATTGAATCTCGAATGTTGCAGACATCTCAAGCAGAAAATGAGGCAGTTTTCTTCCAGCTTGTGCTGAGCTTCCCTGGAGTGCTGTAGCAAGCCCAAGACAGAGATGTTGGCCAAGCAACATGGTGATGTGTTGAAATGGCAGGCAACTGGAAGCTCAGGGTCTTTTTTAGCAGACAGAACGTAGGTGTTCGGTAAAGCAGTCGCCCAGTCTGTGCTTTGTCTCCCTAATGTAGAGGAGATCACATTGTGAGCAGTGAATATGGTAGACTGCAAATGTCATTGGACTATGGGGAGGTGTTGGGAGTGAAGGAGGTGTAGACCAGGTTGCCCTGGAGGGAATGGTCCATGTGGAAGGCTGACAAGAGAGAGGAGGGGAATATGAGTCTGATGTCGGCATCCTGCTGGAGGTGGTCAAAATGGCGGCTAATGATCCTTTGGATGTGGACGGTGGTGGGATGGTAGGTGTGGACAAGTGGAACCCTATCATTGTTGTGAGAGGGAGTAGAGTGGGCAAGGGCCAAAGCGTGGAGATGGGTCGGACCCAGCTGAACGCCCTGTTGACCATGGTCCTGCGGATTCCTTGGTTAAGGAAGATGGTGGACATTTCAGAGGCTGCCTTGTTGAAGTTGCCATCATCAGAGGTGATGAGAAGGAGACAGAGGAACTGGGAGAATGAAATAGAGTCTTTACAGGAAGCAAGGTGTGAGGGTGTGTGGTCAAGGTAACTGTGGGAGTCAATAGGTTTGTGATGGAAATTGGTGACCAACCTATCCCCAGAAATGGAAACAGAGATGTCAAACAAGGGAAGGGAGGAATCAGAGATGGACCATGTGAAGTGAGAGCAGGAGTGGAAATTGGAAACAAAATTGATGAATTTTTCCAATTCCGGACATAAGGGATGTACGATGATGTCATCGATGTACCGGAGAGAGAGTTATGGGTGGGGAATGGAGTAAGACTGAAACAAGGAATGTTTCATGTACCCCTCAAAGAAGTAGGCGTAACTGGGGCCCATGCAGGTACCCATGGTCTCTCCTCTGACCTGAAGAAAGTGGGTGGAAAAGAGAAGCTGTTCAGAGTGAGGATGAGCTTGACCAGGCAGAGGAGGGTGGTTGTAGATGGGGACAATTCAGGCCTTTTTTCCAAAAAACCCTGAGACCATCCTGATGGGGAATAGATGTATAAATGGATTGCACATCCATGGTAAAGAGGAGGTGGCTAAAGTCCATGAACTGGAAATTCTAATGTAAATCATCAAAGAGATCGAGGATACAAGTGGGAAGAGACTAAACAAGGGGAGAAAAAATTGAGTTGAGAACGTCGAATGAGGTGGAGGATGAAATAGAACTGGGAGGCAAGACAGCTCTGAGACAGCGTGAGGTGATGCTAATGGAGAGAAAGTTTGAGTGTGTGCAAAAGGTGACACATAGAGTGTGGAGGGTGTGGGGTCTGGTTTTTCTTTAAATGCAGCATGATTTCTCTGTTGACATTCCTATTCCTTAGATGCTGTCTGACCTGATGTGCTTTTCCAGCTTCACATCTATCGATTCTGTGTTCCAGCATCTGCAGTCTTTACTGTCTCCAAATCAGGGATATGTTCTGTTCCATGGTTAGTCTTTCAACTAAAAGCATCAATGTTTGCATTATTTTTGCCTGACCTATGCTGATCTTGGAATCTAAATTGAGTGAGTTCAGCAGCCCGTTCTGTCTGTGTTGCTCCAAGCTTTGTCGATCTTTGAAAGCAGTTGAGTAGGTGGTTGGCTGAAAGTTTGAAACACGTCAAACTCTGCACTGGTTGGAATGTCTTTGAATTCTGAAAAATAGCACATCTTAAAGCTGACAGTTTGAGTTTCACTCTGAAATAATTAACTCTATTTCTTTCATTTGGCTTATGACTCTGACTAACACGAGCAATAACTGTTCTGTATTGCCTTTGAGCCGGTGACAGCACTGCTCCTGGGCCAAGAAAACTGCTGTCTGTTTCCAGTACGAATGGGAGATGGAAATCTGGATAGCCAAGCATAGATGATGACAAAACCTTCTGCTCAAGGGTGGGCAAGGAATCTTCACATTCCCAATCACTCTTGCACCAGTCTCTGATTTCCTCACCAAATTTGTGGAGTGGGGCAGCCAATTGTGCAGAGCCTTGCACAAACCTCCTATGGTGACCAACTAGACCAAGGTATCCCACAGTTCCCGCCCTGTCTTACAACAGGCCATTCCTGTATCACTCGGTTTTTCTTATCCTCAGGATTAATGCCTTCCTTGATAACAAAGTGCTGTACTTCTGTCTGGAGCAGTTGGCACTTCTCTGGCTTGTCGTTTCAAATTGAACTATGACTAGTGAGCCAAGACCGTGATTTGTCTTCGAGGATCTCCTCAAGTGTCAAGTTGAAGATGAATATAGTGTCCAGAAACATGTAGGAGGGACTGAAAATTAAGGTCACCAAGCTGTGCTCATTACACACAGAAAAGAAGCAGGGGCAATACAGAGCCCAAATGGCATTCTCACATATTTGTAAAGTGCGCCATGCCTTGCTGGATACTGCCTTTTAAATGTCTTGTTCAGCAATGGGTAGCTGGTTATAACTGTGGGCCAAACAGAGACTGCAGAAACATGATACACCTTTGAGAAATTGTAATGCTTTCTCAATCCTGGAGGGGGGGTGCCTTTATGAGTCTTTGTGTTGTGTGCCTGATAATCAACGGAGGTCTTCAAGTTTTCTGTCTTCATCCCTCACAAGGTCTAGGAAGAATGTATATGGACCAGATAAATCTCAGATGACATCTCGTTCCAAAGACTTTTGCAGGTAGCCCTGGACTTCCTCCCATTGATAGGGTGGGATCCCCATCAATGGGAGGAATGTATACTGCATGGTCATCTTTAGTCACAATCCTTACCAGGCTTACCAGGTCACAATACCAAATGCCATCATCATTTTTACGGAACGTCATCCCATATTTGGTGAAAGTAGAAACAGGCTGCCTTCTCTGGATCTCCTTCAGCTTCAATTCCTCTGCCATCTCAGCCAGGCATCTTTCAATCTCATCCACCATGACTTGATGCCTGTGCTGTGAAATCCTCCCGGCTAAACCTGGAATGTAACATGAAATTTGAATGCACAGATGGTCCAAAGATCATGAAACGGGCGTTCTTTATTCAGTTTCAGCAAGTTATTTTGAATTTGAATGTTAAGCAAGATAGAATGCATGTGGAATCAAGCCTGTGGTTTAAATCTGGTTAAGGAATTCCCCTGTCTGTCTTCGCCTTCCTTTAAGATCTCCTTCCTCCAAAGACAGCCCTTCCTCCAGAAAGGGTCTGTTCAACAGTTCCAACACGGTGCCCAATACCCTCCCTCACCACCTCCACCTGCTGATGGAGGTTATGTTACACCATATCGAGCAATTAATGAAACTCATAAGACTTAATATGTGACATAATTAGTTTTCCTCAAAATGTTTCTGCTATCAATTTTGCAAATATAAAACCCGTGAGATGGCTATTAAACACAGAGGAGATAAGATATTGGACGTCAATAGTTAAAAAATATGAACACTTCCTCTTCATGGAATGTTGGTGTAATTGGCTGGGACAGCATTTATTTCCCATCCCTAGGTGCCCTTGAGAAGGTGATGTTGATTCCTTCTTGAACAGCTGCAATCTATTTGCTGTAGATAGATCCACAATGTTGTAGGTAGGAATTTTCAGGACTTTGACCTAGTGACACTGAAAGGATGGTGGTATATTTCCAAGCCAGGATGGTGAGTGACTTGGAGGAGAAGTTGGAGGTGTGGTGCTCCCATGTACTTGCTGCCCTCGTCCTTCTAGATGGAAGTAGTTGTGGGTTTGGAACATGATGTCTAAGTAACTTTGGTAAATTTCTGCAGTGCATCTTGTATAAAGTATGCAAACAGGAGGCTGGAAGAACACAGCAAGCCAGGCAGTATCTGGAGGAAAGGAGAAGTCAACGTTTTGGGTATTACCCTTCTTCAGGACATTGGCTTCTCCTTTCCTCCAGATGCTGCCTGGTTTGCCATGTTCTTCCAGCCTCCTGTTTGTCTACCTTGGATTCCAGTATCTGCAGTTTCTTTGTACCTAACCTTGTAAAAAGTATATACTGCTTCTACTGAGCGTCAATGGTGGAGGGAGTGGATGTTTGTGGACAAGGTGCCAATCAAGTGGACCATTTTGTCCTGGATGGTGCCAAGCTTCTTGAACAATGTTGCAGCTTCACCAATCCAGGCAAGTGGGGAGCATTCCACCACACTCCTGACTTGTGCCTTTTAGATGGTGGACAGGCTTTGGGCAGTCAAGAGATGAGCTCTGCTGTGAGGTTACTAGCCTCTGACCTTCTCTTGTAGCCATTGTATTTACGTGGCAGGTCCAGTTCAGATTCTAGTCAGTAGTAGCTCAGGATATTAATAGTCAGGATTTAGTGATGTTAGTGACATTGAATATCAATGGGTGAAATTTAGGTTTTCTGTTGCTGAATGGTTATTGCCTGGCACTTATGTGGCATGAATGTTGCTTGTTGCTGTCAGCACAAATCTGGGCATTGTCCAGGTCTTGTTACATTTCAAAATGGACTGTTTCAATTTTTGAGGAATTGCATTGTGCATTCATCAGTGAACATCCCCACATCTGACCTTATGGTGGAGAGAAAGTCATTGATGAAGCAGCTGAAGGTGATGCTACCCTGAGGAACTCCTGCAGAGATGTCCAAGCATTAAGCTGACTCTACTTCAACAACCACAACTCCAGCCATTGAGAGTTTGTCACCTGATTGCCATTACCTCTAGTTTTCCTAGGGCTCCTTGATGCCATACTCATTCAATTGCAGCCTTGATGTCAAAGGCACCTCATCACAAATTCAGCTTTATTTGTCCGTGTTTGAACCAAAACTGTAATGAGGTCAGGAGCTGAGTGGCCTGATGGAGTGTTAACCAAACATCAGTGAGCAGGTTATTGTGAAGTAAGTGATGTTTGATAGTACCTTTCCATCATTTTACAGATGATGGAGAGGACACTGATGGAGGATTAATCGGCTTGCTGAAATATGTCTTGCATTTTGTACAGGAAATACCTGGGAAACTTTGCACATTGTCAGGTGGATACCATTGTTGTAGCTGTGCTGGAATAGCTTGGATAGGAGTGCTTGACATTCTGGAGTACAATTCGTCAATAATATTGCTGGAATGTTGTCAGAGCCCATAGCCTTTGCAGTATCCAGTCCTCCAACCATATCTTGATATCATGTGGAATGAATTGGATTGGTTGAAGACTGGTGTCTGTGATGTTGGGAACCACTGGAGGAGGCAGATGAATGGATCATCCATTCAGTGATTCTGATGAAGATTGCAATGTATGCTTCAGTCTTATATTTGGCATTGATGTGCATTGAAAGACTACGCTCCCTCATTGAAGATAGGAATATTTATGGATCCTCCTCCTCCATTAAGTTATTTTATTGTCTAACATCATTCATGACTAAATGTATCAAGACTTCATAGCTTAGATCTGAACTGTTGCGTGTGGAATCACGTAGGTCTGTCTATCATTTGCTGTTTATGCTTTTTGGCATGTAAGTCGTCCTATTTTGTAATTTCATGATGCTGACATCTCACTTTTAGGTATCCCTGGTGCTGCTATTTGCATGTCATTGAAGAATTAGGAGCAGGCCATTTGGCATTTCTTGCCCACTCTGCCATTCAATAAGGTCATGACTGGTCTGATTTTCTGTCCATCCCCAATAACGATTTATTTCTTTATTAGTCAAGAATCTATCTCCATCCACCTTTAAAATATTCAATGACACTACTTCCATCGCTTTTTGAGGAAGAATTCCAATGTCACATAATCTTCCAAAAGCACAAACATTTCTCTTCATCCCCATCTTAAATGGTAGACATCTTATTTTTAACTGTACTCTCTCCCACAAGGCAAGTACCCTTTCGACATCCACCCTATCATGCCCCCTAGGATCTTATAACCGCCTCTTATTCTCATAAGCTCTAATACATATAGGGTTAACCTTTACAATCTTTCCTCATAAGATACCTTCATCCCTCACCCTAAGTATCAGTTGAGTGAATGCTCACCTTCAGGCAGCAGTGATTACACAAGGGTGGGTAGCATAGTTGAAATATTCTGTCTTTGAGGTGACATAACTTAATTTTCCTCAGAAAAGTAAGCAGACAAACAAGTGCACATACTATGCTTCTTTCAATGAACAAATTGAATTTAACTAAAACTAGTGAAATGTACTTCGAAAACTATCTGTATTGGACACTGTTTTGACAATTCCTACTTCTTCAAAATGTTGTTGCTTTAGTTAACAAGGTGAGGTAAAGAATTTGGAGATAGCAAGAACTGTAGATGCTGGCATCGGAGTCAATATAGTGTGGAACAGGAGGAACATAGCAGGTCAGGTAGCATCAGAGGAGCAGGAAAGTCAATGTTTCAGGTTGGGCCCCTTCATCAGTCCTGAATTTAGTGAATTTAGAGAGTCACCACAGCAATAACACAAGGAAATTACGCATTTTGTCAGAGAGCAATGGCAATAATGTTGATTAACAAGCATTTTGTAGGAGCACAGCTGAGAGACTTGCCTGGGAATGTAGAAGGGCTCAGGGAGCTATATGACAATCGGTACACTGTGAGAACTATCTATCTGTAGTGGAGAACTAACATACGAGCAGGTTTGAGGTCATGCAGGGCAATGACTCAGGTATATTATTTGGTTATGAAGACTCAAGGAACAATCAACCATCTGTTGCTCCACCAATTGTAGTTAAGGCCACCACTGCCCTCAAATGTAATGTTATAGGTCTACATACCAGGGCATCTCAAGTGTTCACCAGTTAAAAAATATTTGACTTTATATAAAATCTTGCCACATTCCAGAATCTCAAAGCAATTTTCATATTGAATTACTGGCATTTGTTATTTCTAAGTTGCATTGCATGAGGCTGTAGAGCTGACTCGTTCGTAACATGAACTATAGAAATCCTTGCTATCGATTATGGGACTGTGATGAATCATTCTTATAAACTTGGGGTTTTTTAGAACAACACAAATTACTGGTTGGGTTCTAATAAATGAAATTCCGATTAGTGAGAATCCCTTCAATGGCATCTTCTAGTGAGGTCAGTCAGTTTTAATTTCCATTCAGTTTCTGTTTTTGATAGAGACTGCCTCAAAAACATACACATTGAATGTAAAACTATTGATTCCCTTGCAATTCCCTCAATAAGCATGGAAAATATTTGTGCTTGTCCATGTTGGTGTTTTTTAAATGTTGAGTGTTTTTTATGTATTATAATATATCTTAATTACTGGCAGTCTGATACTGAAAATGTATTTTCTTTTATATGGAGGCACATTCTTTCAAATTTTGGTTATTGTTGGAAATATGAAAGAAATAAAATGGTTTGCTTTCCTGTTTCTTCTGTTTCTTCTCTCTTAGTTCCAGTTTTCTTTCTGTTTCTTTATTTTGCTTTCTGTGCATTATCTTACACCGTATTAAAAACTCTATCGTACATTCTCTGTTTGAAAATTCTGTATGTCTTCCATCTGAATAATTAAATAGGAATGCCAAGTTTTAGGTGCTATTCAAACAGGTCCAATTCTCTTGAGATGATGTCACACATATCAGAAATGTGTTAACTATAAATGTGCATGTAAAATCCCACAAACCATCTGTTACCAGCTGTAAACTAATGCACCACAAGCACCTTTTGCTTGTGGAACATCTCAGTCGTTATCTTCTAAACTTGGTATCATGCATCCACACAAAGCAATTTTACCCCTATGGTGGTGATGAGCAGTGTACCCACTGAATAATTATAGCAGCCATGGTTGACTACTTTTTTACTGTCAGATTTCATTGATGTGCTAGTTGCTCACTTTCCAAATTTCCTTTATTTTCATTCTGCATGTTATTTCCACAATTTCTCCAAGTTCCCTTCCAAATCTAATACATGTCCTTAGTTCTATGTTTACTGCCATTTCTTCAATATTACCCCTTCAAAATTGTGTCATCCTCAACCAAACCCAATTTATGGGATGGCTCATATTACAAGAAATGTGGTGAAATTCTACCACCATCTTCTCCCAAAAAGTAGGTATGCAAAGTAAATATAGCTTGTTGTTTTACAGTTTTAAGAGATAAATATGTTAACAGGCCAAGGACCAGTAGGAGACCACATGACCAGCAACCGTAAGGAGTCCAAGCAGCAGCAAGCTAGACTGAAGATGTGAACAGTTCCTCAATAACTGCAAATTACCAGTTTGTCTGTTAAATAAACTCCTTTGAGATTTTCAAGTGAATTGTGCCTAAAAGATTGACCAATCCAATGTGGTCAATATCAGTGTTAAAGAATATATCACACGCTTATAGCTCATCATAAAACAAATGCTTAGAAAAACCAATTTTCCACAGTTTCCTTCCTCCTCCAAAATATATCTAACCTTAGCTAGCATTTCATCTTTGGACTGATTTTTTTCATTTTGGAGAAGCAAGTCAATATGCCAATGTCATTCTTTTTTTTATTTTTACAGCATTAATATCCAAATCAATTGAAATGCGCTAATTTTAAAATATATTGCTTCTAATCATTGTAATCAAAAGCTATATAGTATTCAGGATTCTATTTGTGACAGTGGGATAATAGTAAAAATGAACCAGCTATTTCTTAAATATAATTCATCGTTTTATAAAACTCTGTTTTAAATTAACTATTCATGAGCTGTTTGATGTCAGTACTCAAACCCACAGCTTGAGGCCATCATAAATACCAGTACTGGCTAATAACTAGCATATCTTCTGTTTGGACTTTGATGGTGTGAAACAGGATAGAGTCCTTACCATCAACAATGAATGCTTCAGGCTACTTGTAATTGTTAGAGTCAAACATTTTGTGCATTTAGAGCAATTTTAATACGCTAAATAATGGTTATTAACTGCAAGATAAACAACAGATAAAACCTGAATGGGACAGAATTGATGATCAGTAGTTAAATATTCTGAACTGTACAAATGCTGTGAATACCAGGGGTCTATTATTGCTTCTAGTTTCATTTCCTAGAATGCAATTACCTGTTATCATTTTTCATTAAATTTATGATGGTTTTGAAAGGATTAATTGAGAAACAAGTCAAACATTTCAATTAAAATCCTGTTTCTATTGATGGAGTTATAGTTTACGGTAAGTTAATATGTGGGATTAGGGAAACTGGAGAGGTAGCAGGCTTCTTTTAGTAATGGCATTTTAACCCAAACTTTCATCACCTGCGTAAGGTGGGTCTTGATACAACAAAGGATAATGATGATGATGGATAGTTTCACTGCTTTCTTATGTGGCGTTCATCTATCACTTGTCAGCATGCTATTGGTTATACATGGCAGCCTTCCACAATTCTAAAATTTTAGTTGAAAGATTTTGTAATTTACTAGGAACAAGAGCAACTATCCCAGTGCTTAAAGAGTGCACAGGTCTTCGTTACCCACAACATGGAAATCTTGCTCATAATCTAGTTATGAAAGAAAGCTCAACTGATTTTCTTATGTGTTGAAGCTCATGTCAGACCAGAGGTGTCCTTTCATCTGGCAAAACATAGATATTGGAAAAATGCATTGCATCCACAGCTTAAATATGTCAGAGTTTCACACAGCAAGCAGAGGAATTGACCTGGAATGGAACTTTTTTTTATTTTTTGCTGCCCAAAGTTTTTTTTGTGTGTATTGACCATTAGCAGAATGTCAAATGTGGGTGTACCTGACCTAGAAAGCTTTAATTTCAATACAAAGCATAATTTTATAAAATGCAATTCCAAGTATTAAGTATTTGGATGTGATATTTATATGAAGTAATTGGTGCTTTTGCAATGAAGGTCACTGAGTTTCTAGTCACAAACTTCATAAATTCCAGCGTTTTGAAAACTACAGATGGAAACTGGTAAATTTTGAATTCAACAGTAGTAATCTGGACAATGAGTTAAATCACAGTTATTATTATAACTGGTCTAAAGATGAAAGAATAATCTGAATGGTCATGAGTTCAGATCTTGTACATCAGAATTCAAAGGTTTAAATTTTAATAATGAAACTTGGTCATTGTACAGATACTTCTATAGTGATCAAATCTGCAACTGCAAAGATAGAATTGCTTCAATTTCAAGCAAACTAATTGAAATGTAAAAGTAAAAAAATGTTAAATATCAATTGTGCAGCTGGAAAGGAAAATGCGAAGCAACAAAAAAGTCACTTCTTAATGGCTAAGGAATACTTCATAACATTTTTATTTCTGCTTACCCATTAAGACTTTTTTAGGGTTCTTGGTATTCAGTACATGTATTAGTATTTGTTGTAGTAACATCACTCCAATAATTTTAGGTTATATTTAAGAAAATATAGTTGTATATAGTTATTTTGTACTTTTAAAATGATTTATTCTGAAACACACTTCCATGTGGTCATTCTCAAATCATTCTGCTTGTTCCCCAGTAAGGTGGCTACCAGATTAACCAGCAGAAGTGGTTGTCTATGCTAGATTGGCCTGGAGATCTGACAGATTATTCAGTGCAGAATGATATAAGCAAATAGAAGTGCAACTGGACAATCATTGGTGTCATGCCCCAGAGTCGAGGCAGCTGTATTTATTCAACTAAGACTAAAATTAGAATTAGAATTAGAATTAGAATCCCTACAGTGTGGGAACAGGCCCTTCGGCCCAACAAGTCCACACCGAACCTCAGACCATCCCACCCAGATCCATCCCCCTATGACCCACCTAATATACACCCTCTACCTCCCTGAACACTACGGGCAATTTAGCATGGCCAATCTGCCTAACCTGCACATCTTTGGACTGTGGGAGGAAACCGGAGCACCCGGAGGAAACCCACACAGACACGGGGAGAATGTGCAAACTCCACACAGACAGTCGCCTGAGGCTGGAATCGAACCCAGGTCCCTGGTGCTGTGAGGCAGCAGATACAGAGATAGGAAGAACTGCAGATGCTGGAGTCAGAATCAATACAGTGTAGAGCAGGAGGAACGCAGCAGGTCAGGCAGCATCAAAGGAGTAGGAAAGGCAACATTTCGGGTCGGGACCCTTCATCAGGATGAAGGATGTATATTCGATATGTCGACTTTCCTGCTCCTCTGATGCTGCCTGACCTGCTGTGTTCCTCCAGCTCCACACTGTATTGACTTAAACTGATACAGTCTGTTCACAATTCAATTATGCTGATTGCTCACAATTTAGAAATGCTATTTAAAGTATATGTCAATATCCTGTAAAATACTTTTAAATCAAATTTGTCTAATATGTTAGGCACTAGCCATGGTGTGATTTATTTGGAATCGAAATGCAGCTATTCATTTCTGATTACTTATGAAAAAAATTGACAGTTATTGGGTGTGATTTCAACTCCCATTCTCCAGCATGTGTAGTTTTATACTTTTTATGTCTTTGTTGATGAAGGTCTGATAAAAGGCAGAATGAGCAAGTGGTTTTGTGTGGACTTTACTGCCAACGTTATTGATTATTTGCAAACATAGTGTGTAACATATGTGAACTATCCATACTTTGGTGCCATGGAAACACCAGCAACATTGTGTGGTAAGGGAAGCAATCAAAATAGTCACCTTGACCAATTAGAATAACCAATCTACATCAGCAGAAGAAAGGAAGCATTACCATTCACAAGTCGTTCCATCAAGGCACATCAGGACAAAGGACAAGCTGCATCTAACAACATTTTAAGTTAAGAGCAATGGTAGGTCTGATGTATCTCATTGTGGAAGTCAACATCCTCAGAAATTACTCTAATAAAGTTAGAGTCCCACTTACAATTGGGAAGAAATGGAGAAGCAGCACTGAGATGTGATGTTTCTAATAAATTAGTGCCAGAATTTTAAATTTTGATGAACAAAAATGTTGAATTTCTTTATACTGAGTTGTAAATGTTTATTTAAATATACATAATAGCACAACGTTTTTTTTACGATGGTTACAGCATGTGACTCAAACAATATCATCCTAGCTACATCTGTGCTAGTTAATGATTTCTATTGGACAACACGATTTCAAATGTCTTTTTTGATCCTTTGATCAAGACAGTGATCAAATGGTCAAGCCATAAGTTACATTTTGTCAGACATTTTAAAACCAAATAAATAACATTGCTGATGAGTCCTGTATTGGACTGTGCATGTGACCTCATTCCTGCTACTTAAGTCCAGCCCAAATCACTTTCAATACTGTGTCCATTTTCTGTATTGATTTGATTAATAATCCTGATACTATCATCACACTCTTCCTCAGTGCTAAAAATTCCTTTGTGGGGGCAAGGGAGTGTTTGTTTCATTTTGAATCATTCAATGAAGTAACGTCTGTTATGGTGTGAGCTACTAATGTTGAAATCACTTGCAGAAGTATTTGTTTGGATGATGAATTAAATTGCAGGGGACAATAGTGGGTGCCAAAATATACTTGTAATAACAAAGGGCAACATTGCTTTGGGCTTTATTGACAATTATTCCACGGGAACTAAGGTGTGTCATGAAGCAGCGTGAAGCTTTCCAAGAATGTAGATGCCTGTAGGTTTGAATTTTTCTTGCTTGGGGCTTGGCTACCTGTCATACCATTTTTGTCAGAGGTGGGGAAATAAGTCATATAATGGTATTCGGATAGTTCCAAGTGGTGGCTCTGGGTTATTTAAAAGTATATTTGATGTCCTGAAGACTGGTGGTAAGAATTCATCAAGCAGAAAGATCCTAGTGGACATTTGACAGAATTTAGGTATAGAATATAAGTCTTTGCTAGAATGTATTGTAAGATATGGTGCAACTGGCTCAGTGCCTTCTGGCTTGGGCTGTTGCTTTTAAAGCTCCTGCATTACTGACAGTATCACTAACGATGTCCTAGCAAGACAAGCCTTTTGTTCTTTGTACCTAAAGGAAAGGTGGACTCGTACTTTTCTGCCTATTGCTGAAAAGAGTTTTGTTCAAATTATAGATTATTTCATTTTATCGCTTAATTAATTTTGAACTCTGCAATTTCCCTGCCGTCTTAAAGTACTGCGAATGATTCAATATGTCAATTAACTGTTAAAACATGAAACCCGCATCATGGATCCATCAAATTACTCAAAATATTCAGTTGACTTTGCTTCGTTGTTATGTAGCCATCAAATTCTAAGCTTCAACTGGAGACACTGGATGAAATCATTTCATTCACAAGAGAAAACATCTTAGAAGCATTCAGAATACCAACATACTTTGCTTGCCTCAGATGGATAGGTTGATATTTGTAGGATAATTATTTTGTTGTCATTGAAAGGTCAGGCAGGATCTTGAGGTTTTGTGGGTGTCACCAAAGATGAGAGACCCATGCTGTCTCTTTTTGGGAAGGCTCACTAAACCACAATAGTGGGTGCCAAAATATACTTGTAATAACAAAGGGCAACATTGCTTTGGGCTTTATTGACAATTATCAGGCAGTGGCGAGGCCAGTGAAGGGCCTTCCCCTGTACCAAGACACCGGGAGCTGAAGTTTCATTTACTGAGAACTGCTGGCCAATCAGAGGCTAGTTAATCTTGTGCTCAACAGTGCCACTGGTTGCTGCAGGAAGGACAGGTGCTGGATTCCCAGCTTCACAGAGCAACCAGGCCACAAGTTATAATGTGAGGGCGAGGGGGACGTTTCATAGGCTGGAATCAAGGAGACATGCAGGGAGTCAGCAACAAGGGCAGGCTGTGTGTCTGTCAGCAGGCCCCATCTCCCCAATGTCCAGTCCCTTGATTAGGTCATGCATACTGCATTGGGACAGACCTACCCACAACTGGGTTAATACTAGCAGTGACAGGAGGCTGTCAAGGTGAGAAGGTGGGCTGTTTTCCTTCCTGTCCAGAACTTAATTCTGGTGGAGCCAGGAGAGCAGCAAGGTTTAGGTATGCCACCACCCCACTTAATTACATGCACTTCCTTCTTCCAAGTTTACCACCGGTAAGAGCAAAATATTCTCTCCGTCAACATGATTAATCTAATGTATATTTGCTGGCAATTTATGTGAGTTCGATTTTTTTTGTCCGTTTTGACAATTGGCTGTTCAGAAAAATGGCCAAATTAAATTGTAGTGGCCTAGAGTAACAAATCTTTTGAGGAATGCATGCTATCTGCTCCTCAAGGATATGTGGCAATAAATTTTCTGTGACAAACTAAATGATAGGGTTTCATTATGATAAAATGTTTGAACTTGTCTTGAACAAAACAGTGTTAGTTTAGAAAAACAGACCATAGTTTTTTTTTGTAGAATCTCTTCCCACAAATGAAACCTGACTGTGGCAGCCATTTTCCTTGCTGTATCTCAGGATTCATTGTGGAATCTCAGTGAGGTAAATTATAATATCACAAACATATATCTACAAGCGATGAAAATCTCAATCTGCTGATACACACTTTCATTTAGTTTATTAGCAGAAGTTTACATCCATTGTTAACTGCCTCAACAGCTCGAAGTTAACATATGATTGACGATTCCTTCTTGTAAAAATAACGTATCTTTGCAGTAGTGATATAGTGGCTTGTGTGTATTTATCTGCCAATTATAAGTATCCTCCTCAAGCACAACAACCCTACAAAATTTCTGCATTACTCCAATTCAGGCTCTTCCATTTTTCTTGCTTTATGATTTGTAGGTGTACCTTCAGCCACCTAGGCCTCAAATCTGAAATTTCATTTCTAAACTGACCTGCCTGTCTACTTCTGTCTCCTTTAAAATGATCCTTAATATCTAACATTTTAACCAAACCTTCGGTCACTTGTCCTACTATCTTGCATCCACATTTCTAATGATAGCTCCTGAATGCAGTATTACTAAACTCTCATCCTTCATGTTAGAATATGTCTAATGCATAGGTATAGCACAGATATATAAGCTACCTTTGATAAATGTTCAATAACAATGATTGCGGAAATATCTAGAAAGTTCCTGTTATTGTTATGATTACAGCTGTAACATTAGTGGCACCGCATTATTCAAGTTGCCACGCAACCACCATTCATGCACATTCACTCATGCCACAGGATATCGCTGCAGGAATTCATCAAGGTAATGCTTTGTACACAACCATGTTCAGTTGCTTCAAACATGACTTTCCTTCCATAATAAATTCAGAAGTGAGGATGATTTCTGATGATTCCACAGTGTTCAGACCCATGTATGACTTCTCAGATACTGCAGCAATCCCTGTCCATATGCAGCAAAACCTGGACAGCTCTCAGAATTGGGCTGGTAAGTGGGCAGTAATATCAATTCCTCACAAATGCCAGGCAATCACTATCCCCGATAAAAGGTAACCTAGCATTTTCCCTGTAATTCAATGGCAATAATATCACTGAATCCCCTACTGACAGCATCCTGATTGTTCATAATTGTTGGCTGCCCCTTGTTTCAAGGATGATGTCTGCTGCCATGTGTCATTATGTTAGTGAACAGGCTGAATCTTGACCTGCAGAACTTTGGGCGCATGGGGCACTACTTATGCATATGCATCTGAAAGGGTTAATATCAAGTACAATAAGAACCATTCACTGTGATGGTGTCATGAGGACTTGCTGGGAGAGCAAAGTACGATCTTATGGAAAACAGACATAAGGCTAGGTCCACTCAACAGTGTGGTATTGTGTGGCATATTCTTAAAACCTGTAAATAGTTACAGAAATATAATAAACTACATTTTGTTTACTCTACAAGATTCTTCTCATTTGGCCAGATGGTAGCAACCCTCATATATACTAGACTATGAAAGCCCCTATGGAACTTACAGGCTTCGAAGACTCAAATGGCAGCTCACACAACAATAGCATTTGTTCAACATTCCTCCCATGGAATTTAGAGAATACTGGGGCGAAGGCATTACTGATGGAATTTCCCTAGCTCTCTTATGTGTTGTTGACAGCCTATGTGTCATTGTAATACAGGACTATGGTGATGATGACTGTTCATTACATGAGGACTTTTATTGACTTGCAGAACTCTTTGTTATCAAGAGCTCACTAACATAATTTGTAGAAAAATGAGTTGGCACAAATGTCATGATGTTAGGTCTTTTGTCATTGGTGGCCTTGTGCCAAGGTATAAGGTGTGCTCAATATATTTCAGAGTCTCCCCTCAACACATATGGGAGGTAGAATATTGGGCTGGCCAGGTGTGTGTTAAAATGAGTTTTGTTTCTATAATGCTCAAGAATGGTTTGTGCTTTCTTGACTGTAGAATCAAAGCAGTTGAGAATGGCTTTCAAATCTGATACAATGTGGATAATAACTCTGCAGTCATCTGCAAACTGTGGATCATATTGGTCTACGGTGGTCCGTACAGTTTTGAAATGGATTCGATGTTGAGTGTTCCATCTGGCTGCTATTTAACACTGATGCCAAAGGGCATTTGAACTTCCTGAGCTGAATAGCCACTGTTGGGTAGATTGTAAATAGTATGTAGTCCAAGCGGTCACTATTTGCTTCTGATACTACTGGGCCCACAGAATTACTGGCCAATTAGATTATCTGGCAGCTCTCAATAGTGAGGGTTCTTGTCCCCGAGAGGTAGAAGTTCCATTCTAACATTATAAAAGCTTCCCATAGCATGTTATCACTGAAGAGCAGCCAAATTTAAAACCTGTGAGCTGCCAACGGAGCTTTTGCCTGGGAGGAATATGTCACCTGGTAAAATTCAACCCAACAAATTGTGGGGTTCTATGGATTGTGCTGCAAAGATTTGGATGTCCAAGAAACTTCATCATGATCCTGTAAGTGCTTCATGATGAGAATGGTCATGATGGTAATAGTCTTATGTGGGAGATCTGAAACAGGTATCGTTAAAATGTAGACTGGCTCAAGCAAGGCTGTGTAATATACTCCATAATATTTATCAGCTTTGAGGAAGGGATGCTTCTGTTGGCACAATGGAAACTCTCCAAGCAGGTACTCCCTCATTGCTTCCAGTTTATGAGCCTAAGCTCTCAAAGGTGAGAGCTGGCCCAGCTGTATGTATTATCATTGTGAAGGGAAATGTGGTCATGAGATGACCCTCTAAAACATGAGGTATGAACACCCACCTTCAAATACACTTGTGGACGACTGTAAAATTCATACCACTCATGTCTTTGGTCAGGTAATGAATGCAATGAAGAGTTCCTAGTGTTTTCCAGTTTGGCAACAAAGAATATTTCAGAAGTTCATTTGAAATCTCTAAAGCAAAGCTATGTTTCTGGGAGAACTTCCTCAACCACAGGAAGTCAGAGATTCTGGAGAATATGTGTCAAGATTTTCCCTGCTGTGGACAGGACAGAAATAATTTGACAGTTTGTCCAGAATGATTTGTCTCCCTCTTGAATATAATTACAATGATCATTTTCTCCAAGGTGGGGTTGGGCTGGGCTTATTCCTTTTCCTCTCAAGCCTGTAGGATGAGTGTTTAATGGGAGCAAAATGCCACCTGCTTTGAAGATCTCAGCTAAATACAAGTTGCATACTTTGTTGGCTATCATCTGTTTGTTTGATTGTGGCAGACCTCCCATTAATGGTGCTTTAGTCATGGATTCTACCATATGGTACAGGGGGAAACATCTTTGTCGATTCACAGTTGAAGAGGAGTTCAGAACGTTCCTTCTGTGTTGATAAATGTTATTGATGTCCTTAAGAAGAGAAGCCCCCACCAGCCTGCCCACCTCCCCCCAGACAAACTTGTCTCCTGGGGTCTTACCATTGATTGGAAGTTTGATTGGAGTATCCATATATAGAGTGGCTACAAAAAATGGTCCAGGACTGGGAATTCTACATTGAATAACACACTTCCTGATTAGCCATCCACAAGGCACAAGTCAGGGAGTGTGATGAAATGCTCCCCACTTTCCAGGATGACTGGAGCTTCAACAGTATTCAGGAAGCTCAGCACAGTCCAAAAGAAAGCAGTCAATTTGATTGACACCCAAACCAGCACCTCAAACATTCATTCCCTTCACCATTGATGCACAACGGCAGCAATGCATAGCAGATATAAGATGCCCTGCACCCAATACATTTTCAATAGACCATCTAAACTGCCAAGTGGAAGGATAAGGGTAAAGAAGCATTGGAACTCCACCATCAGCACTTTACCCTCCAAGGCACATACCATCTGATGGGAAACTTTGACATTGTTTCTTCACTGCCATTGAGTCAAATCTTGGAACCCCCTTCCTAACAGACATGTGGGTGTGCATGTATCAGATGGATGGCAATGTCTAGAAGATGGTTCATCTCCACCATCTCAAGGACAATTAGGGATGACGTTTGTCATTCACACTCACATCCCATAGAGGAAATAAGAAAAGTAGATACAGCTTAGGAACATGCAATTGTGGAAACTTTTCCCATTTAAAGGTGTATTATATTGATGCAAAAAATTGAATTAAAAGAAACATAAACCATAGAACAGGTCTTGCAAGGTCCATGGTAACACAACTACAAAACTAAAGATGCAGAGCTGAGCCATCTTTAGCAGTACATGAAGCTTTATGGTCCAAGGTGTGAAGTGAGCAGCTCTTATACTGTGCGTATGCTATAGGAATTTGGAGAGGTTACTACTTTGGCAACTAGGGTGAATCTTTCTAGGCTGCAATACATTATTTCTGCATCTCAGTCATTACTGGCATTGCTTCCTGATCTGAAAAACAGTGCTTGGGACTAGGATTTGCTGTCTATACGGTATGTTAATACCTAAGGTTCATATACAACATATAATGGCCCCTGGGTGTCTTTCACCCTTCCTATAGAATTGTCTGTGTAATGCTGTCATCCTTTAAACGGTATCACATCATTCAAAAATGAAGCCCCTACCCCCTCCCAGCAAGGAACACTTATGAGCCCACTCCAAATCTGATGGCAGCCATCTTTATTTGCATTGTTTATATGTTATTTATAGAATGAAAGAAGGAAACAGTATTTGCTTCTCAGGCAATGAATCTCAGGCTCAGCCTCTTAGTCTTGGTGAATCTTCAAATGTACACACTCTCTCCTTGGTAGAAGCCAGAAGTGCCAAGTGGATGATCCATCTCCAGTGGTTCTTAGCATTACATATGCCAGTCTTCAGCCAATTCAATTCACTGCAGGTGATGTCAAGAAATGGGTGGAGGTACTGGATACTGCGGGTCCTGACAATATTCCAGAAATAGCACTGAAAACCTGTGCTCCAGAACTTGTCTCTCCCCTAGCCAAGCTCTTCCAGTACAGTTGCACCACTGGTGTCTACCTGATAATGTGGAAAATTGACTGGGTATGTCCTGTACATAAAAAGAAAGACAAATCCAACCTGGAAAATTACCACTCCATCAGTCTACTGTTGATCATCAATAAAGTGATGGAAGGTGTTATCAACAGTGATATCAAGCAGCACCTGCTCAGCAATAACTTGCTCAATGATACCCAGTTTGAGTTCCACCAGGGCCACTCAGCTCCTCATTAGAGACTTGGTTCAAACATGGACAAAAGCACTGAATTCTAGAGGTGAGTTGAGAGTGCAGCAAGGCTGCATTTAACTGAGTGTGACATCAAGGAGCTCTAGTAAAACAGGAATCATTGGCTATCAGGGGAAAACTCTCTGGTGGTTAGAGTCATACCTGCCACATAAGATGATGGTTATGGTTGTTGGAGGTCAGTCATCTCAGCTCCATAACACGTCTGCAGGAGATCCTCAGTGTAGTGTTGTAGGCCCAACCATCTCCAGCTACTTCATCAATGCCCTTCCTTCCATCGTAAAGCCAGAAGTGAGGATGTTTGCCGATGATTGCACAATGTTCAGCACCATTTGCAACTCTTCAGATACCAAAGCAGTCCATGTTCAAATGCAACAAGATCTGGAAAATATGCCAAGTAACATCTGCACCACGCAAACGCCAGGTAATGACCATCACCAATAAGAGACCATCTAATTACCACCCCATGCCATTCAACAGTGTGATCATTACTTATATCCCCATCATTAACATCATTGGGGTTGCCATTGACCAGAAACTCAATTGGACTTGCCATATACACACAGTGGCTACAAGAGCTCGTCAGACACTAGGAATTATGCAGCGAGTAATTCACCCCCTGACAGAAGATCTCCAGCCTGGCCAGCTGCCAACTCTCTTGGGTCATAACATTTGGGGTTGTTTACGGAACCCAGGGCAGTAACGGACAGTGGTTGAGCTTTCTCTAGTAAGTAAATGTGTGTATCGTTTACATAAGTACTTCATAATTTAATTAAGTTTTATAGAACTCTAAGTGTCTCCACTGTATCTTTGTCTATGTATATACGGTTGTCTCACAGAGATGGGCAACAATCCCTCTGATTGGTTGTATTGGACATATAGACTCACTCTGTAGACTGTAGACATACGGAGCCTCTGACCCTGACAATACCGAGTGGCCACTGACCACACCCAAGGCCCTGGTCTGATGTCTTCCCTAGACTACTGTGCTGGGACCTCCTGACTGAAGAGTGTCCCCCTTGACTTGACTGAAGACAATTCTGCTTAGTCTTTGAGATGTGGCCAGTTGCTGAAGTGCATGCACTATGTTTGCCATGTACATGGCTGGCACATGGTGCTGGTGTGATAGTCACATAGCACAGTGATGTACAACAACCTGCTCAACCCCTTGAATGTTCACTGCTGGTTTGCCTGACCATCTGCCTGTGGCTTTGTTTCTGCACTGAAAAGATAAGTCAAGATAGACGTGCTGTCAGTCTGTCAGTTCTAGCTGAGGGGGCAAAGTGCAAAATGGCAAGGCAGTGGGTGAATAGGAAACTGCGTGTTAATGATGTAACATTAATTATGCATGCAAATAGACCTCTTACCATTCAGCAGCAGGAGTCTCATGTCGCTGTTCAACATTTGTTTGGAACATGAGACATTCTGCCCTCAACTTCGAGACGTTTTCCTCACTGGCCATCCATATGATTTTCCAAACTGTTTCTTGCGTTGCCCCATGTCATTCAGGTAAGATTCAGCCCTGTGTGTGAAATACTTGGACTGAAGTTTTCTTGTTCGTTGTTGTAGGGTATTTGCTTTACAGCTCAATTAAATGTTTTGTTGATCACACAAACACAGATCCAAATTATGATGCTTCAGTTTAAACTAAAAGGATAAACTAGCGAGGAATATAAAAACTGACAATAAAATGTTCTTTAAACTTAGAAGAAGGAAGAGCTAGGTTAAAGTGAGCTTAGGCCCCTGAGAAAATGAAGCTAAGGAGATAGTTATAGGGAACAAGAAAATGGCAGAAGAGTTAAACAGATATTTTGCATCAGTCTTTACAGTCTTTCAAACATCCCATTAAATAATAAAGAATTCAGGGAAGGAATCAAGTCACATCAGCATCACTAAACAGGTAGTATTAGACAAACTAATGGGGCTAAAGGCAAATAAGTCCTCTGGCCCTGATGGCTTGCATCCAAGGATCCAAAAAAAAAGATAACTGCAGAGACAGTGGAGGCATTGGTTGCGGTTTTCCAAAAAAAATCCTTGGATTATGAAGAAGGACTGGTGGATTGGTAAACTGCCATTGTGACACCTTATTTGAAGAGAGAGAGAGGCAAAAAATGGGTAACTATGGGCCAATTAGTCTAACATCTATTGTTGGAATCAATTACAAAGGAAGTATTAGCAGCTCATTTGGAAAATCATAATCTGATCAAGCAGAGTCAGGATGGCTTCATGAAAGCGAAATAGTGTCTGACTAATTTATTAGAGTTTTTGACAGCCTCAACCGGAGTGGATAGAGAGGAACCAGTGGATGTGTTGTATTTAGACTTCCAGGTGGCATGCAAAATGGCACCTCACAAAAGGTTAAGTCATAAGATAAGAACCCACGGTGTTGGAAGAAGTATTTGGACATGGATAGAGAATTGGCTTATAGGAGGAAACAGGGAATGGGGATAAGGGTTCTTTTTAAGGTTAGCGACCTGTAACCAATAGAGTTCCACAGGGATCAGTGCTGGGACTGCAACTGTTTACAATATATATATATATTAATGATCCGGAGGAAGGAAGTGAATGTACTGTAGCTAAGTTTGCAGATGACACAAAAATAGGGGGAAACCAAGTTGTGAAAGGGATACAAACAGTCTACAGAAAGATATTGCTAGGTTAAGTTAGTGGACAAAATATTGGCAAATGGTATGTAATGTGGGAAAATGTGAAAATGTTCATTTTGGAAGGGAGAACAAAAGAGCCGAATATTATTTGAATTGAAAAAAGCTGCAATACAAAGGGCTTGGAGCTACTTGGGCATGAAACACAGAAAGCTGGCACATAGGTGCAGCAGGTAATCAGGAAGGTTAATGGAATGTTAGCACTTATGTCAAGGGAGTTGAAGTATAAGAGTAAGGAAATCTTACTGCAACTGTATAAAGTGCTGGTGAGACCACATCTGTGAGCAGCTTTGGTGCCCTTATTTAAAAAAAGATGTTTTTTCATTGAAGGCAGTTCAGAGAAGGATGATCTTTGGTATAAAGGGGTTGTCTTATGACCGAGTGTTAAACAGTTTGAGACTCTACTCATTGGAGTTTAGAAGAACGAGAGGTAACCTCATTGAAGCATAAAGGATTCTTAAGGGACTTGACAGGGTAAATGCTGAGAGAATGGGAGAGACGAGGATCAGAGGGCATAGTTTCAGAACAAAGGAGTGATAATTTAAGACTGAGATGAGGAGGAATTTATTCTCTCAGAAGTTTGAGAGTCTCTGGAATTCCTTGCCACAGAGAGCTGTTGGTGTAGAATCCTCATGCATAACTAAGGCTGAGATTGTTAGATTCTTGATCAGTACGGGAATCAAGGGTTATGAAGAATAGGCAAGAAAGTGGATGTGAGGAATGTTGGATCAGCCACGATCCTCTTGACTGGTAAGGTAGACTCGAGAGGCCGAACAGTATACTCCTATTGTTATTTCTTATGGTCTTATAATTTAATATCTTATACAAATGACAGTGTCTCAGTCAATAAAACATTCTTTCAAAAGGATGTCAATTGTTCGCTTGGACAAGGTGCTTTCTAATTTGCAGTGACACTTAAAACCACAAACTCCTCACTCATTCCAAGATGACATTATAACCGCAAACACTTTGGTGGATACGATGGGAAGTAGGAATGAAAAGGAGTCAAAATTCTCCCATTTCAATTCTTTGTTTTCATTCTCCTCCCCCTGACTTAACACATTGGAACTGACACTTCCTTCAGGTGCATAGTTTTAATGCTATAGATTTGTATTTACTATTGCAATCCTTGTTTCAAGTAATTTTGTTGAATTCCCCATTCATAAATTGGAATGTGATGTGTAATGTTATTGATTGAAGGAAAAAAATACCAATAAAAATGCAGGTTACTGGTGCCCAAGAGGCATTTTATTCAAATCAAAATATGCCATCAGTGCTATCAAGTGAAGGAACTTTACCCTTCTCACGCATTTGTAATTTCCTGTCATGTTTATTTTATAAGGAAAAGCTTTCATTTAATTGTGCCCTATGTTATTTTCAAATTCACTTTCTTTCCTAGTCAAAGTATGTTGCAATTCTATTTCAATAGAAGCTTGGTTAAATGTGTAGGCATGTGAATTGAAATTTCAAGTGCAGTACATTTGGCGAAATTGAAGCGCAAAGTGTTCAGAGCTGAAAAAACACACACAAAAATGTGATTACTTTGCAATAATGATGCAGAACACTTTGAGCCCAAGCAATCTATGAGAATAACCAGAACTCTCATCTCTTTTACATGCTTGAAATTGCTTTAGTCTTTAAATCCCGAAGTATGAAAGTCTTAAATTGTGCTAAAAATTATAATCCATTACATTGAGTTGAAGTGTCATTAAAATGATGTGTTGCTGTACCTGCATTCTGCATAATACCTCAGACAACTCACTGATGCATGAGTTGCATTATGTTTTCACAAAGTAGTGTACAACAGAGATTGTTTGAAAAGCCTATAATGGATGTTGGAATGTAGCTATTTTGACCTATGCTTAGATTATGAACCCTGTGGTCGAGTTTGTTGCACCTAACCCTATCTTACAGTCAGAAAAGCACATTCTTGAAAGTCTTGCTGCGTTAGAACACTGAACTGGAGCCAGAAACGACTGAATGTGGCTCTAGTGGCCATCAGCAACCGGTGGTCCTACTAAGCATTTGCTGAAAGATCTGTAAAACCATAACTTCTTGAAAGCATGAGTTGTGTGGTATGAATGTACATTGTTTGCACTTTGCTGTTGTACTCTAAGATCACATTTTTAGGGGTCAGGTTAGTTCTTATTATTGTTCAGTCTTAGTATCAATTACACTGATTTTGGTGATTGTAGCCAGTAAATAGCATATTGATTATTACTTATTCACAGGTCAGCAATATCTGTGCATCAGAACAAAACCTTACCTACTTCCAAGACTTTGTCAGCAACAGGCATTAGCGTGACAGTTACAGAAAATAACAGTTCATAAAATAAATCCCTGGCTCAAGAAGATGCCTGATTCAAGACTCAAGGCACTACTTTCTCCTGTAGCTATTGAATATTTCCAAAACTGGCACTAGCAATTTGTAACCTCTTTCAGTGGGCTGAATTCTGGAAAAAAAAATGGTTGTGTCGAATTTGGGGAGTTTCATGGAAGATTTCTCTCTGTAAGTTTCACGCAATTTTATGGTGTTCACCTCATTACCTATGCACCATACACCTCCATACTGGCCTCACGCAATCTTAGACTCACCAAGGGCAGATGTGCTCACTGCTGCTGGTATCTTCCAGGTTTCCCACTACCAATTCATTTCATAACCATTTCAGCTTATTGAAATGTTTTTACTTTATTATGTATAAACTTTATTTATTTCATTTCATTGAATGAAAATTGCTCTGAACAGTGCAGAAGACAGCTCGGTCACTTATTCGCATCAACTACCATAATTAGGCAGAGGTAAATTATCTCTGTGAATTTGGTCACAGAGATTGAGCCTAACATTGGGGAGAGATCAAGGCCAGTGCAGGAGAGATTTCGAGTCCTCGTGGGGAAAGCCTAGTGTGGAGCAACTGCAGACCATGGCTAAAGAAGGACGATAATTTTGAACTTTTAATTTTAATACTTACTTACTGCTTGATACTGAGAAGAACTGTAGTGTTAAACTTTGAACTTATTTCTCTTTTTACTTTTTACTTAGGATTTTGTACCTCCATATCTTGTATCTAAGACGGCACTGTAAATGACGACAATGTAAACTTTTCACTGTACTCTTGTATCCCTGTATTTGAATACATGCGACAATAAAGCCTAATTCTAATTCTAATTCAATGCCATATTGAAAGCTCAGCTGTGCATCAAGTCAAATGTTGCAAGCCAGGAATTGCCCTTTTCAGTCCTAATGAGGGAGGAATTGCCCCTGAGGTGGCTAACAGAGGCAAGTTGGCACCTACTTTGTTGACAGGGACCTGAAGATCCTGTTGGATGGTTTTGTAGACAGAAGGGCCATCCTCTTTCCTCAGGACCACAGAGGAGACCTGTTGAAATGTATCACATCACTCATAAATAGATCCTACTTCCCGACTGATTTTAAAAAATGACATTTCCTCCACCTACTCTGGGCGTACTGTAAGCCATTTTTCACTTTGATTGCATCCTTGTGATTTGTGTGAGGATGGAGCGTGAGACAGGTAGCATTTCACAGAGTGTGTCACAGGCTCACCCTATCAATCTGGTTGAACTGCCCCTGCAAATCTTCATGTGACTTTCTGCCTTGCACTTACTGTCACTCCAGCAGGTTTGTTCATCCCATCTCCCCAGTTTACCCTTGAGCCCTCGGCCTACAGCTTAGCTCTGCTAATCATTGTCGTGCACTATCTCCCCATTGAAGTTGGAGTGGTGTTGATAGTTAATGACACCCACTTGATCAGTATCCCATGCCCTCTCCTATTCTATCATTATATGTTGAACTTCCCCTTTCAACATGAAATTGACTTCCCCATTTACCCTATCACAGCACCTGTGATGTTCAGTGAACAGACCCACTAGACTAATTGTGGCCTATCCCACTGACCAATTTGGGGAGATGCCATGACTAATGAGTGAGCAGACGCCAAAAGATTTCTGTGTAGCTGTCTGACTGACTTATCACTAATCCCCACACTGGTCACACTGCATTGGCCATAGCCCATTCCCCTAATTGTTATGACATGGAATTACTGACCCTGACTGCTCCAAGTGGACTGATATCAGATGATGACTGTGGCTGTGCCAGTACCCACTAGCTAATGACAGTCCCCTTGATTAGACTGAGGATGGTTCCCTGTAGATTCTGAGGCATCACCTTTTGATTGCAGCACATGCAGTGAGTTTGCTGCATAAGCTTCTGGCACATGGTACAGGTATGGCATTGATATAACACAATGTCATGCAGCAACATATCCATCCCCCTCACTGCTCATTGCTGGCAAACATGGCAAGCTGCCTAGTTTTGTATTTGTGCTAAAAGACGAGGCATGGCAGAGATACAGTGGGCATCCAAGTAGGCTCAAAGTGAGTTGGCACTAAGAGAGCAACCTAGGAGAACTGAGATCCATTCTACTCCAATGCATGAAATGCATGTCAGTTCCTGCACACGAAGCAGTGTGGAAGCAGCATTGCAATGGAGGTGTTGGGGAGCTCCTAAGTACAGTTTTGAAGTGCTGAACTGTATTATAAGTGAGTTGAATTGTGTCATGATGATGTGGTGAGACTGATACTTGGTTGATGTCAGCCTCCATGAATAAAGGATGCAGGTAGTCACTGCCTAGGGATCATACCCTGAGATGTTGGGAAATGCTGACCAATGTGGACACCCAGAGAAGATGCGAGTGAACTAAAGGTGCCAGGTAGCTGCTCAGACTTTCAGGTCAGGAATTGCTGCTGTCTAGTTTCTCTCCACTGCTGAGAAAAAGAGGAAAGTGCACATAAATAAAGCAATCATGAAATGTTAATGCATGTAAATCAGTCCTTGATGTTGATCAATGACATTCTTATCTAGCTGCTGGAAGTTTGAGTGTAAAATTTGAATTTCTTTTGTCAACATTGGGAATCTAACTTTTGTGTGCCCACCGCATTTTCCCAACTGATTTGCCATAATCTATGTCCATAAGAGAATTCAGTGTAGGAGCATAAGTAGGCCATTCAGTCCATTGACTCTGTTCAGTCATTCAATGAGATCATGGCTGACCTGATAATCTTAATTCCATTTTCATGCCTTTTTGCAATAGTCTTTCAGTATCAGTTTCCATATTGGGTCTAAACACTCTTCTGACATGTGAACATCAAGTGTGTGAACCAGTTTCTACAGTGAGCAACTTTCTTTACTCTCCTGAGGTCATATTTTGGTTTAATACTTCTGTTCATTTATCTGTTAAACTCAACTTTTAAAAAATTATTTATTCACAAAATGTGGGTGTTGCTGAAAGGCCAGCATTTGTTGCCAATCTCTAATCCCCCTTAATGTGGTAAGCCACCTTCTTGAACCACTGCAATAAGAAAATCCTGAATTTTGACACAACTACAATGAAAGAAAGGTGATCAGTTTCCAAGCCAGAGTGGTGTGTTATATTCTAATGAAGAAATTTATAGAAAAAATCTGTACCAAACTTTCGACTTGCATTCTTCAGTAGCTTACTTTTCAAAACCTTTGATAAAGCAAATAATTCTGTAGCAAATTAATTGTAATAATTTATTACACTAGTTTGCTGGCTACATACGAAGGAATTGTATTCACTGACTGGGACGTAATAGCGTAAATAATGGCAGTACAATTCGAGAAGAAAAAGAACAAAGCAGCTTTTATGCCTTTTTTAACATGTAAATTGTGAGATGAAATCAGATGAAAAGTAAATTTCACAATTAGGTGCCATAGATCCATAGAATGGAAACTCTTCATTGAGTGTAATTTTCATAATCCTTTGAAATTATGATTTTCACAATTTATTGAAATCATAATTTTAAACTTCTTGAAAGTTTGAGAATCCTGTATCAAGAAACTCATAACAAACTCAACTGGTGTTGTATCCATGATTCTGAGTTCCTGCTACAAGGGAGCTCAAGTGTAGCAGTCTTAAACAATGGTGCATTTCTTCCCTTAAATTTTGCTGTTAAAGTTTAACATGGAACATTTTTCTAACATGTTGATTGCTGCTGACAAATTTGACAGTTAATAGATATGTACAATGAGAAGCATTTGTACAAAATGTGAACTTAGCCTTTGATTGCGTCTGTTTTGCAGGAGATATACTGTCCCTTTCCATTACCAAGGTTAACCATGGCTAGATAAGTAACATTTTCTAATTTTAAGTAGGTTTATCACATCAAAAACTTGAGCTTGCTTTTGAGAAAATATCCTTTCATTGGTGAAATTAATGAAGTGTTAACACAATCTAGCCAAAAAATAATTCTGTAGAAGCTGCAATAGTTGGCAAGAAAAATCAGGCTGACAGCGAGACAATGCCATTGTAATAGGTTTTTGCTGTAATTTATGGCCAAACATTATCTGATTAACAAATTTAATTATTGGTGTGATGTGGCTTTGGTTTTACCTTGAACTTTGAAACAGAGTAAGTGCTTCTGAACTTTAACTAAACAGCTCAAGTCATTCTGTAATGAAATCATCAAACCTTTAAAAGGTAAGAAATATTAACAGTGCAAGTTTTCTACTTCAATGCTAAAAGCAGGGGCTGATCATTATTGTTATTCCATTTCTTTAATGTGTAAGTCTTTAACCCAATTTTTTCTTCACTCAGTGTTGTCAGGTCTGAAGAATGTATCACTCATTCCCCATGAAGTCATGTGAATCTCCCTATTTAAATCTCATCAATCATTTTGTCAAGTCTGGCAGAACCTTCAGAGTAATTGTAAGACAGAGAAGTTTACCAACAGGCCTTTTGTACCAGGGTATTGGCAATGTTGTGAAACTTATTTAAGGAAAAGGAACTATTCTTTCTCTATTTAAGTGGTTTTAAATAAATAATCAAATGTATACATCAGCTGATCCTATCCTCATTTTCTGACAGATATAAAGCAACTGATAAGCTAACATAAATCAGCCTTCTCTGCACCATTGGCATGGGTTTTTTAAAAATGTAACCTGCAATTAAAAATGCCTATTGTATAATTCTTCAATTTAATAAAGTGACCATCGAAAAGAAGTATTTATGGAACAGCAAAGTTTTTACATTAGTATTATTTAGGTTTGTCCACATGTTATGATATATACTTGAGAGTAAAACTCCTTCCGATTTTCAGTAAAGGTAGTCATTTGAATTGTACTCTTCCACAGTCATCTTGTATCACTATCCTTTTCTCCTTCATGATTATCTGCTTTGTCCTCTCTTTCTGCAGCAATAGATAAGAACTGGTATGTCTCAATACTTTTCTAAAATAATTGAAGGGAAGCATGAAAGTAAAGAAAATATGAAGCTGATAAGTTTACCTGCAGTAGATGCTCTAATTGAAAATATTAAACTGTCATGCACCCCTGAGGGAATAGCAACAGATTACCGATCTTGGAAATATGAAATAAAAACAGAAAGTACTGGAAATCTTAGTAGGTCAGGCAGCATCTGTGGAGAGAGAAACAGTTAACGTTTCAAGTCCAATAGAGTCTTCTTTGGAACTGAAAAGACAAGTGGGAAGTGATGGGTTTTATCCAGTAGAAAAAAGGTGGGAGCATCAAGTGAAACAGAAGGGAAGGTCAGGGGAAAGTTAGAAGGTGAGTAAAATTAGGTATAAAAGAAACAGACACAAACTGGAGATAAAGTTCACAATTTGATAGAACTTCGTGTTGAGTCCAGCTTGTATTGGGCTTCACAGCAGCAGACCTAGGACAGAAAACTGAGTATGAGAGCAAAATGCTTTATTAAAATGGTAAGTCACAGAAGGTCAGGGTCATACTTGTGGATTGAACAGAAGCGTTCAGCAAAGCGATGACACTGTCTGCATTTCATGTCCACAATGTAGAGGAGATGTATTTTGAACAGCAAATACAATAGACTAGATGAAAAGAAGTACAAAAAAGTGAGTCAAATAAAACAAAGAACTACAGATGCTAGAAATTTGAAACAAAAACAGAAATTGCTGGGGAAACTCGTCAGGTCTCACAAAATCTATGGAGAGAAAGCAGAGTCAATGTTTCAGGTCCAGTGACCCATCATCAGAATTAATAGTAGCAAGGAAAAGATGGTATATATACAATTAAAACAAATTAAGAAAATGAATATCCTTAAATTATTAAATTTATAAAATATTCCCTTGTTTCACTGTCATGGGCTGTGATATGTTAATGGTTTTATAGAAACGATTCTGATTTCTTCACTCATGTGCCTTAACCTAAGTAGTATCTGCTTGGCTAGTGATTGTGTAGAATTTGCCTGTGATTTAGGTCACTAGTCAGATGAATGTGAAAAGGATTAAAATCTGAAGTTGAAAACTGAGCATTAAAGACAGTAAATTCAATGATAGTATTTTAAAGTATACGCAGTTTAATGAAAATAAATCAGAAAATGACTGACAGTTTGATTGTGTACCACTGGTACTTTATTGGTCATGTAATATTGCCTCAAAGTAAGGTATTAAAATCCAACATAAAGATTTCACGAAATGTGGGATTCTAGTAATTAAAATATTGACCTGTGGAGGTAAATCTGGTCAAGTTAAAGCTAACAGTTTGGGAACATTTTTGTTGCATTAGGATACAGTCGCATGTAGAATAGTATGGTTACAGCAGTAAGATGAAGATCTTGGCAGAAGACTTAAGATTTCCCATATCTAGCAGCTCCAGCCCCGCAGTGAGATCTAACAAAAATGCAACTTACAGTAAAGTAACATGAAGCTTCACAATCTATTGTACATTTTGAACACAAATCAATGTTGTCATTTTGATTTGGCACCCGACTCCTTGGTTAGGAGAAGAATCCCCTATAGGTAACTGCAAATGCGAGGTATTGCATGTTAGTAAGGTAAACAAGGGCAGGACTTATACAGTTAATAGTGGGACCCTGGGTAATGTTGTTGAACAGAGAGGCTTACAGGTTCAGGTACGCAGTTCTTTGAAAGTTGCATCACAAATAGAAAGGGTGGTTAAGAAGGCATTTTGCACGCTTGCCTTCATTGCTCAGACCATTGAGTATAGCAGTTGGGATGTCACGTTGAGGTTGTACAGAATGTTAATGAGACCACTTTTAGAGTACATGTACAGTTTTGTTCATCCTGCTATCGGAAGGATATTATTAAATTGGAGACGGTTCTGAAAAGATTCGCTGGGATTAGAGAGTTTGACTTACAAGGAAAGGCTGGATGGGCTTGAGTGTAGGAAGTTGCAGGGTGACCTTACAGAGGTTTATAAAATCATGAGGGGCATAGATAAGGTGAACAGGAAAAGTTTTTTCACGAGGATGGGGGAGTTCAAAATTAGGGGGCATATTTTTAAACGAAGAAGAGAAGGATTTAAAAGGTAGCTGAGGGGCAACTTTTTCACACAGAGGGTGGCTCATATAATAAACTGCCAGAGGACGTGGTGGATGCAGGTACAGTACAACATTTAAAAGACCTTTGGACAAGTCCATGAGTAAGAGAGGTTTAGAGGGATATGTGCCAAATACGGGCAAGTGGGGCTAGTTTCATTTGGAAAATTTGGCCAACATGGATGTGTTGGACCGAAGAGTCTGTTTCCGTGCTGTATGATTCTATGAATCTGTGTGTGGAAAACAGGTGAAATGCATTGCATACAATGGTAACTAAACACTCTCCTGTGTCTCATACAATGGATATGTCTATGCTGGTTCATTTCAGATGAGGTTCCATTTTGGACAAAGTTGATGTTCCCAGGCAACTTAGCTGATACAACAGAAGTGCATTAAATAGTGTTGCTTTGGATGGCAAAAGTGATGGAATCACTGATATATAAATATTGACTATTTTAAAATTTGTTTGCAAAATAATTAATATTACAATGATGGTTTTAGATTTAATTCCTCTTCTGTTCTGAATTAGCTATTCTCAATCTATTTATATCAGTATTAGTTCTTCAGGTTTAGACAGACTGAAATATCATAGGTTTCCTTGCTCCTGATTGGTAGTCAGCAATTTTTCACTGTTCTTATGGACCAGACCAGACCCCCTTACAATATTTTGAGAAGGTAGCCTAGACTTTAACTTTTTCTTATTCTAGCAACAAATGAAATGTGCTGTGTTCCAGATGCAATTTGACTGGTAAGCTACTTGACGTTAAGAAAAACTCAATTTATTAACACACTATAGTTAAAATACAACAAAAGAAAGAAGAACTTAGAATAACATAATTCAATGGCAAAACTTAACAGAACAATAGATACAGTAATTATTACTATTAACTGTTCTAATATCATAACATTCCATAAACCCACCCGTTGGCAAAAAGGCACATTCAGAGATCAGATTTTTTCACATGCAACACAGCAGCAGCAGAGAAAGAAAAAAGTATCAAGTGAAAACTCAGAGGGAGTAGCAGCCAGGAGACATTTACCACAGCTTCCAACCCGGTTGAGATTTCACCAGCAAGTGATGCTGAATCTCAAAGCTAAAAAGCTAAAAATGAGAAATCCTGATCTGTGAAAGCCAGCCACACCCATCCAGCTACTAATATTATTCCAACTTTTAAAAAAAATCCAAGGCCTTACAAGCTGTTTACATTTCCACAGACTGCTCATCGCCTCTCATTCAATCTCTCTCTTAAATTAAACCAGGACAAAATACATCTCTCAAAGCCACAGCATCATCACACTGTGCATGATTGTGTTTGAGTATGTGAGAGCACATGCGCATGTGTATGTATACCTGATCAAAATTAGGACAAAAGTGCTGACTTCAGAGTTTCAGACTTCAAGAGAAAACTCTTTGCCACACTCTGACAAACAGTGAGACATTCTGTTTTCAATGCATATCAAATCCCCACTTAGAGAAGAGAATGTTAAGTGGAGATTTGGTAGAGGTGCTTAAAATTAGGAGGAGTCTAGACCAAGTAGTTAGGGAGAAATTGTTTCCATTAGTGCAAGGACCAAAAGCCAGGGATCACAGATTGAAAGTGACTGCCAAAAGAAGCAAAGGATTGGCTTTCACACAGCGAGTGGTTAGGATGTAGGAGTGAGCTGGAGGCAAATTCAATCATGACATTCAAAAAGGAATTATATAGTTATTTGAATAGAAAAGAATTACATGGGTGAAGATAGAGAATAGGACCAATTGAGTTGCTCTTACAGCAATTGGACACAGAGATGGTGGAATGAAATACCTCTTTCTATGCTGAAACCATAAAGTAGAAATCCATACATTTTTATAAATATAGTTTATTTTCAGTTTGGAATTTTGAATTAATGACATATGATCTTTGTGTGTCAGAAGAATGTAATGATTAACTTATAGGTATTTCTGTAGCTAGACTGATTTCTTCTAAAATATGTTGAGGGAGTAGTTTTTGTTGTTTTAGGAGGGTTTATTATTGAGTAAGGAAAATAGTTATGAATCAATATTTCTGTTTTTGGATTCAGATTAATTCTGGATTTAAAAAAAACTAATAGACAAACCCATTGCATGGAAGAAATTCTTTGTTTTAATTTTGAGTTTAGGGGGGAGTTCTACAGAATTCCTTGGATAAGGATGGATGGATAAAGCAGCTCTCCTGAAATGGGAAGAAGGTAGTAAAACTAGATTAATAGAGCAAGGAATTTAATGATTGTCCTAGACTGAAAGTGTTTGGATACAAGCCTGGAGAACTTATTTGAAGCTGTGAAAATTTAAACTCAGATATATGAAAGCTCCAGGAAAAGGTTATCAAATTTTCTAGACTGAAGTCACAGTTAAATAAAGTCTATAGGTGTGTTACAGAAAATGTTTTTTCTCTGGTGTGTGTACTGTGCAAGAGGTGATTTCAGGTATTGTACAAGGGAGATTTTCTGGAATTTGCAAAGGAGTGTTTTAGGGACTAGTAGATTATTGTCTACTGTGTGTTTCAAAATCTCCAAACTTGTGTTATGTGTAAACAGTTTTGGGTTATTTAAATTTATCTTTTCTTTGTGAAATAAACTTCTGCTTTATTGTTAACACTAAATTTGCAAAATTGAGTGCTTATGTTTCAGTGAAAGTCCCGCACCTCGTTAAAACCAAACAAAACAAAGTATGACTTATCAAGAGATAGTAGGAACTGCTGCTGGAGAATCCGAGACAACAAGGTTCAAAGCTGGATGAGCACAGCAGGCCAAGCAGCATCATAGGAGCAGGAAAGCTGACGTTTCGGGCCTAGCCGAAACGTCAGCCTTCCTGCTCCTATGATGCTGCCTGGCCTGCTGTATTCATCCAGCTCTGCACCTTGTTGTCTATGACTTATCAAGCCAGATTTCAATCTGGGATCTGAATTGTCCAGTAATATTATCAGCTGAGACCTTAACAAAGCCATTCTAAAACCTATTTTGGGCATGTTTCAGGAACCTATTCGATGGCCCAATGGTCTGGCTTAATCTTAGATGTTCGATTTTGGAGTGGTGTCATCAGCCATGTCTAGAAGTGATAGCTCTTGTTCCCTTGCTGCATCCTTCTGAAATTCCTTACTTAGTAGATTAGTCATTGAGTGAGTGACTGGTTTAGGATAAAAGCACTACCTCCTGAAGACCTGGTAAATGCCTGTATGATTCTGAGCTGACGATCACTGACCACCTGCATATTCATGAATGAAATGTTAACAAATGCTGCTGACTGGTTTTCTGGTGTCTGGTGCAGTTTATGCTTCTGGCAACTGACTGAAACCCAAAAGAGAAAGGTATGGTTAATATGACAGCAGACGGAAATCAAGCAAAAATGGGAAATAGGTTCTCCCATTGAATTTTAACTCTGATTCCTTTTGAGTTGGAAGTGGTTAGCAGCACCCCTTCACTGTTGGCTATCAGTGATTTGGGTGAGGCAATGCAGCTTACCGGCAAAAAGATACATTTTCAGGAGAGGACAGTAAAAGAAAGTAGGAGAGAAGAAAATAACTTAAACAACAATAAGAACTGTAGTATCTTGGGCTTTTTTCCCCCCTTAATATGAAGGAACTCATTGCTGAAAAGAATGGAACTGTGAATGATTAATTATATTCAAACTTCTTATATCCCTGAAAAGAAGTAGCAGCAGAAACAATTATGAGACGTTTTAGAGTTTATGTAACATATTAATATCGATCAGGCACAAACATGTTTAAATTTGTGAAGTATATGTCTATCACACAATATAAATAATTTTGAAGTTTGTTTAGACTTAATGAAAGCCTTTAACATTTAATTTACTGCAATAGTGTTTTAAAAGTATCACAATAATCTTAGCCCAGAGGCATGTGCTGTAAACCAATTATAATGTATGATTAAAAGCTTCAAGTGCTGACACAGTAATGTAATAAATATGTATCTTGGAAGTGTCAGTGCCAAGGGGGTTTTTAAAGGAATTTACAATTCGTTTTGTAAATGAGAGCTGTTCGCAAAGGAGCAGGCTAGGTTAAAGTTCAGTAGCAGGTAATGCTACCCCAAAAACTGCTCTTTTGACTATTTAACAGAAAGAGAAATTAGGTAAGGTTGGAACCATCTACATTGTAACAATAAAGAAAGAATTATGCAGGAACAGTCTGCAAAGAACCAAAATGTTAACGATCGTACATATCAAAGCATATTGTAAATCGGTAGAAATAAAAGTGCATCAACTGTGAATTAGTATACATGAGTCCAACTTTCTTTTAGTCCTTCATAGGATGCATCCTATTGTCTAATCATTAAACTTGGTGGTCCATCTTTTTCTGATACTTACTTAAATCACGTCAAACTTCCCTCATTAATCTTTAAATCCATGAATGTTTCCTCCTCTTGCTAATTCTGAGTGCCAAGATGCAGGTGATACATTGAGACATAAAAATGAGGCTTTGATTATTTATGTTAAATTATGTGTGGAAAGAAACGCTGGTAATGTACAAAATAAAACTCTGCTCTGAGTTGTGAGTCCGGGGGAATCACAGAAGATAAGTACAATGTGTAAGACAAGGTTGTCCAATTTGTTGCTTTAGTTCTGCACAGAACCGTAAACTGTGGCAATCCAATCCTTGAAGCCCAGTCACCGCAGTGACTTTGAATCTATTTTTTATTTGCTGGTTTAATCTGGTGCTTTGAAAATAGTGTCTTTACTGATGTCCTATTGGTCAGTAACTTATAAATCAATATATCAAGTGTGATTAATATAGGAGGGAAGGCTTCACGTATATGAATCACTAGGATGTCTTCCAGGGCAGGTAGGACCTGTACAAGAAGGATAGGTTGCACCTAAACCAATATCCCGGCAGGGAGGTTAGCTAGTACCACTCAGGACTGTTTAAACTAGTGTGACCATGGGACAGGAACTAGATCAATAGATCAGCAAGTAAAATAACCAAGAAGGAATCTGAGACTTAGGCCAGCAAGACTAAGAGGCAAGGCAGACTCTGAAGAGTAGGGGTAAAAATCGATTCAGAGATATTGGGAACTGCCGATGCTGGAGAATCTGAGATAACAAGGTGTAGAGCTGGATGAACACAGCAGGCTAAGCAGCATCAGAGGAGCAGGAAAGCTGACGTTTCAGGTCTGGACCCTTCTTCAGAAAAATG